>NC_080057.1:11216554-11254054 GCF_026212465.1 Amaranthus tricolor
CTATTGGTGAAGCTCACTAACTCTGAGCATATATATAAACTTAGTTGTGCCTTACATTTGCTTTAACTAGTATTTTATTATTTGATTTTATTGAGCTATTAATTCTAAAAAATTTAAATGTGTTTTTATTTTTGTGTTCTAATATCGTAAAATGATTATTTATTAAGTATATAATTATTAAAAATATATCTTATTTAATTTGAATATAGGAATGTGATCTTAATACATAGAGGTGCAAGATATCTTCAATTGATTCGATATAGCTAGGAGGTCTACAGACAACATTAGAAGTCACACTATACTTAAGCATCATGGGTCATCCCAAGTGCAGTCACATTGACATTATTTTATTTTTGAATAGAATTACTTCAAAATTTATTTGATATTTTTTAGTAGTTATACAAGTTTAATATATTCTTGATATTTAAAAAATTATCTCTTCATTATTATAAGTGGTTTTTAAAATATCTTTTGTGAAGTGAAAAAGAAACTATTATGTAACTAAGCGTCACAAATGTGGTTAAGACATAAAAAAGTATCAAAAACTTTATAAATGATGACTAAAAATGTATCGCACATTGAAATATTGATGCACAGAAAAATAATTATTTCTTCAGTTTTGTAGTCATCTTTTTCCAAAGTGTAAGCCCAAAGTTACTAAGGAACTTGTCTCTATCACTAACCATTGAGTGAGGGATCCTATGTAGTCGAACTGTTTCTCTAAAATACAAATCATCAACTCTAAATGCATATTATTATGTGTTATTATGTGTTGCATGGTACAAATTCTTCCATGTTTGACAGCCTCTCAACCATACCATATACTATAAATTCTTAGTTGCGTTGAGTGCAAGGTAGTCCCACTATAAAATCAAGTCTTATATTCTCCCATGGTGCTTAAGGCATGGATAATGGCAGGTGCGATCGTTAGGGTAGTACGTGACCTTTAGCATGTTGGTTTATAGCACACCATTTGATGATGATTTCTACGTCCCTAGTCATGCAAGGCCAATAGAAATGTTCTTGCACGAGGTCCTTCCTTACAACGAATGTAGAAATCCTAAAATTTCCATCTTCCTAATTGTAAACCGATGATATTAGTGTTCATAGAATTTAATAACAAGTCCTTGCAAGAAAGATCATATGCGCCTTTTTTCAACTTGCCCAATTTTTGTTTGATAATGAAGTTGAATGCTTGTATAAATTCCACCAATTTGGCATGCCGTGATGAGAATTTATGTTGGTTTTGTAGATATTTCAAGGCTTCATGATCGAAGTGTAGAATGACCTTAGAAAAAAGATAATGCCTCCAATGATCAAGGGCACGAACTAAGGCATAAAATTCTTTGTCATTATTGGATTATTTGCGTTTGACATCATTCACCTCTTCAAAGGATGATTGTTCTTGCTCACTCCACTCAAAAGTTTTGTACTTTCTTATTTCGGTGGGGGGGCATGACCCATGACTACATTATAGTTTTTTACGATTCTCATATAAAAATGAAGCGAGAACATGAAAGCTCTGTACTTGGCTAATGCTCTTAGGAACATATCATTCTCTAATTGCGTAAACATTCTTTTCATTCACCTGAATGCCATGATATAATATGATGAACCCCAAACAGAACACTTATGGAGAGAAGAATTGGCATTTTTCAAGGATCCATAGAGTTTGTTTTGACTAGCTACTCAAATACTTGATATAGATGTCGAGCATGCTCCATTTTTGATTTGTTGTACACTAAAATGCCATTTTAAGTACTAAACAAAAAAATCTCCCAGGAAAGGTTTCAAAGTTTGATTCATCACGCATAAACGTGCTAGGTGCATTTGACGATCTAGAGGAAATAACCAACCATTTATGAAGTCCTTTGGTTTTGAACGTTCACTCATCACCTTCGTGTATTGGAATATGGTTCACTACAAATAAATATTAAAATGACGACAACAAAAACGCGATGACCACCAGTTCATCACTAATGGCGACGGACAGGCAACGAAAACTCATCGCCATAGGAAACCAGTGTGGGATGATGGCCACCCTTTTGTTAGCTACATTTTATCTTTATTTTTACCTCTATAAGTGGCTTGTTTAGTGTGAGGAAACTACATGTTATCGCATTGGTTTATTGGATTTTACGCTTGTTTTGTTGCTTTGGTATTTTATTTCATTTCAGGATTTAATCATCTACACCGAGCACAAACTAGCCCCTTTGGTTGCATATATTGCTCAAATAAACACCGAGGGCTCAAAGAAGTGAAACATCATGAGCCAAGCCATAAGAACAAGCCCAAAAGAAGCCAAAATAGATCCACTCGTTGCTCGAGTTAGAAGCTGAGAATTACACATCTGACGCTCGCTCGATCGGTCGAGCAAGTTGGCTCGGGTTGAGCGAAATGCATTCACATTTCCAAAAGCTTTTAATCATCAGTAGAATTTAATTCAGAAGCACAGTACATCTGCTCGACTGGTCGAGCACAATGGCTTAGGTCGAGCGGAGCTGAATTTTACATTCTGTCTAATTTTTGAAGTTTTTGATGTTGGACCTGATAGTGGCTCTACTGGTCGAGCGGGATTTGCTCGGTCGAGCGAAATGGGAAGCAGCAGCATGTGCGATCTTTTTAAAGCATCATTCGAGGTCCAATTACATTTGTTGCTTCTAATTGCTGCTGCCAAGACTGCCAGCCACCCTACCTTATCCACTAGGGGTGGCATCCCCCTCCCACAACCTAGGGGTGGCGGAGTAATCATGAAACCACTACCCTCACTTGTTTTTGAAGCCTGTAAATAGAGAAGAGGAAGAGGGAGCTTTAATCTGAGTTTTCACCTTTCATTTTGAGTAATTTCTGTGTATTCTTCATAGCTTTGCTTTCATTTCAATTAAGAATTAGTGTGAGCATAATTTCCCTTTCAATTGAATTAAGTATTTTCACTTTCCAAATACAATCTTAACTACATCCTTTATTGTAATATATTGCAACTTGGAATCCTTCAACCATTGATGTACTATTATTGAAGCTTTTGGAAGGTATTTCTTTGAACCATCAAATCATCTTGTTCATCCTTAGATTGAACTTAAAAGAGTAACTTCTATCCATACTTATATTGTTTTGAATTCATGTCATTTAGTTATCTTTGATTGTTTGCCTTTAGTTTCATATATTCATGCTTGTAGTTCTTCAACTTATATTGCACTCATCTCTTTAGGATACTCTAGCTTAATTTATTCATCTATGATTCTGGACTTGTTTGCAATCTACAATTTCAATATGAGTATGAGTAAGTAGTTTGTTTTGGCTTAGGCTAGGCATCATCACCATGTATGTAGTTTGAATTGCTTGCTTTACCTTTGGCTTGGTTGTGTTGTTTATGGTTTAAGATGGATTTTGCTATCATGTTGTAGTGTCGTTGAATTGAGGGCGAGAGTCGATTTTTTAACGATAATCTATGCTTAAAACTTAAGACATCTCCATGAGAATAGGTAGATGCTTTGATCGGAAATGTTGAATGTCTGCTTCATGTCTTAAATTATGCTTAGCTCTATGAGAATAGGTAGTTGAGTATGATTAGGAAGCTTTTGTTGCTCGAGAGAGAAGATTAGTACTAATGATACATTCTTCCCCATAACAAAATATACATGACCTTAGGTTAATGTTTAGTAAACACTACCTTGGTGAGAAAGCCTAGCTTATGCCTCTTAATTTATTGATCATTTTTTCCTTACTTTTAGTTCATTTTATCCTTAAGAATTCAATATCTGAAAAAGAGATACTAATATTTGTTAATTACGCGAATTGCAAAAATGAAATCCTGTGCAAGTAATACAAATTTATTGTTTATTTGCAAAATTTTTATCAAAAAGCCAAAGTCATATTTATTGATTATTACCTAAAAAAATGTACCAAAATATTGATTATTTTTTAATTGTTTAAAGTTTTCAAAGTACATCCTAATTTATTAATATTTTAAAGGACACTTTTAAAACATGGTCACCAGACTTCTTAAAATTAATTTACAAGTGATAAATAAACATGGATTACATTTGAGCACGTGTATTGCTCGGATATGTAACTATTTACAATATAGTGAATGCATAATCTAATTTCCAATATTTAGGTTAATTTGTATTATTTTTAATCAACATTAATATTTTTGTTGGATTACTTTTCAATGCAATTTTTATTTTACATATACTTAGTTATTTTGTTTAGGCAATTGGAATCTCTTTAATGTCAATTTCCTATTTATTATATTTGTATTTTATGCTTAATCATATTATAATTTATTTTATTTGAAAATTGTATAAAAATTAAATTATATTATATTTGACGTTTATAAATAAATTCTATTCATTTTGACATTAGGGTATTTCATAAAAAATTTTAATAAATAAGAATAATGAGTAATTACCATTATATTTTTGAAAATACAAATTTATTTTTTTAAATAATATTTTTAATGTGTCTTGCATGGCACAGGTAATTATCTAGTTCTATTTAATATGTGTTCAACTGTACAACAAAGCTCAATTAAATACTACAACTAGAAATATACTAATACGATTAATAATATATTAATACTAAACTAACACGACTACTTATATACTAATACAATTAATAATATACTTATATTACATTGTATGAGTAATAATATACTAGTTGAACTAACAATACACTGATAGTACGACTAAAAATACACTAATACGATTAACAAAATATTAATACTGCACTAATACGACTATATAACTAACAATAGACTAATGCTAGTCTAACAATAATAATAATAATAATAATCTGAAAGTTGATAGGAGGTCGAATACTCTCTAAAAGGGGGGGGGAGGTGAACTGAGAGTATGCGCATTTAAAGTTTTTATCTGGAAGGTTAGCTCAAGAGCTTGGGTGACCTTCCAAAACTGTTTTCTAGAACAGTTTTAGGTCGATTAATAAAACTATAACGTATGTGCGGAAATAAACTTAAACAATAACACACGATATGTTAACGAGGTTCGGTTCTAAACTACCTACTCCCCCCTTATGGGTTCTCTTCCAACCCGTAGGATTCAACGCCTTTTATTATTAGACTTCAAGACAACTATAAGATCTCTCTATCTTCTCTCACCATGTTCTTCCTCTTGAAGAACGTCTTAGAAGTCCCTTAATAAAAGCACAAATCTCAAATCTCACTATAGAGATTACAAGTTGAATACTTTAAAAAGTATTCTAAGGTTAGGCGTATTAATCAATGAAAATTTTAACTCTTTTTAACACTTAATCCTATTACAAATTATAAGAGCTAGATGAACTAAGTATTACAACTCTTTTGAATGTTTAATGAATACTAGATCTTAAGAGAGAAAATTGTAAGAAAATGATGCAATCTTAATTCTTGAACGAAGCCCCTTGTATTTATATATGTCACGCCTCAACATATCCTTGTAGAGCAAGAAAGCTTCATCCGTAAATTTTGTTGTTCCGGTTAGTCTGCGCCAGTCTTCAAGATCTTGATCTTTAACTCAAACTGACGTTGCACTGACAGCTCATATAATTACGTCATTATGTGCTGTAATTTGTTATTAACAACCATTGTTGTGCTACCACGTTAGAAGTCATACAAGATATTGAAACTTCAGCAAAACCAGATAATACAACGTGTAAATATTTATTCAAATTTAATTCCTATTTTTAGCATCTATTTAAATTGTATTTTCCTATTTTTAGTATCAATTTAAATTTTCATCTTATTTATAGGAAAGCCTATATTTAGTATAGCTCAACAACTTATTTAAATAAAATTTAAACACAAACCGTGTATTCTTAATTACAAAACGTCTGAAGCATATACTTTACTATTTAATCATCTAAATATCTTAAGCACACATTTTAAATTCAAATTCAAAATTAATAACAAATTTAACATAGAAGATAAAGCACATAATATATCCAAACGTTTAAAATAAAACGTATAATGATATATTCAAATATTCAAAAATACTTTATGTTTAATTCAAACTTAATTTCAATATATTTTGACCTATTAAAATATTCAAAGTTAATTTTAATATATTTTGACCTATTAAAATATTTCAAAGGATAATGACGAAAATAACCTTATCTTAAAAATAATTATCTTAAAACCATTTAAACTTATTTCAAAACATATAAATTTAACCTTAAGATAAACTTAAGTCATTTAAACATATTTCAAGAATATTTCATTCTTAGCTAGTTTATTAAATAATCTACCACCATTTAAAATATTTCGGACAAAAATACGTCATCAATTAATATATTTCGAACTTAAAATATATCAATTATTCATTTTATATTTAATATGATTTTGAACCGACTTAAACAACTAATTATAATTACTTAGTTTATTTGTTTAATCAATATGTGTTTTGAATTATCATTATTTAAAAGAGTTGAGTCTTCATAATCCTTCCTAAAGTTTCTTAGAGCAGATTTGTTTGGAATAGAGCTTTTACACCCAAAAGTAAGTTTACTCTTTGGTTAATTGTTCTGCATAAACTAAAAACTAAGAGTAAACTTTTCCACATAAAGCTTGTTAATGCTTATCAATGCCCTATGTGCCTCTCTGTTGTTGAAACCATTGATCATTTGTTCTTCACTTGCCCCTTTAGTACTAGATGTCTTAAGGAGCTTTGTAACTAGCTTCATCCGCATAACTACCCCAAGATCATTGTTAGCATAATCAACTACAAATGGAAAACAACTTGCTTCTAAATGAAGGTGATCATTGCTAGCATCTGCAGTTTGTGTTATTATATATAGAAAATCATAAATAAAGCTTTCTGTAAGAGCATTGTCGACAATACACGGGCTCATGTTCGAAGTGAGATTAAGAATATATTTTCTTATTTATACTCTATCAAAACTGAAACCAATTCTTTGTTTGGAGACCTTGTCTCTTGATGTACTGTTTTTCTTTTTTTGACGCCTTGCCTACTATATGCACATGAAGAGCAATCTGGTACAACCCTTCCTAGAAGGTTGGTACCTTATTCATATTGATGCAAAATTATAGTAGAGTGAGATGCCTAGCTGTGAAGTAACCGTCTCCGTTTTGGTGCATTGGAATTTCATTTTCCAAAATAATAATAATAATAATAATAATAATAATAATAATAATAATAATAATAACAATGAAAAATTATCTAGAATATTCTAATCTTTTTCTGATTTTCCTACAATAATCCCTACTTTTGATTAACCATAAATAAACCCTATTTTAGGGTCACTTATCCAAGAACATTATTGTCCAAATGGTGACCTATTTTTACGAGTTAATTGCTACAAAAAAAAGTAAAATTATAAATAATATATATTAAAAATTAAAAATTAAATTCATAAAATAAACTTACTCAATTTCTTTTTTTAAATTTTTAAAACCTTTTCAATTTTTTATAATTTAATTTTTTATTTACTTTTTTTTATTTATTATTTTGCAAAATGAATTTTTGTATAAATAAGAGGTTACCTTGGTGCATTCTTAGCAAGCACCCCATATAGTTGGGATTATTGTAGGAAAATCAGTAAAATATTGGATTATTCTGGGCAATTTTATTTTCCTAATAATAATAATAATAATAATAATAATAATAAGTTATAAAACATTGAAGTATAATTCATTAGACAATAAATATAAAAGCAACATAATATGAATCACTAAGTTACGAGTTTCCTAGTAGTTGTAGTGTTGATTGAGTCCTTGCTGCTAGAGGTCAAGGGTTTAAGTCTCAGATGCAACTATTTTTGAAAAATTTGATAGTTTGATGTGTGGGTTGATTGGATTCAAATTTGGGTTTTAGATTTGGGTTTCCAATATGGGTTTGGTTGGTTGGGTATAATACTATTATATGAAAAAAAATTTAATAAAATTGCTGGGGATGACATCGGGTGACGGTACGGTGTCGTCACCAGGCTGTCGCCAGTTTCCCGTGCCGTGAGCGACGCGTTTGCATCTGTTTTTCTTTTGGTGTCCACCTTTTTAGTGTCGGCCTATTTTATCGTCTCCTGGTCCATTTTTCCCATTTTAACGATCAAAAGGCGAGGCCAAGTGCCATCACCTTTTGCTCATTTATTTGTAGTGGTTTCGAACAATAATTGATGATGTAACAACCCGTCTTTCTAAACTAGAAAAGGTTTGCGTAAATAACCTTCAAGACGGTTGTGACTTACTCTTATATAAATAATGACCCCAAAATAAACCTCATAAACCTTAAAGTATATAAAACTTAAAGGTGATAAAACTTATTACATTGATTCTCTACACAACATTAATCAAAGAACACTTGAAGGATTGGAGAACACCAATCAATATATTGTATCAGCTCTTATAAGTCAATTAGAAGAAGAAATAAAGAAGAATAGATTGCGATTGAAGGCTTCAATCAACGCAGTTCGTTGGTTAGCTTGCAAAAATTGCGCATTTGGAGGACATGATAAAAGTATCAGTTATAGAAATAGAGGAAACACTTTAAAACTTATTAAATACTTCTTCTGTTTCTTTTCAAATGTCTCATTTGGTTTGGGCACGTTTGACAATGCACTAACACTACCCTTAATATCTCTTATTGTGCATAATTAAAAATTATAAACACTAGATATTAATAAACCTTATGTTGGGACGAATCAAATAAGATCTCATTTGACTATGTTTTAACTTATAGATATTAAAATACAAATTAAGAGTAAATGATGAAAAGTGTCCAAAAACGAAATGGGATGTTTGAAAAGAAATGGAGTGAGTATGGAGCTTTAATTTGTACAACAAAGAAGTGAAGAAAGTAGTGTGACAAATGCACCTGGCATAAGTTCTATTCAATTTAATTAAATAATAAATAAGTTAGGAGTATATAAAACATTTTAATTAAGATCTAGGAGTATATATTCGATACTAAGAGGATCCTATTCTATAAGGAAGAGATCTAAACAGCATGGTATCTAGAGAATCTTGATTTAGATGGATGAGATTCAGACAACTTGGTACCCACAAGATTTTGATCCAAATGGATGAGATCCAGAAAACATAGTACGCACTAGATACCAATCCAGAGGAATGGGACCTAATTAACTACATATCTAGGAGATCTTGATCCCGAGGAATGGGATCCAGATAACTACGTGTCTAGAGGATCTGATCAAGAGGGGTGAGACATAAAGAACTTAGTATACAAATGATACTTGCCTAGAGGGATTGGATCTAGATAACACTAATAGGATAACCAAACCTCGAGTCCATTATGATGGGAAAAAGAGTCTAGACTCTAGACCCATGAACCACTTCTCATGATCCAACCTTACTAGCTACGAGATCCCATCAAAATCTCCCAAAAGAAAGAACATTAAATATAAAGGTGAAGGGGAACAATGCTGCTATAGTTACTCGTCCACTATGGTGACGAGACTAATAAGCACTTTTGCTAAAAAGGTATGGAAGTTTCGAAAAAATGGGTTAAAGTTGTTGCTTGTATTTAGTACTCCTTTACATAGCCAATGAGAAACTCATCATCATTGTCATCTAACCCAGTGTATCGCGCTCATAGAAAACTATGATCAGGGTCTGGAGAGGGAAGGAAGGCGGCAACTCATACCCATAAAGGAGATTGCGGCCAAAGAGTTCATTAGCTCGAGAAAAAACCTCATAGTCAAAAAAATAAAATAAATAAAATACATATAAATAAATAAAAATAACTAACTAAAAACTAATAAAAGAATGATATGTAAGAAGGCAAAGGCAAAAACAAGAACACCAACTGGCAAGCGCAAGAATATTAGTAGTCTAAGACATCGATAAGGCGCTTCTAACTACCCTATCCCTAATCAGGTCCTCAAAGAGGTGTAGGTCATGTAAGTTATTTTTTATGTGTTCTTCCCACGTTCTCCTAGGTCTTCCTTGACTTCTCTTATCCTCCAATAAGATGTTTTCGATCCTCCTCATGGGGGCATCAAAATTCGTTCCCTGCACGTGCCTAAACCATCTTAATCTATGTGCACACATCTTTGCAGAAGTAGGCGCAACCCCTAATTTCTCTCTAAACTCGTGGTTTCTGATTATACCCATCATTGTGTTACCGCACATCCACCTTAGCATACGTCAAGGTTATTAGGATCGGGATTCTACCTGGGATAATTGAGGGGGTAGGATCAAATTGGTAGAATCGGACATAGGATCGTGTGATACTACAAATATGCATTAATGTGCTTTGGGTTACTGATTATCAATTATATTTGTGCTTTTTAAAAGTTTTAAGGTGTAAGTAAAAAGTTATTTGACTTCATCTATTAAGTTATTTGACTTCATCTATTAAGTTTTTAAGAAAATACTTTTAATAATCATTTTAAAACTGAAAATAAGGAAAATTGAATTTTATAGTGGTATTGATATAATTATTATAAATATAATATATTTATTTATAATAAGTGAATTCTGAATTGTATGAAAATATTTTATGATTTAAACTACCCTTGTAGGATCAGATCGTTGAATCGTAGGATCGTAGAATCATATTATGATCCTACCAAGTAATTCTTGAGCTAAGTAGGATCGCATGCTGCTACCACATTAAGATTCTAGCTACGATCTGGATTGGTTGCCTATTTTTGAATCGTAGGATTGTAGAATCTTAGATCAGAATCGAAATTCTAATAACTATGGCATACGCATTTTTGTAACTTCCATCTTATGTTCAAAAGTCTTTTTACGACTCAATGAGAAACTTTCAGGAGCGAATAAGTAGATAATTCTACACAAGAAACTTAGAATGGTAGGGAATGGCATTAGAAATGACAACAACCACATTCTCAAAGATAAAAGAGACATTCCTTAATCTTATTAGGGTTATTGAGCTTTAAATAAAACTGAGCTTATTGATCTCAATCATTCGCATCAATTAATATACACCTTCTCTTGTAATTAGCAAGAGTTTTTATTAAAGTCTCACGTCATAAAATGAACCCTATTTGAGTTCCTTCGAGATAAGGCAATTGTGCACTTGGAATTAGGCTTTTTAGGTACTCTTTCATACTCTCACTAACTTGAGGGTGAGAACAGGTCGATGGAGGACAAATTTGAGCCCTCTTAACGCTTGTTATTTGTGCAAATAAATTCTATGGAATGATCTTTTTGCAAGAATGGGTAGATAGCCAAGGAAAGCCTCTCCACCAGCAACATCCCACTTAAAGGGAACAATCTTAGTACCAAGCACCAACCAAGCTTAGTGCTAAATTAATTGTGTTTGGATCCAAAAAGAAAAAGAAACAAACAAATACAAAATCGTAAGATTAGAGAGACAAACCATTTAGGGAAACAATTCTAAACTTGGGTCATTCAAAGCAAATGGTCATGAGTAAAATCAGAGGAAGAGATCCTAAACAATTGCAAAAAGCCAAATAACAATATAATAAAGTTGAACATCAAGAGGGCCACAGGAAAATTGTAAAACCAATAGATCCAACATTTCTCAAGTGCATGAAGTCAAAGTTAACCCAATGTGGCAAATAAACTAGAGTTGGCGACTTTACGATGTAGCAGTAATTTGTCATGAGGACTTGAAAATGATCCAGCTTGAAACTCTAAGCAACGTAGCTTGCTCGTCGTCAGAAGGACTTATCCTCAAGTAGATGCGGTATCACATCACGCATACACCAACCAATGTACTCTTACCAAGGAATTTTTGTTAATGTACGTTCAAGGTTTCTTATTTTAGTAAATAAAGCGATATGCTGGATATGTGCAACAACAATTTATACATCAAACTCAGACATGCATCTGTTAGTTTCTAGCCCTTTTAAATTCTAACATGTGCAAAAAAAAGGTTCACCTCGAGATAATAACTGCTAGTGAAGTTCGTCACATGCAATTCACAAATAACGTCTTGTTAGATACTAAAAAAAACGCTTAAATACCCACTGCCCAAAACAATCAGAAATTAGTCAATATAGAGCTATAATGACTAATTTCCGGCTGTTCTAGGTTAGTCGGTACTAAATGGTTGAAAAATTTTTGTAGTCGGAATTTCATTCGAAATTCCGACTAACATGGTATAGTCGTAAATTTAGTCAGAAATTCCGACTATCAAGTTAGTTGGAATTTAGTCAGAAATTCTGACTATCAAGAAATTCCCGACTAATTTCCGATTAACATCTAGTCGGAAATTAGTCAATAACCATTGTTTCTTGAATCATCCAAAATGATAGAAAAAAGCTTTAAAAAAAATTTCTGACAAATTTACCTATCATTTTCCGACTAACTGGTTGGCCAGAAAAAAATAAAAATTGCTGAAAAGGATGCCACATCAGCCTCGCCACATCATGCACTTTCCAACACAAATGCATCCATTGGGTTTCAAACCCAAGACCTTTAAGATCTTGCACCAACACCCTAACGACCAAGCTATCTGATACTTAGTGATACCTTTAGCAATGTTATTATACTAACAACATAACACTCCTAGCACTTAGTATAAGATACAAATCTAATTTTTTAAATTTCTTCTAATTGTAATTAGTCGTAGTGTAATATTACTCGTATTAGTGCATTATTAATATATTATTAGTTATGTTAGTATATTATTAGTCGTGTTAGTGCATCATTATTATCATTAGTCGTATTAGTGTATCTGAAACAATTGAAGAAATTAATCTCATTTTAATCACGAATTTGACGTCTAAATATTTTTAGTTAGTGAAGGTAGTAATTTAAAAAAAATAATTTATATGATGATTAGAAACTTGTTAATTCATAATGTAGTTATGAATCGTAACAAGTAACGTAAACTTTTGGAGCTAAAACTCAAAGTTGAGCAACTACTCATAACATTTCGTGATAATTATAATACTTACTCGTAAACTTTATTTACCCATGTTGAGAATAAATTAAATATTTCATACACATATACAAGTGATTTTTAACATAAAGTACAAGTTAAATAATTTGTTACATGTACAACAATTTTTACCTAAAACTTAAAATATCTTATATAAACGGTTTGTACACCATAATAGACCAAATTGAGGACAAAAAACACCTCAAATCAGCCCCAAACAGCAGCCAATATAGTTTTCCCCAATCCTCTAAGTAGCTCCTTATTCACTTACACACTCAAGTCAATCACACTACCCAAAACCCCTTTTGTTCTACCCAAACCTTGTGAATCATAACAAGCATGCAAGAGGCAAATATTTGAAGCAAAAACACTCTATTTTCTGAATATTTTATTCATCCATGAACAAACACTAGAATCCTTCAAAGTTTCAACTAATAAAACACCTTCTTCTCTCATCAAATCTCCTTTAAAAAGAAAAACCATCTAAACTTCTGAAAATTTATGTTTAGAAACTCCAATATTCCATAAAAATAATCTTTATTTTAAGAGCTTTCCATAGACACCAAACTTGAAGAAATCCACCAAGAATAGAGTAAGTTATGTTTATTCCTTTATTTCACTAGTTTTGTTAAAACTCGTTCATGTAAAATTCTTTTTACATGAAATCTTTCTATAAACTAAGATTAATATAAAATGGGTATTTCATCATAATAATTGAGCAAAATAATCTCCTAAGAAGGCTTAGAAATTTCGGCCAATAGAAGAAAATTTGAAATATTTTTCTTCCATCAACGTACAATATCTTATTTTTGTTTCCTAGCAAAAAACTCTCAAGTTTTGAGACTTGTTCAATAAGTGTTGAATGAGATGTGTACGTGTTAAAAGTAATTGAAAACTTGTTGTGAACAGATGATAGTAGTTACCTTGGCTTTTAGCTGGTATGACAAAGTAGTTAAGGGGTTTTATTAGTTTTATTACTAACTTGTATAGGTTTCTAGTTCATAAGAGGAAAATAGAACCTTAGTTGGGTGAATTTTGTAACTTTGGTCGTGCAGTCACTCTTACAGTTACGTACACGCAGTAATTAACCCTTATATACAATTTTCCTTGAAGAGATCATTGTTTATTATTTATTGTGATAATGTGCATTGTAAACTATGAGGTACTAGTGAATACACTTTATACGAAAATCTATCGACTATGAAATCCTTGTGCTTAGAATAGTTATGGAGAATGAGAGTGTTAGTAGGAGGCGGGGACCACCCCTTATTTATTTAAGAATTGGATTATGCCTTACTTGGAGTTAGAATGACTCCTTTGTAGGTGTATTTCATATTTTGTTGAGTGCCTTAGTGGATTTTGGCGTGCTGCTATCCCAGGGCGCTCATTAATAGTCGCAAGTGGGAGTTACTCCCATTTGATAAAGTATTAGATTATGATTAGCTGGTGTGACTCAACTGGATTATGTCCGGTTGATTTAGTAGTCCCCTAGGTGAGATCTGATGGAATCACCGTGGGCGGGAGGGGGGGGGGGGGGGTGGGGGTGGGGTTGTATGAGCATGCTTGTGTCATTGGGCGCCGGATGGCCGATACCGCCCCTAGACTGAGGTGTTACCATGCGGGCCTTGCAAACTCCAATATGGTGGCCTCTTCACTAGTTTAGTACCCTAATGTGTTAGTGTTTCCCGAAGGTAGGACCCGAGAGGGTCAGCTGGAGGGGGCATGAGCTCATACTTTGCCATGGGCGCCGGATGGCCGATAACGCCCTTGGCCGTGTCACTATGCCAGGAAGTAGAGTAAAGATCCACTGATAGAAAGTTATTTAGTGATAGAAAGTTTATTCATTGATCAAAAGTTATTTAATGATAGAAGGTTCATTCTTTGATAGAAAGCTTACACATTGATAGAACGTTTACTCATTGATAGAATAGATTATGCTAGTGAGAAGTGTGCCTAAGTTGTGTTACCTCAAGGATATTACAGACTATGATCACACTTAAATTAAGATAGACAAGCTCTATAAGGTCATGTGTTAGGTATTCTGTTAATGCCTTGGTTGAGTTGATACTATGCGTGTTTTGCAAGAGTTTATGTTTTGAAAAGAGGAGCGTGAAGACTTGCATTCTACCCAAGAACACATGGTTCGTGTTGGAAAGGACGCAATGAGATTAAGAAGTATAAGTGGACGATAAACGGTTACTATCTGTGCTTGTGTCTTATGAAATCATCTTATGTTATTGTATAACATAGTGTTATCTTGTAGTTGGCCTTATTATATTTGATGCTAGTTACTGACATGTACATGTTTGTGTTTATGTTTGATTGTTGATGACCTTCTATGTTTGTCCTGCTATGACACATTGGTCTTTGGTCTAATGTCGAGCAGCAGGAGGATCATAGACAAACGTAGCATGTATTGGAGCTTCTTTTGCATTGCATTGCATTGGGGGAGAGTGATGAGGGCGAAGTATAACCTGTGTCATACCGTTATCTTTCGATTTTGTAGCTCTTGTTATCTTTTGTAAACTTTGGTTGTATATGTTTTGTTATGAGGCCTTGTGTCCTCCCTTGTATATTTGTAATTCCGCTGCGTAGTTTATAACTCTGTATGGTTTTAAGGAGTTAAGTCATTTTAAAACGCAAGCGTCGACACTGGAACCATGATCCATGCTTGGCATGTTGATTTGAGAAGCATGCGACGAATCATTCCGCCGTGGTGTGAGATTTTAAAGGCAATGATGCCTTAGATTATGTTTAATATTTTTATTGTGCTAATTGCTCTACCAGATGTTCGATTTTTAGAAGAGATGCTACTGAAATTTCCACTCACATTTTTAAACTTAATATCTAACATTTATTCAAATTCTTTTCCTTTTCTTTTATGTAACTCCCGAATTTCCTCCCGTCCTTTACGGTTTTAGTTTCGTTCAGGGGTCGGAAATTCAAGGGTGTTACAAGAGAGTCCACAAATTGTGAGCCATAGTTTGTGAGAAAAAAACTTGATTCATCTTGTAAATCTTTGCAGTTTATAGTGAAATTATTTGTTCTCGGTGCCGGTGGATTTAGCTATCAGATTAATAGTGAACCAAATTAAATTTCTAGTGTAATTTCTTATTGTTTGTATTTATTTTCTTTCTTATTTCTTTATTGTTTTCGATCTTTGCTTCCGCTGTCGCACAACAGAGATGGTTGAAAATTAGAATGAATGGAGAAGAAGAATCCATGTGGATCGATGACAATTGAAACTAATATAATCGACTCCGATCTCTTAGAATTAAAAGCTCATGCATTGTTGTTTTTGTTCTTACCAACATAGAGAAATTCTATTTTCAACTTAAACTCAATGAGATATAAATTTATCAAGAATAAGATAATGAGACTTCAATATATAAGGAAGCATTTCTTATCATCTAAATATGGTTGCAAACAGTACTTTTCTTGTGATATAGGTGTATCTATAAATCGGAAAACTATGATGTTTACACTTTCATGTCCGATCAGTATTAATGTCAAGATCACTCAATTCACGTTCGATTTAGGAATTTAAGTTTAGAATTGACAATTATTTATATAGAAATTCTGAGTTTATGATACATTAATATTTTCATGAAACATTTTAAGTATAGTAATACAAATTCTAATATACAATTGAAAGTTTTTAACATGTTTATTAAACATTCATTATTCATAAAACATTTTAATTAAGTTTTTGAAGTATAGGGATATGCAAATACAACATTTTATTTTATTTGATTATATTTCATAAAACTCAGTCACAAGTAATTAAGTATGAAGCTGCATAACCCAATTAAGAGTAAGTTATTATTGGGTTTTTAATACACACATAGAAGTAAAAATATATAATTAATATTAAGAACTTATTTATTTGATGGGAGCTTAAAAGAGAGTTAAAGGAAAACAATATAATTAGTCCCAAAATTGAGCTTGAAGGTGCTTGACGATGTTTGCATCCAACTTGAAGGCTTTGCTAAGAACATCGACAGAAATGGGTGGTTGAGCTCCGAACACGGCATTAGCGATAGTAACAGTACCAGGATTTTGACTACTTAATCCAGCAAAAGCAACAGCGGGATATTTACCAATATTAATTTGGAAGTGAATTAATCCTTGTGGGAACACAAAAACATCTCCTTTGTTAAGCACCTTTGCGAAGAACTTGTTTCCTCCATTTGCAAGATTGGATGTTACAAAACCAACGTAAAGGGTTCCTTCTATGACTGTTAGAACTTCAGTTGCACGAGGGTGTGTATGGGGTGGATTTAAGCCACCATATGGCGCAAAGTCTATACGAGCAAGTGAAATCCCAAGGGTGTTGAGTCCTGCAAGTTGTACTGAACTCACTAGTGTTACATTTGCACCGGTTTTGCTCACTCCTGTGTCTCCGGGCTTTGCAAATGCCCCATCTTTAAAGAAATCTTCTGGAGTTGCATCCATTGGGTTCTTACAAAACAATCCATTTACGAACACTGTTCCAAACACAAAAGGAATTAAACATTTTAATTTCTTTTACTTGAATTTTAATTTCACAAATTAAATAATAAGAGTTCTATTAAACAATCAAATTTCATTGATTATCAAACTGTTCCCATCATTAAATTACAAAAATAGGGCACTTAAACAAATTCCACAAGGAATTTTTTATGGGAATTAATAAAATTACAATCTTTTAGATTAACATATATTATTTTATTGAATAATAAATAGGATGGATCAAAAATAGGAATCATAAACATTAAAATTGTTAAAAGAAAAATTAGTGGAAAAAATATAGATATCAAGACTTTTAAAAAAATATTTTTTATAAAATTAGTAGGAAACATGTGGGGACCATATATAAGCAATATTAAAATGTTAAAATTAAGTTATTAAAAGATTTGTGACGACCATAAGCATTATTACAATATTAAAATGAGAATGAACAAAGTTAAGTTAGTCCAAAATTTATGATATTATTAAAATTAAGTTAGTTTAAAATTCTCATATAAGAACAACTTTAAGAAATGGAGGGAGTAAATATTCATAGTGTTTATTTTACTTTATTCGATTATAAGATGAGTTGGAGAAGAGAGAACTAAGTGAGAATTGAAACTAAGACTTTCTTTGAAGAATGTGGTACTTAGTCTAACTCAGACAAGATCTAATTCACGTTTATGCGCTATTATATATATACATATATATATATATATATATATATATATATATGTATATATATATATATGTATGTATATGAACAACAAACAAAACTAGACGTTAAAATCATGATAAATGGGTGAAAGAAAAAGATAGAAGATTACATGCATTGTTAGGATCATTTGTCCCAACACAGAAATCTTGGAGCTGTGTAGGATCAGTAGCATGAGCAACGTAGAAAGCAAGGGCAAAAAGAGCAATGTAAGAGAGGATCTCACAATTACAATTAATTGACATCTTTTCAATTGTTTTGTTGAGAAAGAAAGAAATAATTGTGTTTGTAAATTGCAATGATATGGTAAAAGGGATGAATCCATTTATAGAAGAACTAATCCACTTTCAAAACTTGTAATTGGTCATGGATTAACTAACTTCTATTTGTTTAAGCACAACTATCAACTATCAATTGCCAATTGCTATGTACGAGTTAATCTTATTTTTCTATAGGGGTAGTTGATTACTTTGTATTGTCAACCTTTTTTCTTTTATCCATTTCCTACGACCAATTCAACACTTATCAATACGGATAACATTCTTCTTTTTATTACCTTTTGTTGCATATTTTGGGTCTATACAATAAGAAAGTATATTAAATTAAAATAAACATAAAAATATATGTTTAAGGGACCTGTACAGTTGAAAATTTTATATTTCAGGTATTTTTATAATTGTATATTTGAGGTATTTATATATATATATATATTCTTTAATTATATATAGAGGGAGTATATTCTTTTTTATATAAAAAGTTATAATAAAACTTATATAAACAATGAAGTTATTTAATTATATTAGGGCTTTTTTTTTTTGCATTTTGTTGCAATTTTTAGTTCTAAACAATAAGAAAGTATAACTACAATTAACATAAACAAATAATTTCAGGCGTCCTACACAATTGAATATTTTATACATGCCCAAAATAAATGTTCCATGTGAATTGGTAATAAGTGTATATTTGTGGTATTTTTTTACGTTAAGTCTTGCAGTGAGAGACCATCTCATAAAGAGACCATTAATTATAATTGTAACCAAACTCATCCCACATTTACGATTTAAAAAAGAAAAAAGGGAAAAACTCTCATTTCAGGTCCGAGATATTCTTGCATAATCTTTGGTGAAGAAATAAAATAAAATGTGCGCATTCAACTGACAAATATTCTCTGAAATTGTCAAAAAAAAAAAGACTATTCAAGAACATCGCATTCTCTTAAATACTTCAAATTTATGCATAATCTTTGATATTTTTCTTTCATCAAAATAATCAATATCTCTGAAATTCTCTATTTTGCGCATTCATATGGAGGACTTATTGAATGAATTTTACATGGAAATGTATAAACATCAACATTAAAGCGATGAAAACAAAAGCTAAGGTAGCTATTATGAAACAACCATTATGAATTTTGTAAGTTGTTAAATGTAATTGAGTATACAACGAGACGTTAACTTAGTTTACATTGAGTAACATTTAAGTTTTACTAGAGACCGATAAACATCATAGGACTGCTATTTGATAGTTGTACGAGCCTAATGTCACTAATGCTATTAGGCCACACTGTATCAATATGTAAGATAATTTTGTATGTTTGGACCTATATTAATCTAGGTTCATATGACTAATCTAGTTCACTAATATTAGTCATAATCATTTACTTGATATAATAGTTATATTAAGTGCTAATTAAAAATATAGCATAGGTTTAAATGGTTTGACCTTCTTTAATTGTATGAATTCATACAGACTAATTGATTTTAGTGTGTAACGTCTTTTTGGTAGATGATATAGTATTGTTGTTTATTTTTATACAGTAGAAGATAGTATTTTTGCTGTGGGTTTTTGTGATGTAGCATAAGCTTCATACGTGATTATAATTTTCTAAGAAAAATAATAGTGAGGCTAAATACAAAAGTTGCATATATATATATATATATATATATATATATATAAATATATATATATATATATATATATATATATATATATATATATATATATATATATATATATATATATAATATATATATATATATATATATATATATATATATATATATATATATATATAATTAGTTTAAGAATTATTGGTATTAGTATATGGGGTCTTACGAAACTTTCTTGTTGAACTTCACTGGAGGAACTTTATTTGCGGTTCTTATCACATGGTTATATGTGCTAGTGGATTCATACAACAAAAGTATAATTATTCATCCCGATATTTACGTGTTTCATTTTATGTCAGTAATCGAGTCTTGGGAAGGTTTTTGTTTTTCGCATGTTAATAGTTAACAGTACTAAAACCCTACAGTGATATCATTTTCTTGTTTTATTGATATATTTTGGACATATAAATATTGATTATACATAAATAATATATATAAATTATTTATTTGCACGTTATAATTTTAATTTGCATGATAAAGTTTGAAAACTTTAGCGAAGGGTTTATTAAACTTGATTTAATAGTAAAGTTTAGAATTTTATGTATTAAATTGATTTTATTTCATCCTCCATTTGCCATATTTTTTTGGAATTTTATTTTAAAAGCTTATTTCAATTTAGTTAATTTTGCTGTCTAAATTAAATTCGTTAGTAGAAACTTTGGTTTGACAAAATTTAATCAGGAGCTCAAATTCAAGTCTAATGGTTTTTAGTATTTTTTGTTGAAACTCTTTCGACCAATACTATTTTAAGAAATCATTAAATTAATGTTTAAGGAAATAATTTTATTACTAAATGTTAATAATAAACTCACTCTATTTTAATGGAGATTATTTTAAATGGGAGGTTTATTTTGCTTAGAGAAGTAAAAATAATTTACTCGATTGGTTATGAAACAATTAAAATTCATGGAAATTAAAATTGAATAATGAGATTATTGATCATGTATATTTTACATAATACGATTATATATATTTATTTATGTACTTCATGCATATTTCTTTAAATTTGTTTAAATATTGTTTTGCATGGACCGCTTACAAATAGTAAGTGGGTGAATGATAATTGTTATACAGGTTATGGTAACTAGTATGGCGCAATTAGGATAGAAAATTTGGTTTGCATGCCGTTATTTTTTAATATAATTAAATATGATTTGTGTATTGTTTATTTTGAATCTACTAGTTAATAGTTTACTTTTTACAATTTTAAGTTTAATTACCATTATGTATGTTTCAATGGAGTTGAAGATCAAGAAGAATAGAGATTCAAGTGGTGTTCAAAAGATGGGCCTTGAAGATTAGATTTTCAAGTGTTTTGGCCGGGGCCATACTAGGAACCGTGTTTATGCATTAATTTATTCCTTTATTTCTTTTTGCTATATTACTTGATGATGCATTCTCAAGTTGTTTAGTTTATTAATTCGAATAATTAGAGTTCACTTTTATTTAGGTTAATAACAACAACCATTGTCCCTAATAATATTAAGTTATAATGCTATTCCATTTAGTAACACCATGAAGCTTTAGATCATTAACTAGGTAGGTTTTGCCAAAGCGAGGTGCCTATCAATAAGTCTAAGATAAGTAGTTGGTGAAAAGTGGTTTAGCTCAACTAAGTAGGTCAAGAAAAGTTGACACTTTGAGGCATGGGGTAATAGTAGATAAAGAGTTATCTTATTACCAACCAAGAATTATTATGAATAATTCATAAATGGTTTGTTTACCTATAACCATTAACTGTGGGTGACAAGCTAAAGCTTGCTTAAGGTTAGTGAAAATAGGGTCTTCGAATCACTAAATTAAAAAGGACATAATAATTTAATTTGGTGGAATGAATTTCCTTTAAGTTTGTTTAAAAATTATTCATTTATGATAATCATATAATTCTTACACTTTTTATTCTTTCATTTGTAGATAGAAAATAAATCAAACAATAATGCGTTCTCTAATTTTGATTTACGGTCAATACTCGAAAAGGAAAAACTAAACAAAAACAACTGCCTTGACTGGTCAAGAAATTTAAGAATTGTGCTCAAACATGAGCGAAAACTAGATGTTCTTGAAACTCCAATTCCGTATGAACCCACACTTAATCTGTCTGCTTAAGACCGGGAAGCTTATGAAGTCGTCACTGAAAGGTCTTTAGATGCCACATGCTTGATGTTGTCATCCATGGTCCCTGAATTACAAAAACATTTCATGGATATGGAAGCTTTTCACATCATTGCTTAGCTCCAGGTTATGTTTTTGAAACAAGTTAGAGCTGGGAGCTTTGAGACCATCAATGAGTTACTTGGTATGCTCAAAATTTTGGAGCAGACAATTCCCTCTAAACCAAAGAAACAGGTTCTTATGGTGCAGAAAAGGAAGAATGTCTTTAAGAAAAGAGGAAGCCAAAGAAACAATTTGATCACCAAAGCAAGGATAAAAAAGGCGGCATAAACTAAGGTAAAGGTTGGAGCTGGTCCACATCATATTTATTTCTGTTGCAATAAGAAGGGCCACTTGAAGTAGAATTGTTTGAAATACCTTACGTACAAGAAGGATAGAAGTATCGCTTCTAATTTAGGTATTTATGTGATAGAGATCAACTTTTCTATCTCTAATTCTTGGATATTGGATATCGGTTGTAGTTCTCACATTTGTGCAAATGTGCAGGGGTTAAAGAAAAGTAGAGATCTTCATAGAGATGAAATTGACCTACAAGTTTGAATTGGAGCTAAAGTAGCTACATTAGCCGTAAGATCTTATTGTTTATCTTTACCTTCAAGACTTTTGTTGAATCTTAATAACTGTTATTATGTTCCTTCAATGAATAGAAATTTGATTTCAATTTCAATGTTGGATTCTAAAGGTTCTATCATTGTAATAAAGAATGGTTCTTTTTCAATATACAAAGATGAAATTTATTATGGTGTAGGTCATTGCATAAATGGCCTTTACATACCAGATCTTGAAAAATAAAACTATCATGTAGACAATTCTAAGAGACTAAAATCAAAGGATTCTAATCATACCTAGCTTTGGCACTGTCCTTTAGGACATGTAAATGAGAAACGCATCCAAACACTTCATAAATTTGGTCCTATGAGTAGCTTAGCTAGGGGAGGGCATAAATACTTTATAAATTTTACAACGAACTACTCCTGGAACACTACAATTAAATGGTGTACGAGAGGCAAAATCGGACGCTATTAGATATGGTTTGTTCAATGATGAGTTTAGTCGATCTTCCTATTTCATTTTGGGGTTATGCACTCCAAAAAACGACTCTTATTTTAAATCGCACTCCGTCCAAAGTTGTCGATAAGACACCATATGAGTTATGGACATGAAAAAATCATAAGTTGTCGTTTCTAAGGATTTGGGGTTGTCAAGCTTATGTAAAACTTTTACAACCAAATAAACTTAAACCCAGACCTGATAAGATCTTCTTTGTGAGTTAGCCCAAAGAAACTAAGGGATATTACTTCTACAACCTTAGTGAGCAAAAAGTGTTTGTTGCTCACAAAGGTGTCTTTTAAAAAGAGAATGTATTTCTCCAAAGTCAAGTAGGAGAAATATTTCTTTATCTCTTGAAGAAGTTCAAGATGATCAGCAACCAATCATTCCTCTAGTGGGAGAGACTATTTCTCCTACAAGAGCTCAAGTTTTGGTACTAGTTGTACCAACTGATGTGGTGGATATCTTAGTTCGTAGGATTAGTAGGCAGAGTAAACCTCCACGGAGAAATTATATGGAGGATTATCTCGTTCATGAAAGTCATGAAGTGCTTATAGTAGATAAGGAGGAACCTACTACCTATAAGGCAACAATTGCGAGTTCTGACACTGTAAATTGGCTTTGACCCATGAAGTCTAAAACGGAGTCCATGTATGAAAATCAAGTTTGGAACTTTGTTGATTTGCTGATGTGCTCGTTTTAGAGCATGTTTACGACCCCATTTAATTTAGTGTCTAAGTCTTGTGGTTTTAGATTAATATTATGCACATTACGCGTGATTTTACCTTGTTCATGTCTTCGGATTCTTTCATGGTTATTTTAGGTGTTTTGGAAGACTTTGAGGTTAAACTCCATGTGTTTGAAGCTTAGACACACATTTCAAGGCTTCCTCAAAAGCCCCGTAGAGTTCGGAGGCCCCCTCAACACCTCATATATGCAAACAGGCTTGAAAATGTATAGGTTCGATCGAATCCTCCATCCATTCGGTCGAATGGATCCTTGGACACTTCAATAGAGGCGTGAAACATGTTGGATTATGCAAATCTAGCTTCATTCGGCCGAATCCACTTGCATTCGGTCAAATGGAGCTTATGCACCTTGGATCATCTTGTAAAACCTACTGGTTAGCCGAATGCCGAACCATTCGGTCGAATCCCTAAAATTCGACTCGACTTTTCTTTCTATCTCAAAGTGAGATAGTTCAGTGAAGAAGCGATGACTCGTCGCTTGTAGGCGACAAGTAAGTAAGTTTATAGAATATTATCTTGTTCCCATGACTTTCCTATTCCCCTTTCATTCCTTATTCATCTTGTTTATTACTTCTTACTTCTTGTTTCTTACTTCTTATTACCCTTTATTACCCTTTATTACCCTCCGAAGTAGTAGATAATCACACAATTTGTTTCTTACTTCTTATTTTACTTCCCTTCCAAAATATATTCACCTTTTCAAGTTACTTCATGTATCATTGAACCAAAAAAGGCAAACAATATAATTTTGAGCACATTGGAAATAAAAATATAATATAGGAGAAAATGATAAAAATAAGGAATGATGTGAAAAAGAATAATTTAGAAGATATAAATTGGAAATGTAATATAATTGTTGGATTAAAAATAGGTTTGTTCCCTTTAAGAAGTATTAAATATAGGTTCAAGTTATGTGGGAACTTATTTCATGTTCCATCAAGAATTTATCCATTGTTCCTTTGGCAACTTAGGATAATCATATTTCATAGCATTCATGGTTCAATCATAAAACCTCTAATATTCTTAGGTAAGTGCATATGTCTTTTACAACACAAAAATTAAGTGTGACATAGTAAATATTTAATAAGCATGAATCAATTTATTTAAAAAGTTAAATAGCCATCTAGACTCAACTTTTAGAGAAAAGGAAATTTTGATGCTTAAGTTATATGAAATCAAGTTTCACAAAGCAATTTATATATTTTATAACATAGGTGACAGAATATTGACCCTTAAATGCACATATCACATCATACAATTATCATAGAACCAATTAATTTATAATGTGAATTAAAAAATCATACCCTGTGAAAGGTTGTGCCAAGTGTTAATTAACTTGAATTATCTAATTGTTTATGATGATTAATTTCCAAGTTTCTTAAGTTCTTGTTCGATCCTCTTGCTATATTCATGTCTAATGCAAACTTCCACTTTGAACTTGATATACTCATACCAAAATACCCATACAATCAACTAGAAAAACAAGAACTCTTCTATCTCAGTTAACGTTAAACTTCCAGACTTGAATCCTAGAAACATTGCACTGTCTCTGACTTATCAACACGAAACAACAGACTATCAACTAGGAACAATAGACCTCTTGTCTACACTTTAACATCTTACAGCAGATTTCAGCTTTTTTAGATATCACAGAGTATCATAACTTCCTTGATCAAGTCTTTAGGTACTCTCATCAATGATCCTACTTCGGACCGGAATTGTTATCATCTCTTTTTCTTTCATGTGTCCATAACATGCAGTTGTAGATTACTATGTTGTCATTGTTCCCTATTATGCTGTTATATACAACGTACTAATATAAGGAAAATAAACCTTATACTAAAAATTTGTTAGTTATGTAAAAAATAAACATAAATATGCACACAACTCACAAGTAAGTTCTTTTTGAAAATTTAAACAATAATTCTAATTTTATACAGTACTTTCAAGAAGAAACTTACATAAATTCCAATGACATACTCTAAGAACTTAACTTAATCTTGAAGATACCTTTTTAAAAGATAATGAAGTTCAAAGAGATTAAAAGGAATGATAGGATTTTGAAAAATCGTAAAAGTTGCTCCTCATAAACGTCTTAATTGATGTTCAACATATAATAAATTTTTCAACGTTTATTTACAACTTTGATTTAATAAGCAACAAAAATAAAAAGTGCAAATACCTTTACTAATAAAATTTCCCTTAATTTAATACCCTGGTGTAGAAAATGTAGTTCCTTATTTTGAACATTCTGGGACATACTTGCAAATACTCATTTGAGTTTTGCTTCTTCATATAAGGCATTGAAGTTCATTCGTTAAAATGAATATGTTAACCAAGAAATTCTTAAGAGCCTTGTACTTTTGCTATTAGGTATTTGTTTGTTGAAACTTGTCATAAATTCCAAGTTTCTTATTGTAAACTGCATTACCAATTTTTGTTGCTAATTTGTCTAACATGGTTTCTTCATTTGGAATTCCACTAGTTTCTTCGGAGCTTGTTTCATAAGACTCATTTCATAATAACCAACAAATTAATTATTTACACTAATTTCCTAGAAACAAACATGTTAGTTTAACAACATAATATAATTATTCTTGTTGCTGCACTTCTAAATATATTGTTGTAAACTATGTATGTTTAACAATTAGAAACTCATTGTATGAATATTACTTCAACACTTTTACTATTAAAAGTATATAAAGTGCATCATTGAAAACTTACATATATTTAAAAAATATAATGTGCTTTATATATTCGACATTAAAATGATAAAAGAAACGTTTCATACCAACCATACTATAAAATGCTTACCTATAATCATGTTAGAATTTATGATACAGTTCTTTAATCATAAGCAACTAGAGAGAGTAAATTTCAAATATTCTTTAGCACATTATATGAACACTCATTGTCGAAATATGAGATGTTCCCCCTCACTAGATGCCACAAGTTCCTTTTTATTCCTTTCAAAGTTTAATTTCTGTTCCTCCATAATTAATATGATCTTTTTAGTTGAAACAAATATAGTTCTTATATATGTCATACATTATTTAACTTCTCTTTGGTACCTGTTCCCGGAACAAAAGCTTGTTCCTAGTCGGAATTTGTTCCTTATGGGAACAGCTAGTACCTCATCTATTACTAGAGATATCATTTTAAACATTAAAATCATATCCTCAAATGTAAATTTGTGTAATATTTAATTAGTAGGTTTTGTCAATATAAATATAGACATTGAAATTTAAAGATAATGTAACATACATTTTTCGAAAAAAATACTCTTTCAAAATACCAGCAACAAACTTTTATGCTACAAGAACTTAATCTTCATTGGAACTCAATAAAATAAAAGAGCCAAAAGAATTCAATGTATTGAGCCTAAAGATACAACAACTTATGTTGAACATTAAGTTGTTCCTCTATTGTTCATCACTTCCAACAAATTATTTGTCCAGTTTGAAGAAATTATAGGAAGTTGCTTTTGTGCATTTCAAAATCATATAATTAAACCCACAAATTAATCATAAACGACACAAAATATAAAAAGAAGTTAATTTATATTAATCATTAAAATTAATGGATGACATATGTAATTAGTAATAAGACATCATATGAAATTTAAAGTAAACATATCTTACATTATTATTATTACTATGAACGAACAATATGCATCTTTTATAATAGATATTAAAAAATATTTATGATGCATACAAACTTATATTTTAGCAAATATAAAACATTTCATGTTACTAAATTTGGAGTTCCATATCCATTTATAGAAATGTTACTACTTTGATTTAAATCTATAAAAAAAATTCAAATCATTTTTGAAAATAATATGTTTGAACTTCAAACACACAAAAAATCATATTTGATATTTTTCACAAGATTCAAATGTGTACAAAGAAAGATTGAAACATAGAAATAATATAAGTATTAAAAACTATTAATACATATGTATAAAGAGATCAAAGTTGGAATCTTTACCTCATTAGAGTTTCACCTTTCAAACATTAAATTTTGTGAGGTACTTGAAGTGGTGTGAGTTTGAGGTTTTTACACACTAGAGTTGAGGCCTTTGGAATGTTGCAGGGATTATTTGCTCTTTAGAAATGTACAGACATATTAGAAACATATTGTTCCTCGGAACTTATGTAGGAACTGAGAACAATATGATACTCGGGTGTGTTCCCACTTCTTACTCAAATTCTACTAGTTGATACACAAAAATTACCTGTTTATTTTTCACTATTTGAAATTTTCTTCCATGTACTCATATCTGTATCACCATCTAAATTAAGCATTAGAGCACATGATCTTTACTACTCTATTAAGACAAGGTTACAATTTTGAGAAATCTAATAGTTAGTTGCTTAAAGAATCATATGTTTACATGGCATTTACAACTGACTTTTTAAGAAATTCTTATAATCTCATCATTTTTAAATAACATAATCAACTGTAGATTTTCCATCAAAACATTGTAGAAAATCATAAAAGAGAAAAAATTGTAATAGGATTCTATTTACTTCACTGAATCTCTAACTTCCATTCCTTAAAATTAGGAATAGATACGTTGAAAAAATTAAGTTCCTGGAAGTTTTCATGTTTGGTTTTTCTCAAGATTAAATTAAAGGACAGTTGTTTACCATTATTTTACGCGGTGTTTAAACTAAATTGAAACTCAAAAAAAATTTCTCAATAAACCATTTCAAGAGATAATAAGAGTTACATACTTTAAAAACCATTAAGAAAGAATTCAACTTGAACTCAAACACCTGTTAATGACTACAAGAGAGAGGGACTAAATAGGGAGGGGGGTGTGAGTTGTTGTATGAGCTAGTTGTAGCGTTTTTTGAATCTTTTGCGGAATTAAAGACTTGAACTTGTAAAGCATAAATGAAAGAGACACATGATTTTACGTAGAAACGTTCTAGGCCTAAATAGAAGGAAAAATCATTACAACTTACATAAAAGACTCTAAGTTTTAGGACTAAATAGAAGGAAAAATCATGACCCCACGAGATATATGAAGACTTCTCTTTAGGAGCTCCTTCTTGGGAACTTCATTTATTTTGTTGTATACTTTAAATTAACTCTTCAAGTTATTACTCTTGGGAACTTTCATATTCATAACCTATAGTTTGTTCATACACATTTTAACACACATATTAGTTTGATAATCATCATTTGTTTATTATCATCAAAACCAAGCATAACTCAACAAAGACACAACAATTAAAAATGCAATCGAAAAGGTATATACAATTCAATTTAATGTGAAATTATTTATGCGCTTATACTAGTTAATTTAATCGTAAAAATAATCCATTAAAACATTCAATATTTAAAAAATACATTGCATTAAAGAATGTCAATAATCAACTTTAGTTTATTAATTTGTCCTTTAAACATTTCAATTTTTAACGTGCTTGAAGGTATTCTCATATATACTCACAGCACCGTCTATGGTTATGGCATTTATTGTGAAACCAAGTCTGAGTTTATACTATTAAATTTAATCATAAAATTAGCCAATTATAACAATCAATACTTAAAAATGTTGTTGCATAAATGAATGTCAATAATCACTTAAGTTTTTCAATTCATCCTTTAACCTTATAATTTTTAACTTGCTTGTAGGTTTTCCCATACTCAAAGCACTTGTTATTTTTATGTCATTTAATAAAAAATGCAGTATCAAACTATGTGATTGAAGTTAGATGCAAACAACAAAAATGTAGTATCACACTAGTTGTTGTGAGGACACTAGAAACGATCACTCAAAACCAATCAAGAAACAATGAAACTATAAACAATAATTAGTAAAATTTTTCTACAATCCAAACTTTCACTAATTTTCCTATAAAAATCCCAAGTTTTAATTAATCTTGAATAATCCAAACTTTGAGGTCACTTACCCAGCAATAAACTAAGGTAACTTGCAACCGGTTGATTAATTACATTTCTTTTAACTTTATTTTATAACTAAAATCTCACTTATTTACCTTACCTTCAACATTAACCAAATAACCCAGTTCTTTAACTTTCCCAAATTTCATGTCCTTTAATGAACTCTCCCATTCTTAATGAGATAGCTAATCAAATTCATTCCATTTGAAGAAGATAGTGTTGCAGACAATCATCATGAATGGTAAGTTTTTCTTTTTCTTTCATCTATATTCTAATTAATTTTTGTTTGAAATTAGGGAATATTTGACTCATGAATTATGTTGTTTTGTGCTTGATTTTGTTAACTTTCATTCTTTGATTTTTTTATTAATTTGATTAGGCTTGAATCTTTGATTCCTTTATTGTTAAGTGTTGGTATGGTGGGGGTTTTCAACGAACAGGGATTGGGTTGGAATACATTGGTGGGTAATGAAAGTCTATGGCTTTAGAACCTGATAAATGTTCTTGGTTTTAGTTTAAGACCATTATTGAAGATGACTTGATTTTCAAAACCCCATTTTCTCTCTATTATGTGCTTCCACATGCATTGACATATGAAGAAGGTTTGAAAAAACTAGTAAATGATGATATTGTGATGGAAATGTCTAAAATTGGACTTGAATTTAGAGTTGTTGATTGTTATATAATCAATGCTACGGATGATGATAATTTGTTGATGGAAATATTTAAAATTTGTAATGAGATAGTAATTGAGGAATTAGATGAGAATTGGGTTGGGAAAGGGGTAGCTGAAAGTGGGATGTTTGATACAGAAAATGAAGATGAAGAAATGGAATACGAATATTGTTTCTAAAGAATCAGAGAATGACACTGCAGATGAACCTGAGAATTTGTTGCTTAGCGAGAATGAAGTATCAAATGAAGAAAATGAGTATGTGAAGGATTTGCATGGTCAATCTTCAGTGAGAATAGGTGAGCTTCAATCAACTCATGCTATTTCAGATTATGAGAATAATGAAGATGAACTAAACATACCTACTATAATTAATGACAAGACTGAGTTTAAGAAATTAAAATGGTGTGTTGGTATAGTTTTCCCTAATTCTTTTCAATTTAGAGAGGCTGTAATAAGGTATGCTATAGCGCAAGGTAGAAATGTGAAGATTGATGTTAGGGATAAAAAGAGACTTGATATGATGGGAGATAGATGTGTTGAGGGATGCTCGTTTAAGATATATACTAGTTGGGATAACAAGCTTGCATCATATATTGTAAAGTTAGTTGATGGTAAACATACTTGTCACAGAAACATGGAGTCAAATAAACAGTTCAAGGCTTCATGTTGTGCCAAGCAATTACTAGAGTGTTTCAAGTCTAAGCCAGACATTCCATCCTCTGAACTTGTTGACATTGTGAGGAAGAATTATAGAATCATCATTAGTAGAGATTTTGCTTATAAGGTAAAATATGCGGCTCATAAAAAACTTCATGGATCAATGAAACAACATTGTTCTAAGGTCATGAGTTATTTGGAAGCACTAAAGAAGAGTAGTCCAAATAGTCATTTTACAATTACAACACTAGGCAACACAATCCCACCCATATTTCAAAGATTTTTTGTGTGTTTTGAAGGAGTAAAAGATGGATGGTTGAATGGTTGTAGGAAACTGTTATGTATTGGTGGTTGCTTTTTAAAAACATTTTTTTGGGGAAATGTTTTTAAGTGCTATTGGTAGGGATACAAATGAACAAATGTATCCTTTGGCTTGGGCTATTGTAGAGGGTGAGAATAATGATTAATGGCAGTGGTTCATTGCTGAGTTAAAAACGGCAGTTGGAGATAACAATAGGAATGGATGGACCATCATTTCTGATGAACATCAGGTATTAGTTTATTTTAAAATTTAATTACATAATTGCTTCCTATTATTTAATAATCGTTTATGTTGATGTTATATTTATACAGCGTTCTTAGGGAAGTCAAGATAGAATTGCCTGAGGCTGAACATAGGCATTGCGCAAAGCACATTTATTCCAACTCGATTAAGACTTTCAAGGGAGAATAAATGAAATTGTTGTTTTGGACATGTGCAAAAGCCTACAAAGAGGCTGATTTTTATGAAGGTATGAAGGCCATGGAAAAAGTTAATCCAATTGCTGTTAAATCGTTCAAGAAATATGACTCACGAGAATTCTGTAAAGCATATGTGAAGACAAATACTAAGTGTGAGGTTATACTTAGTAATTGGTAGAAACATTCAACAACTATGTAATGCAAGCTAGGTCTAAACATGTGATAGATATGTTAGAAGACATAAGGAAATTGTTAATGAAAAGACTAGTAGTGAAGAAAGATGAGGCAACAACCAAGTGGAGTGGAAATCTATGTCCAAAGGTACAACCTATGCTCGATAAAGAAAAAAAGGAGGCTAGTAATTGCACTATTATGCCTTCAACAACATTTCTCTTTCAAGTTAGTCACTTAATGGATGTGTTGGAGGTTGACATCAACAAAAAGACGTGTACATGTAGGAAGTGGAATTTGAGAGGAATACCCTATTGTCATGGAGTAGTTGCCATATGTTACTTTCACAAGGATGTGGAATCATTTGTTGATGAATGCTATTCAAAAGAGGCTTATATAAGAGCTTATAGTGGTAGTATACCTCCTTGCACTGGAGAAAGAAATTGCCCTAGAGTTGAAATGCCACTTGATCCCCCTCCAATAAAAATTGTACCAGGAAGACCAAGAAAAAATAGATTTAAGAGCCCTCATGAAGATCCAAAAAGTTCCGGTACGTTGGCAAGACACGGGGTTCAAATGACATGTTCGTTATGCAACACGCTTGGACACAACAAACGAAAGTGTCCAAACAAGGACAAGGTTAGTCAATCAGCACCACCCCTCAAAAGAGGTAGGGGAAGACCAAAGAAAAATCAGACTAAAGGTACTAATACAACCACATCCCACTCAACTTCAGCTCATCATCGTATGACTGCCTAAACAGGTGCAATAAGAAGAGGAGGAAGAACCATTTTCATAGGACAAGGAATCAGAAAGCCTAGTGGAAAAAGATCAACAATTGTTGCTAGTTTTACTGAAGGTGCAATGTCCATGAATGTCAGTCAAACCCTTGTTGACATCAACTCAACACAAGCCTCAACCACCAATCTTTGAAAAAATTAAAGATGAACCACATGTTATGTCACTACTTTTGGTCAAAATGTGAACTACATGTAATATTATTACTTTTGGTAAAATTATGAATTTAATGCTACTACTTTTGGTCGAAATGTGAACTATATGTAATGGCATTATTATTACAGTAGCTTTATTTTGATGTTAATCTTCATTTGTTTTGAATATCTAACTTAACATAAACAAGAATAAACAAAAGTAATATTTATTTCATTGCATACAAGAATAACCATTACAACTTGATTTTGTTTTTGAATATCTAACTTAACATAAACAAGAATAAAGAAAACAGTATCCAAGATGCAATAAGGAAAAATATTAAAGCTTTTTGTGCATGGATAACATGTTTAACTACTTCAAGCTTCATCAAAGTAATATTTTCTTCCATTTCTTCTTTTTTGAGTTTGAGTTTCTGTATTTTATCCATCAATATAGAATTTTCTAGTTTTAGCCATTCAATTCTTCCAGTTTCATTGTTCGACTTCACCAATTCCCTCGCCCACTTGAAAAACTTACAATCTGAATTCTACAACCAACCATTATAACCTTAATTAAGAAAATTTGAAATCACCTAAATGTATTAATTTCATCATAAAAATGAATATAAGTAAATTAAATTGAATTAAATTACGTACAGGCCACAATGTAGATAAGAAATTAGGAAGAAAAATAGAAGAAATATAGCATGGAGGAAAATGAGAGCAAGCAGGTATAAGAATGAATAAAGTAACGGTCAATATTTACCTAAAAAACCGGTTAATATTAGTTAAACATTGTTCCTAGGTAAGTAATATTAAAGTTGAGATTATTTAGGGTTAATTAAAAGTTGAGATTATTATAGGAAAATTAGTGAAAGTTTAGATTACTGCGGGCAATTTTTCCTAATAAGTAAACAAACTAAGAATTTAACATGGTTCAATATCAATATGATACCTACATTCATAAGGCACCGAGAACAAACTTTTCACTATGTAAAAGAGATTAGATACAAGATGATTTATAGAACTTTTTCTGCTCATTAATTTTCTAGCTCTCAAAATTAATTCCTCTCTTTCACTCTTAAGAAACTTAATTAAAGCATAACGGTCGAAATCATGCAATCGTGCAAAAATATATTAAACTTGATCTCACCAACAAATAATAATGAAAATAGTTTTGTGAATCTGATTGGATTTACACAATAATATTTTTTCACACTACAGTATAATTTGCTTTTGTTGGAATATTTTTAGAGATATTTAATTTAGATGTCACTAATTTGAAATTCTAATGGTATATATATAGTGGATTTAGTGGCATTTATTAGACCCTAAATAAGTATAACAAAAAAATCATGCTGTGACATTTCTCATAAATGTCACTATAGACTATAGTAACAATATGTCACTAAAAGCTTCACTAAATCACTTTATAGTGGAATTTAAAAAAACAATTATGATAATTTTTTAATGCCACTAAATTCAATGTCGCGAAAAGTTAAATTTATTGTAGTGTCAAATTAGGAAAACCGAACTAATCTACATTTGTACTTAGCGGATTTCTAAAAAACTGTTTAATGTTAATAAACTACTGCATAAATGAGTTAACTAAACTAAGTTAGTTAAAAGTATTTAGTGTATAAAATGGTCGATTCCTAAAAGCAATAAATGAATTAATCAGCATCTATGATCAGAAAATCTTTAATTGTTTTTGCTTTATATTAGTACGTATTTTTAAGAGAACAAATCGGAAATGTTATTCCTTAAAATAGTCCAATTTAATTAAATCAGGAATTTACTTCAAAACAAAAAAAAGATTAGGAATTAGTGAAATACATGGCTTTGGGCAGAAAAATATTTCACCAAGACTTGTCACATTGTAAGATTAGTTGTAATTTTAGTATTTACTTTTATACTATGTAAAGAAAAAAAATGAAATAATTCCAAATAAAGTTTCATATATTTTGCCACTTTTCTTACTAGTTTTAAAAAATTGCATTTTTATTATTCTTATTTTCAATAAAGTTGTTCTTATTTACCATTATGGATTGTTTTGTTTGTTTTTCTCACAAAAAAGTTTTCTATTTATATCAAAAATTTTGGACAAAAATATTCTAGTCCATCTTCATTTTAATATTTTAACAATAATGCTTATGGTCGCCACATGTTTTTCTATAACTTGATTTTAACATTTTTATATTGTTTATAATCTATACGCGTTTTCTCCACTTTATTAATATATATTTTAATAGGTGTGATCCCCATATTTTTTCTTAAAGTTTAAGGTCCTCACTTTTATCCATCAAATTTATTATTCAATACAATAATATACACCATCTAAAAGTATCTATTTTTTTAATTTTCGTAAACATTACTTATATAATTCCAAGTATTATATTAAAGTTTATGAGTAAAATAATGTGATAAAAAATAGTAGGTAGAGTAATTTTATAAAACCTGGTCTCCTTCTATATTTGTTTATAATTTGAGGAAACCCGCCTAAGCAGTATGAACCGTGCGCTTGGAAAAGAAAATAGACTCATTCTTTAATTTCAAAAAATAGTCCATAATTTTATAATAAGTTGTTTAAAAGTTAAGTTCACTTAAAAAAAATGTTTGAACAAGTAAGCAATGATGTATTGTGAATAAATATTATTATAGCAGTTCAACTGCTCTTATAGAAGAGTCTTACCATGTGATTAGACAATGATAAAATGTGAGATTTATGGTTGATTATAATGTATAAATCCTTTTCATTTTTCATTTCCCCTAACAAATTTGTACACCAAGGACACCATAGGATAAGTGTATGATATAGAATCGTCAACCACTCTAATAAACATCTTATTTCTTGTATTTACAATTTGTGTTAGATCATTTTGGTACAAGTGTTAGAGATAGGTGGTTTATGTAAAGAATTAATATCCGCTTAAATGTGAACAATAGAACAAATTATAAAGATAAAATATATTTGATTATTTTTGCTGATCCTTTTGTTTTACTAGAATCCAACTTTAATCTTTATACTAATTTAATTCGTTCACTTAGAACTCATATGTATACCTATCAATCGATATGGTATTAGTATATTGCAAAGTAAGACATATGAAGAGATATTCATATTCATTATCTTACTTAAAACTTAAGTAACACATACTAACTACTAAGGTATGTGTATGTTCATCGTGTAATGCATACAAAGTATGTGTGTTCTTGACATAAACTTATGTATATAGGATTCATTTGGTCATAAAATCATTTGATAAAATAATTTTCATAACATTTTGCCTATTCTAGAACTAGGAAACTATATTGAAACGGAATTTAAATAATCCCTGCTTCTAATTTTTCGTTGATAAAATGTGTATTGACCTTATTATTTTTTTTCGATCATGTTGTATCAAATTTTCTGAAAATTTGATGGTTGATTTGTTATTAGAAATAAATCTACAAGTTTGCTTAGGAGAGAAACCTAGCCCAGTTAGTAATTTCCTAACCCATAGAACTTCACATATTCCTAGAACAATGCCTCAAAATTCTGCTTTAGCATTTGTGAGGGCTACAACCTTTTGTTTCTTACTTTTCAGAGTGTAAAAGTCCGGTTTAAAGTGAACCGGATAATTAATTATATGTAAATATAAATTCCGGGTCATGCGTCGGACATTTAAGTTAACTGTATATAGGATTGATGACGTTGTAGTGATAAAGAAATAAGCGAATAAAGATAACAACAACAATTTAGCGAAAGTCTTAAAGGTTACAATTTGAGAGCCTAAGGGTCTCTTAAAAACCATATTCTAGTTTAAAATATAAACGCACTTGCTAAAATAAATAAACAAGTTCAACGAAAATATATCATAGATCGAGTACGACAGTCAGTTCCTTTACAGGTTCTAATGTTGGAGTCCTCACACACTATTCCCGCCTGCAAATCGACCTGCTAGTTGTCGAAAGACAACATCATAGCAAGTTCAAAGAACATAAACCAACACACGTCAAAGACTTCATACAATGCATTATACAGGTTACATACAAACAATGAGTTCATCCTAACATGCAAAGGCTCTAATATTTAAGATGTCATTATTGTCTATCCAATTTCCAACTCATGTCGTTGCCCGTCCAGTTCGGCTCGCCAGAGTAATATAAAAGTTTGGAGGAATACACTTGAGAGAGCTAATCCCAAGGCAACCTCCGGCCTAAGACGTTGCCCGTCCTATTCGGGTCATCAAAGGAAAAGTATGCATACCCCCAAGGTGACCGTAATGATCCAAAACTGCCATGTAAATGATGAATACTAACAATTCAAATCCAGTATAATAACCCCAAATGGGTAACCAACATAAACATCCTCAAATTTCCAAGATAAACTCTTTTCCAATTATCTTTGGTGTCTAAGCCTTAAGTGATACACAAAATCACATCATAGAAAAAAT
>NC_080057.1:11262003-11282003 GCF_026212465.1 Amaranthus tricolor
TAATGAATGACATTTTTAAATTCTCTCATGAAGTTGATGATCAAACCCCTAATATTTTAGCGTTACAAAATGCTAGGGATATGTTCATTCTTGAATCCTATTCTGATTTCTCTTCTACTAAACAATTAACTCACAATGCTTTGAATCTCAATGGAAAATTGTTACACTACATTCTTGTAAGAACTGTTTTCTCTCGCAACACTTCTTGTGAATTGGTTACTGATGCTCATCTCATATTAATGTGGAAGATTGCTTCTCTGAAAAATGTTGATTTTTCTTCTATTATCTTCTCAACAATGCGGTTTTGTTGCTCACATTCTCGCAATTGTTCTCTTCCTTATTCAAATCTTTTGACATTGATATTTGATCATTTTAATCTGGTCTCTGAGATAGAGGAAGTGGATTGTTCTGGTCCTATTTCCTTGTCTAATGAAATCCTCCCACCTCTTGGAATTTTTAAAGTGCATGATAAATATGAGTTATACTCAAATTTGTCTTCAATTGATAAAGAGGATCTTCAAAAGATTCATGGTAAACGGCTTACACGTCTTGAACCTCACATCAAAGAACACACCACTCTTTCCCGACTTCAGTCTCTAGACCTGGAGGTTGGTGAAATGAAATCTTCTCTACTGGCATTACATGATAAAGTGTCCACTCTCACTTTTATGTTAGACACTTTTATGAAAGAAATGAAGGGAATGGTAGTAGAAGATGTGGTAGTGGAAGAAGAGGTTGTTGATGGTGAGGCTGCTGGTACCTAAAGAGGATGAGGGCATGGAGAAGGCAGAGGAAGATAAGGAAAAGGAAGCAGAGGAGAAGAAGGGAGATGATGATCAAAAGGTTGCTGCTGAGGGTCAAACAGTTGATGATGAAACAATTCCAATTCAAACAATTCCTCCAACATTTGATGCTGATAAAACTTCACCTGGAAAACCAACTCCTTCCAAGAAAAGGAAGAGGAGGTCCAGGAAGTAATTTTTTAATTGTTATTGCATGATCAACAATCTTTTTATTTTCGGCAAACAATGTTTTTTTTTTTGTTAAACAATCCCAACATTTTAGTTCTTCCTGTTTCTTTTTGATGAAAGTCAAAAAGGGGGAGAAATGTAATATTTTTTATATTTTTTGTTTTTATGATGCTTGCTTGATATTTGCTTGCTTATTTGTTTGTTTTGCTCTGATTTATTTGTTGCTTATATTGTTTCTGATGTTCTGATATATTATTCTCTGAAAAATTGTTGAATGTTTTGAATTGTTCTGTTTATTGCTAAATGTATTAATGCTCAACATTCATGCTTAAGGGAGATATGGAAATTTTGTTGTAAAAATTGATAGTTGCTGAAGTTGCTGATTATTAATTGCTAATTGCTGATTATTAATCATGTTTTTGATGTTAAAGTTTTGATATGATGTTACATTACAATTATGATTATTATATTTGCATGTATTATGATTCGATACTTGTTGCATGTATAGATAATGATTGTAATGATATGAAGTATAAAATTTCACTGGATTATACTATATTGTTTCGTTTTGAAATTGTTTTTCAATATTTTTTGAAAAAAAAGTTCTAATTGATGATAAAGTCTTGAAAATGTTTTTATTTAAATATATATTGTTATTCATGATTTTCAATTCATTTTATCTTAGAAATATGATTTAAGGAAATATGGTTTTGACTTTCATCAAGGGAGAGATTGAAGACTCAACTCTCTTAAATAATGCTAAGAGGAAATTGAAGACTTAATTCTCTTGAATGAGGATAATTCAAAACACATATTGTTTAAACAAATAAATTAAGTAATTACATTTAATTGTTTAAGTAAGTTTAAAATCATATTTGATATACATTTGATTTATATATTTAAGATTGAAGTCGATGGAATATGCTTAAAGAACTTAAGTTTATTTTAAAGTTGATTTTATAAGTTCTGAAATATGTTTCAAAGTCTTGAAGATAATTACGTTTATAATCAGGTTAGTTTCGTAATTATATTTGAAATATTTTAATAGGTCAATGTTCCTTGAAATTATATTTGAAATATTTTAATAGGTCAAGGTTCATTAAAATTAACATTGAATATTATTTGAAATTAAGTTTTGAATATTTTACTACACGTTTTTGATTAACATTTAAATATCTTATATTAAACTAAGATTTAAATATGTGGTTAATATTAATTTGATAAATAAATATAGTACAAGGTACACATGTTTTATTGTTATTTGTACACGGCTATATTTAATAATTATGCAAGATCTAGATTTTCTATTATTTGGATGAGATTTGAATTTATACTAAAAATAGAAATGACGATGCTAAAAAATAGGAATTAATTTAAATGGTTATTTAAATGTTGATAAATCTGGTTTATGCTTATTATTCATTATCTTGTATAAGAACTAACGTGGCAGCGTAGCATTGGACAATTACAAACACAATGACGAAATTATTATTAAGCTGTCAGTACACGTCAGTCTGAAGATAAGCTCAAGATCTTGAAGTCAGGCGCTGAATGACCAGGTCAACAGAAAATAACGGATAGGAGCCTTCTTGTTTTTGAAGATGTGTTGAGGCGTAACACTATATATATGAGGCTTCATTCCAGAACTAAGATACACCTCTCCTTACAACTTTCTCTCTTGACTTAAGATTTAGAAATTCTCTAAGTGTTTAAAGAGTTGTAATTCTTAGTTCATCTAACTCTTACATTTGTAATAGGCTTAAGAGTTCAAAAAGAGTTAGATTAAGTTTAATACGCCTAATCAAGAATACTTTTCAAAGTGTTCAACTTGTGAATCTCTATTGTGAGATTTGGGATTTTACTTTTATTAAAGGGACTTGTAATACGGTTCTTCAAGGGGAAGAACGTGGTGAGAGAAGATAGTAAGATCTTCTTGGTTGTATTAAAGTCCGATTAATAAAAGGCGTTGAAATCCTACGGGTTGAAAGAGAACCCATAGGCGGGGAGTAGGTTAGTTAGAACCGAACCTCGTTAACATATCGTGTGTTATTCTTTAAAGTTTATTTTCCGCACATACGATTAGTGTTTACGAATTATCTCAAAGCTGTTTCAGAAGACAGTTTTGACAGACTCCTCAAACTCTTGAGACAAACTGCCAGAAAAGTTTTAAAAGCCCAAACTCTCTATTCACCCCCCCCCCCCCTCTCTATAGAGTATTCAACCTCCTATTAACTATCATTTGGTATCAGAGCTGAGTTTCACACAAAAAGATTAATATCTTGTGATGGATCCAATAGGAGAAGGGTTGTTTGCTCAAGGTCGTTCGTGTTCAAGACCACCTTTGTTTTGTGGTACAAATTTCTCGCATTGGAAAACTTTAATGAAAATGTTTGTGAATGATCAAGATATGGAACTTTGGGAGATCATAACTAAAAGACCTAAGATACCCATGAAAAAGGACGCTCAAGGAAATGATGTACTAAAGTCCGAGTCCGAATATTCACAAACACATTTGGAATGGGTTTCCAAAAACTATAGGGCAATGAATCAATTATGTTGTGCTTTGAATGGTACTGAGTTCAATCGAGTTTCTTCATGTACAAGTGCTAAAGAAATATGGGACAAGTTGGTTGTGACATACGAAGGAACAAGTCAAGTGAAGGAAACAAAGATCAACATCCTCATGCATCAATACGAAATGTTCAAGATGAAAAAGGATGAGAATATAAATGAAATGTTTACTCGTTTTACTTTGATTACTAACAGTTTGAATTCTCTTGAAAAAACTTTTACTAATGCAGAGAAAGTCCAGAAGGTCTTGAGATGTCTTCCAAGATCCAAATGGGGTCCAAAAGTCACCGCCATAGAGGAAGCTCAAGACTTAAGAGTTCTATCACTTGACGATCTCCTTGGAAAACTCACAACTCATGAACTTACCCTACATGATGATGGAGAAAATGATGTAATACCTTCCATGAAAAATCTTGCTCTAAAGGCAAAGAAACATCATGAATCTTCAAGTGAAAATGAAGATAGCAATGATGAGGAAGATCCATTTGCGCTAATCACAAAAGGTCTTGAAGGAATTATGAAGATGCGAAAACGATTTAAGAAATTTAAATCAAGAAATAAAGGTAAGTCTTCTAATTCTAATTCAAATTTTAAGACTAACAAACTTGCTTGTTTTAAGTGTGGTTCTACAGAACATATCGTAAAGGACTGTCCTAAGAAGAAAAGACAATCCTACAAAAAGAACAAGAACAAACAAGCGATGGTTGCAACTTGGAGTGATTCCGAGGGATCCTCCGAATCTGAAACTGAAGATGGACAAGCTCATGTATGTCTTATGGCTGATAATGATGATAATGATGATTTAGATCAAAATCATAAAGAGGAACGTGATTTTCTTAACACATGCTCAAAAGATGAATTAGTTACAACTCTCGTTAATATGTTTCAAATTGAAAAAATCTTAAAAGATGAGAAAGATGTTTTAGAAGATAGAATACGCCATTATGCTGAAGGTTGTGAAGAAATCATAAATAAAAATGATTTACTAAAGGCTGAAAAAACAAATCTTGAAAAGACTGTCAAGGTCTTGAAAGAACAGAATCTCAGCCAGACTAAACAGCTTATCGATCTTAAGAATGAGAACAATGATCTTGAAGCCAGGATCAAAACCTTGAAAAATGAGTCTGAGAAAAATCTACAAGCATTAAACAAGCTTAATGAGTCTGAATCTAAATTCACTAAAATGCTTACACGACAAAAACCAACTAATGATAAAAGTGGTATTGGTTATAATCATGTTACACATAACTATAAGAGTAAAACCACATTTGTGAAAGGTGCAAATAAACATAAACGTACTCCTACTTGCACATTTTGTTGCAAAGAAGGACATTTAAGATTTGCATGTCCTTACAGACGTAAGGATGATTATATTATCAAGAATTCCTTTCCTTTTGAATTACGTGAACAGATAAAGCAAATATGGGTTCCTAAAGGGAAAAGACCACCCAACATGGTCTACCCCGAATATGGTTCCAAATTTGTCACTTGGATAGCCAAGTAAGGTTGAGAAAGGTTTTTTTTTTGTTTTGTAGGTTAAACAAAAGTGGATTCTAGATAGTGGATGCTCGAGGCATATGAGTGGTAAAATCTCATTATTTTCTGAAATTAAAGAAAAATGCAATGGCTCAATCACCTTAGGAGATAAAGGTAAATGCAAAATTTTAGGTGTTGGTAAAATTGGTAAGAATCCATCTAAAACTATTGACAATGTTTATTTAGTTGAAGGTCTAAAATTTAATTTGCTAAGTGTGTCTCAACTATGTGATAAAGGTAATGAAGTAATTTTTGACAAAGAAAAATGTGTTGTTAAAAATCCTAATACCGGAGATACTCTCATTACTGCTCTTAGAAATGATAATGTTTATGCTTTACATACTAACGAAATTGCAGTGCAGAATTTCAAGTGTTTGAAAGCTATTACAGATAATCCAAAACTATGGCATAGACGTCTTGGTCACATCAATACTCACACCATGCAGAAGTTGGTAAGTAAAGATTTAGTTAAGGGACTTCCAGCTCTTGACTATAAACAAAGTCCTGTTTGTGACGCATGCATTAAAGGTAAACAAGTAAGAAGTTCATTCAAACCGAAGAATATGGTAAGTACATCAAGACCATGTGAACTCTTACATATTGATTTATGTGGACCAATGCGTATACGGAGCATAAGAGGTAAATCTTACATCTTAGTTATAGTTGATGATTATTCTAGATTTACGTGGGTTGATTTTTTAAAGGATAAAAGTGAAGCCTTGAAACCGTTCTCAAGACGTTGTAAAGAGATGCAAACTCAACTGAACCTTCCAATAGTCTCGATTAGAAGTGACCATGGGAGAGAGTTTGATCAACTAGGCTTTGACTCCTTTTGTGAAAAATATGGAATAACCCATAACTTTTCATCTCCTAGGACACCCCAACAAAACGGTGTAGTTGAAAGGAAAAATCGAACCTTAGAAGAAATGGCAAGGACTATGCTTATTGAAAATGGATTAGCTAAACACTATTGGGCTGAGGCTGTTAACACAGCAAATTATGTTTTAAATAGATGCCTTATAAGACCCGTACTTAAGAAAACTCCCTATGAGTTATTCAAAGGAAGAAAACCGAATATAGCATACTTTAGACCATTTGGTTGCAAATGTTTTATTCATAATAATGGCAAAGATAATTTAGGTAAATTTGATGCTAGAAGTGATGAAGGTATATTTCTTGGATACTCACTTGATAGTAAAGCTTATCGGGTGCTGAACAAACGTACAGGTATAGTTGAAGAAAGTATACATGTTGTTTTTGATGAATCCGAAAATGAAACTTTAAGTGAAGGTTTTAAAGAGTTAAACCTTAATAAACATTTTGATGATTTAAGTGATGATGAACTGGATATTAAAAATGTGAATGCAGTTAAAAAGATTAAAATGCAGGATACCATACAAAGTATTGAGGATGAAGGAAAACAGGTTGTTAACATTGAAGACTCACAGTCTGCTCTTGAGACCCAACCTCAAGAACTTGAGATAGTTCCTGAACATACTGTTTTGGGTACACCAATTAGAGATACCTCAATTGAAGTAAGTACAAGTTCTTTGAATGAAAACACTTCATCAATACTACGAAGAAGAACTAGAAAGTCATATCAACATCCTCCAGAGAACATTATAAGTGATCCAAACAAAGGTACACAAACTCGATCCTCTCTTAAAAATCTATGTGCATTCTCTGCTTTTGTTTCTCTAGTAGAACCTAAAGATGTTAAAGAAGCATTACAAGAACCAGAGTGGATCATTGCAATGCAAAATGAATTAAATGAATTCGAAAGGAACAAAGTTTGGGATCTAGTAGAAAGACCTCCATATCGTACTATCATTGGAACAAGATAGGTCTTTCGTAATAAACTAAATGAGGATGGAGATATTGTAAGGAATAAAGCAAGACTGGTAGCTCAAGGCTATAATCAAGAAGAAGGTATAGATTATGATGAAACTTTCGCACCAGTTGCAAGGTTAGAATCTATCCGTATTATGCTTGCTTTTGCTTCATACATGAATACTAAACTATATCAAATGGATGTTAAATGTGCATTCCTAAATGGATACTTGCATGAAGAAGTATATGTTAAACAACCACCCGGCTTTGAAAATTCTGATCTACCTAATCATGTGTTCAAACTAAATAAAGCGTTTTATTGCTTGAAACAAGCTCCAAGAGCTTGGTATGACAGATTTAGCTCACATCTACTTGAAAATGAATTTCAACGAGGAAAAATTGATAAAACACTTTTCATTAAAACTAAAGGAAAAGATATTTTAGTTGTTCAAGTATATGTTGATGATATATTGTTTGGAGCTACTAATGATTCTTTGTGCAAGGAATTTTCTGAGATTATGTGCAAAGAGTTTGAAATGAGCATGATGGGAGACTTAACATTCTTTCTTGGACTACAAATAAAGCAAAAGAAAGATGGCATATTTATTTGTCAAAGTAAATATGTTAAAGATTTATTAAAGAAGTACAATATGGATCAATGTAAAGAAGTTAATACGCCTATGAGTACAACACTAAGTCTAGACCAAGATATAAATGGTAAGAGTGTTGATCAAAAGACTTATAGAGGTATGATTGGTTCTTTATTGTATTTAACTGCTAGTCGTCCTGATATCATGTTTAGTGTTTGCTTATGTGCTCGTTTTCAAGCTAACCCAAAAGAATCTCACTTAACAGCAGTTAAGAGAATCTTTAGATATTTATATGGGACTAAAGACTTTGGTCTGTGGTACCCTAGTTGTGGAAATTTTAGTTTGATTGGTTTTTCAGATGCTGATTATGCTCGATACAAAGTTGATAGAAAAAGCACCTCAGGATCGTGTCAATTTTTAGGAAATTCATTGATCTCGTGGTATTCTAAAAAGCAAAATTCAGTTGCTTTATCTACAGCTGAAGCTGAATACATAGCTGTTGGTGCATGTTGCTCTCAAATTTTATGGATTGCTCAACAACTTAGAGACCTTGGAATTGATTTCAAAGGAATACCAATAAGATGTGATAATACAAGTGCAATTTGTATTACAAAGAATCCTGTGCAACATTCTCGTACAAAACACATTGAGGTACGTCACCATTTAATAAGGGATCATGTTGAAAAAGGTAATATTTCTTTATCTTTTATATCTACTGAAAATCAATTAGCGGATATATTGACAAAACCTTTAAGTGCTGATCGTTTTGCTTATATACGTATGGAACTTGGCATGCTAAATGACGTTGCATGAATTAAGGGGGAGTAATAACAAAGAGTTATTACAAAGAGTAAGAACAAACAGTAATGATTAAGAGTAAAATGTTTAAATATTAAACGTAAATTGTTACTTAATACTAAGTATGTATTAAGGGGGAGCATTACATATTATTGTGATTATATATGTGTTTATGCATGAATTTGAGAATTGAAAATTTAATTTCAATTTCTTAAAAATTATTTGTTTTATAAATATGGGATTTATAATTAAATATCTTTTTATAATTAAATACCTTTAATTAATAAAGGATATTTAATTATTTTAAAACAAAATTGTTTGTTTCAAATTGTTTGTGAACATCATCAATGCATTAAAATTTTGTTCATGTTTTTGGTTAAAAAAAATTCAATTAATCTCATAATTGCATTTCCATTTATTCACGGTTGAAAACCCAAATCAAACACTTGTTCATTTTGATGAACAAACCGGTCAAGCTCCACACACCTTTTGCATTCCTTGTGTTGTCAAATCAATCGATTGAAAGTACAAATGCATTGTACTATACTCCTTTAAAAGAGAGTAAAACGCTTTGCTCATTCATTTGCTCACAATATCTTTTTCTGATTTTCTACTCAAAACCGTCTCTTTCACTTTCCCTTTCAAGCTTTTCAAAATCTGCTTCAATGGCACCTAAAAGAAGGCTAAGCAGATCCTCTTCAAAATCCGAAAAAGGAGAATCATCTAAATCAAAAATGGCTGAACCTATTACCCCTGTTGTTCACTCACCATTACACATTTTTGATGTTCCTAAACAATGGTTTGAAAACCATACTGCTTATGGGAGATGGGTTGATATTTTTCGACAAAGATCACTTTCCTTTGTTGATTTACTTGATTATAATTTCTTCTTGTTTGAAGATCTTGAAATTATTTCAACTTTCATACAATCTACCCCGGGTATGTTCTTAAGCCCTGGTTCTACAACTTATCCAACTCTTGTAAAGGTTTTCTATTCAAACTTATCTTTTATTATGGTTGATGGAGAACATGCTTTGAGAAGTTTTGTTAAGGGTCAAGAGATTGTGATCTCAAAAACCCTAATGAATGACATTTTTAAATTCTCTCATGAAGTTGATGATCAAACCCCTAATATTTTAGCGTTACAAAATGCTAGGGATATGTTCATTCTTGAATCCTATTCTGATTTCTCTTCTACTAAACAATTAACTCACAATGCTTTGAATCTCAATGGAAAATTGTTACACTACATTCTTGTAAGAACTGTTTTCTCTCGCAACACTTCTTGTGAATTGGTTACTGATGCTCATCTCATATTAATGTGGAAGATTGCTTCTCTGAAAAATGTTGATTTTTCTTCTATTATCTTCTCAACAATGCGGTTTTGTTGCTCACATTCTCGCAATTGTTCTCTTCCTTATTCAAATCTTTTGACATTGATATTTGATCATTTTAATCTGGTCTCTGAGATAGAGGAAGTGGATTGTTCTGGTCCTATTTCCTTGTCTAATGAAATCCTCCCACCTCTTGGAATTTTTAAAGTGCATGATAAATATGAGTTATACTCAAATTTGTCTTCAATTGATAAAGAGGATCTTCAAAAGATTCATGGTAAACGGCTTACACGTCTTGAACCTCACATCAAAGAACACACCACTCTTTCCCGACTTCAGTCTCTAGACCTGGAGGTTGGTGAAATGAAATCTTCTCTACTGGCATTACATGATAAAGTGTCCACTCTCACTTTTATGTTAGACACTTTTATGAAAGAAATGAAGGGAATGGTAGTAGAAGATGTGGTAGTGGAAGAAGAGGTTGTTGATGGTGAGGCTGCTGGTACCTAAAGAGGATGAGGGCATGGAGAAGGCAGAGGAAGATAAGGAAAAGGAAGCAGAGGAGAAGAAGGGAGATGATGATCAAAAGGTTGCTGCTGAGGGTCAAACAGTTGATGATGAAACAATTCCAATTCAAACAATTCCTCCAACATTTGATGCTGATAAAACTTCACCTGGAAAACCAACTCCTTCCAAGAAAAGGAAGAGGAGGTCCAGGAAGTAATTTTTTAATTGTTATTGCATGATCAACAATCTTTTTATTTTCGGCAAACAATGTTTTTTTTTTTTTGTTAAACAATCCCAACATTTTAGTTCTTCCTGTTTCTTTTTGATGAAAGTCAAAAAGGGGGAGAAATGTAATATTTTTTATATTTTTTGTTTTTATGATGCTTGCTTGATATTTGCTTGCTTATTTGTTTGTTTTGCTCTGATTTATTTGTTGCTTATATTGTTTCTGATGTTCTGATATATTATTCTCTGAAAAATTGTTGAATGTTTTGAATTGTTCTGTTTATTGCTAAATGTATTAATGCTCAACATTCATGCTTAAGGGAGATATGGAAATTTTGTTGTAAAAATTGATAGTTGCTGAAGTTGCTGATTATTAATTGCTAATTGCTGATTATTAATCATGTTTTTGATGTTAAAGTTTTGATATGATGTTACATTACAATTATGATTATTATATTTGCATGTATTATGATTCGATACTTGTTGCATGTATAGATAATGATTGTAATGATATGAAGTATAAAATTTCACTGGATTATACTATATTGTTTCGTTTTGAAATTGTTTTTCAATATTTTTTGAAAAAAAAGTTCTAATTGATGATAAAGTCTTGAAAATGTTTTTATTTAAATATATATTGTTATTCATGATTTTCAATTCATTTTATCTTAGAAATATGATTTAAGGAAATATGGTTTTGACTTTCATCAAGGGAGAGATTGAAGACTCAACTCTCTTAAATAATGCTAAGAGGAAATTGAAGACTTAATTCTCTTGAATGAGGATAATTCAAAACACATATTGTTTAAACAAATAAATTAAGTAATTACATTTAATTGTTTAAGTAAGTTTAAAATCATATTTGATATACATTTGATTTATATATTTAAGATTGAAGTCGATGGAATATGCTTAAAGAACTTAAGTTTATTTTAAAGTTGATTTTATAAGTTCTGAAATATGTTTCAAAGTCTTGAAGATAATTACGTTTATAATCAGGTTAGTTTCGTAATTATATTTGAAATATTTTAATAGGTCAATGTTCCTTGAAATTATATTTGAAATATTTTAATAGGTCAAGGTTCATTAAAATTAACATTGAATATTATTTGAAATTAAGTTTTGAATATTTTACTACACGTTTTTGATTAACATTTAAATATCTTATATTAAACTAAGATTTAAATATGTGGTTAATATTAATTTGATAAATAAATATAGTACAAGGTACACATGTTTTATTGTTATTTGTACACGGCTATATTTAATAATTATGCAAGATCTAGATTTTCTATTATTTGGATGAGATTTGAATTTATACTAAAAATAGAAATGACGATGCTAAAAAATAGGAATTAATTTAAATGGTTATTTAAATGTTGATAAATCTGGTTTATGCTTATTATTCATTATCTTGTATAAGAACTAACGTGGCAGCGTAGCATTGGACAATTACAAACACAATGACGAAATTATTATTAAGCTGTCAGTACACGTCAGTCTGAAGATAAGCTCAAGATCTTGAAGTCAGGCGCTGAATGACCAGGTCAACAGAAAATAACGGATAGGAGCCTTCTTGTTTTTGAAGATGTGTTGAGGCGTAACACTATATATATGAGGCTTCATTCCAGAACTAAGATACACCTCTCCTTACAACTTTCTCTCTTGACTTAAGATTTAGAAATTCTCTAAGTGTTTAAAGAGTTGTAATTCTTAGTTCATCTAACTCTTACATTTGTAATAGGCTTAAGAGTTCAAAAAGAGTTAGATTAAGTTTAATACGCCTAATCAAGAATACTTTTCAAAGTGTTCAACTTGTGAATCTCTATTGTGAGATTTGGGATTTTACTTTTATTAAAGGGACTTGTAATACGGTTCTTCAAGGGGAAGAACGTGGTGAGAGAAGATAGTAAGATCTTCTTGGTTGTATTAAAGTCCGATTAATAAAAGGCGTTGAAATCCTACGGGTTGAAAGAGAACCCATAGGCGGGGAGTAGGTTAGTTAGAACCGAACCTCGTTAACATATCGTGTGTTATTCTTTAAAGTTTATTTTCCGCACATACGATTAGTGTTTACGAATTAGCTCAAAGCTGTTTCAGAAGACAGTTTTGACAGACTCCTCAAACTCTTGAGACAAACTGCCAGAAAAGTTTTAAAAGCCCAAACTCTCTATTCACCCCCCCCCCCCCCCTCTCTATAGAGTATTCAACCTCCTATTAACTATCATTTGGTATCAGAGCTGAGTTTCACACAAAAAGATTAATATCTTGTGATGGATCCAATAGGAGAAGGGTTGTTTGCTCAAGGTCGTTCGTGTTCAAGACCACCTTTGTTTTGTGGTACAAATTTCTCGCATTGGAAAACTTTAATGAAAATGTTTGTGAATGATCAAGATATGGAACTTTGGGAGATCATAACTAAAAGACCTAAGATACCCATGAAAAAGGACGCTCAAGGAAATGATGTACTAAAGTCCGAGTCCGAATATTCACAAACACATTTGGAATGGGTTTCCAAAAACTATAGGGCAATGAATCAATTATGTTGTGCTTTGAATGGTACTGAGTTCAATCGAGTTTCTTCATGTACAAGTGCTAAAGAAATATGGGACAAGTTGGTTGTGACATACGAAGGAACAAGTCAAGTGAAGGAAACAAAGATCAACATCCTCATGCATCAATACGAAATGTTCAAGATGAAAAAGGATGAGAATATAAATGAAATGTTTACTCGTTTTACTTTGATTACTAACAGTTTGAATTCTCTTGAAAAAACTTTTACTAATGCAGAGAAAGTCCAGAAGGTCTTGAGATGTCTTCCAAGATCCAAATGGGGTCCAAAAGTCACCGCCATAGAGGAAGCTCAAGACTTAAGAGTTCTATCACTTGACGATCTCCTTGGAAAACTCACAACTCATGAACTTACCCTACATGATGATGGAGAAAATGATGTAATACCTTCCATGAAAAATCTTGCTCTAAAGGCAAAGAAACATCATGAATCTTCAAGTGAAAATGAAGATAGCAATGATGAGGAAGATCCATTTGCGCTAATCACAAAAGGTCTTGAAGGAATTATGAAGATGCGAAAACGATTTAAGAAATTTAAATCAAGAAATAAAGGTAAGTCTTCTAATTCTAATTCAAATTTTAAGACTAACAAACTTGCTTGTTTTAAGTGTGGTTCTACAGAACATATCGTAAAGGACTGTCCTAAGAAGAAAAGACAATCCTACAAAAAGAACAAGAACAAACAAGCGATGGTTGCAACTTGGAGTGATTCCGAGGGATCCTCCGAATCTGAAACTGAAGATGGACAAGCTCATGTATGTCTTATGGCTGATAATGATGATAATGATGATTTAGATCAAAATCATAAAGAGGAACGTGATTTTCTTAACACATGCTCAAAAGATGAATTAGTTACAACTCTCGTTAATATGTTTCAAATTGAAAAAATCTTAAAAGATGAGAAAGATGTTTTAGAAGATAGAATACGCCATTATGCTGAAGGTTGTGAAGAAATCATAAATAAAAATGATTTACTAAAGGCTGAAAAAACAAATCTTGAAAAGACTGTCAAGGTCTTGAAAGAACAGAATCTCAGCCAGACTAAACAGCTTATCGATCTTAAGAATGAGAACAATGATCTTGAAGCCAGGATCAAAACCTTGAAAAATGAGTCTGAGAAAAATCTACAAGCATTAAACAAGCTTAATGAGTCTGAATCTAAATTCACTAAAATGCTTACACGACAAAAACCAACTAATGATAAAAGTGGTATTGGTTATAATCATGTTACACATAACTATAAGAGTAAAACCACATTTGTGAAAGGTGCAAATAAACATAAACGTACTCCTACTTGCACATTTTGTTGCAAAGAAGGACATTTAAGATTTGCATGTCCTTACAGACGTAAGGATGATTATATTATCAAGAATTCCTTTCCTTTTGAATTACGTGAACAGATAAAGCAAATATGGGTTCCTAAAGGGAAAAGACCACCCAACATGGTCTACCCCGAATATGGTTCCAAATTTGTCACTTGGATAGCCAAGTAAGGTTGAGAAAGGTTTTTTTTTTGTTTTGTAGGTTAAACAAAAGTGGATTCTAGATAGTGGATGCTCGAGGCATATGAGTGGTAAAATCTCATTATTTTCTGAAATTAAAGAAAAATGCAATGGCTCAATCACCTTAGGAGATAAAGGTAAATGCAAAATTTTAGGTGTTGGTAAAATTGGTAAGAATCCATCTAAAACTATTGACAATGTTTATTTAGTTGAAGGTCTAAAATTTAATTTGCTAAGTGTGTCTCAACTATGTGATAAAGGTAATGAAGTAATTTTTGACAAAGAAAAATGTGTTGTTAAAAATCCTAATACCGGAGATACTCTCATTACTGCTCTTAGAAATGATAATGTTTATGCTTTACATACTAACGAAATTGCAGTGCAGAATTTCAAGTGTTTGAAAGCTATTACAGATAATCCAAAACTATGGCATAGACGTCTTGGTCACATCAATACTCACACCATGCAGAAGTTGGTAAGTAAAGATTTAGTTAAGGGACTTCCAGCTCTTGACTATAAACAAAGTCCTGTTTGTGACGCATGCATTAAAGGTAAACAAGTAAGAAGTTCATTCAAACCGAAGAATATGGTAAGTACATCAAGACCATGTGAACTCTTACATATTGATTTATGTGGACCAATGCGTATACGGAGCATAAGAGGTAAATCTTACATATTAGTTATAGTTGATGATTATTCTAGATTTACGTGGGTTGATTTTTTAAAGGATAAAAGTGAAGCCTTGAAACCGTTCTCAAGACGTTGTAAAGAGATGCAAACTCAACTGAACCTTCCAATAGTCTCGATTAGAAGTGACCATGGGAGAGAGTTTGATCAACTAGGCTTTGACTCCTTTTGTGAAAAATATGGAATAACCCATAACTTTTCATCTCCTAGGACACCCCAACAAAACGGTGTAGTTGAAAGGAAAAATCGAACCTTAGAAGAAATGGCAAGGACTATGCTTATTGAAAATGGATTAGCTAAACACTATTGGGCTGAGGCTGTTAACACAGCAAATTATGTTTTAAATAGATGCCTTATAAGACCCGTACTTAAGAAAACTCCCTATGAGTTATTCAAAGGAAGAAAACCGAATATAGCATACTTTAGACCATTTGGTTGCAAATGTTTTATTCATAATAATGGCAAAGATAATTTAGGTAAATTTGATGCTAGAAGTGATGAAGGTATATTTCTTGGATACTCACTTAATAGTAAAGCTTATCGGGTGCTGAACAAACGTACAGGTATAGTTGAAGAAAGTATACATGTTGTTTTTGATGAATCCGAAAATGAAACTTTAAGTGAAGGTTTTAAAGAGTTAAACCTTAATAAACATTTTGATGATTTAAGTGATGATGAACTGGATATTAAAAATGTGAATGCAGTTAAAAAGATTAAAATGCAGGATACCATACAAAGTATTGAGGATGAAGGAAAACAGGTTGTTAACATTGAAGACTCACAGTCTGCTCTTGAGACCCAACCTCAAGAACTTGAGATAGTTCCTGAACATACTGTTTTGGGTACACCAATTAGAGATACCTCAATTGAAGTAAGTACAAGTTCTTTGAATGAAAACACTTCATCAATACTACGAAGAAGAACTAGAAAGTCATATCAACATCCTCCAGAGAACATTATAAGTGATCCAAACAAAGGTACACAAACTCGATCCTCTCTTAAAAATCTATGTGCATTCTCTGCTTTTGTTTCTCTAGTAGAACCTAAAGATGTTAAAGAAGCATTACAAGAACCAGAGTGGATCATTGCAATGCAAAATGAATTAAATGAATTCGAAAGGAACAAAGTTTGGGATCTAGTAGAAAGACCTCCATATCGTACTATCATTGGAACAAGATAGGTCTTTCGTAATAAACTAAATGAGGATGGAGATATTGTAAGGAATAAAGCAAGACTGGTAGCTCAAGGCTATAATCAAGAAGAAGGTATAGATTATGATGAAACTTTCGCACCAGTTGCAAGGTTAGAATCTATCCGTATTATGCTTGCTTTTGCTTCATACATGAATACTAAACTATATCAAATGGATGTTAAATGTGCATTCCTAAATGGATACTTGCATGAAGAAGTATATGTTAAACAACCACCCGGCTTTGAAAATTCTGATCTACCTAATCATGTGTTCAAACTAAATAAAGCGTTTTATTGCTTGAAACAAGCTCCAAGAGCTTGGTATGACAGATTTAGCTCACATCTACTTGAAAATGAATTTCAACGAGGAAAAATTGATAAAACACTTTTCATTAAAACTAAAGGAAAAGATATTTTAGTTGTTCAAGTATATGTTGATGATATATTGTTTGGAGCTACTAATGATTCTTTGTGCAAGGAATTTTCTGAGATTATGTGCAAAGAGTTTGAAATGAGCATGATGGGAGACTTAACATTCTTTCTTGGACTACAAATAAAGCAAAAGAAAGATGGCATATTTATTTGTCAAAGTAAATATGTTAAAGATTTATTAAAGAAGTACAATATGGATCAATGTAAAGAAGTTAATACGCCTATGAGTACAACACTAAGTCTAGACCAAGATATAAATGGTAAGAGTGTTGATCAAAAGACTTATAGAGGTATGATTGGTTCTTTATTGTATTTAACTGCTAGTCGTCCTGATATCATGTTTAGTGTTTGCTTATGTGCTCGTTTTCAAGCTAACCCAAAAGAATCTCACTTAACAGCAGTTAAGAGAATCTTTAGATATTTATATGGGACTAAAGACTTTGGTCTGTGGTACCCTAGTTGTGGAAATTTTAGTTTGATTGGTTTTTCAGATGCTGATTATGCTCGATACAAAGTTGATAGAAAAAGCACCTCAGGATCGTGTCAATTTTTAGGAAATTCATTGATCTCGTGGTATTCTAAAAAGCAAAATTCAGTTGCTTTATCTACAGCTGAAGCTGAATACATAGCTGTTGGTGCATGTTGCTCTCAAATTTTATGGATTGCTCAACAACTTAGAGACCTTGGAATTGATTTCAAAGGAATACCAATAAGATGTGATAATACAAGTGCAATTTGTATTACAAAGAATCCTGTGCAACATTCTCGTACAAAACACATTGAGGTACGTCACCATTTTATAAGGGATCATGTTGAAAAAGGTAATATTTCTTTATCTTTTATATCTACTGAAAATCAATTAGCGGATATATTGACAAAACCTTTAAGTGCTGATCGTTTTGCTTATATACGTATGGAACTTGGCATGCTAAATGACGTTGCATGAATTAAGGGGGAGTAATAACAAAGAGTTATTACAAAGAGTAAGAACAAAGAGTAATGATTAAGAGTAAAATGTTTAAATATTAAACGTAAATTGTTACTTAATACTAAGTATGTATTAAGGGGGAGCATTACATATTATTGTGATTATATATGTGTTTATGCATGAATTTGAGAATTGAAAATTTAATTTCAATTTCTTAAAAATTATTTGTTTTATAAATATGGGATTTATAATTAAATATCTTTTTATAATTAAATACCTTTAATTAATAAAGGATATTTAATTATTTTAAAACAAAATTGTTTGTTTCAAATTGTTTGTGAACATCATCAATGCATTAAAATTTTGTTCATGTTTTTGGTTAAAAAAAATTCAATTAATCTCATAATTGCATTTCCATTTATTCACGGTTGAAAACCCAAATCAAACACTTGTTCATTTTGATGAACAAACCGGTCAAGCTCCACACACCTTTTGCATTCCTTGTGTTGTCAAATCAATCGATTGAAAGTACAAATGCATTGTACTATACTCCTTTAAAAGAGAGTAAAACGCTTTGCTCATTCATTTGCTCACAATATCTTTTTCTGATTTTCTACTCAAAACCGTCTCTTTCACTTTCCCTTTCAAGCTTTTCAAAATCTGCTTCAATGGCACCTAAAAGAAGGCTAAGCAGATCCTCTTCAAAATCCGAAAAAGGAGAATCATCTAAATCAAAAATGGCTGAACCTATTACCCCTGTTGTTCACTCACCATTACACATTTTTGATGTTCCTAAACAATGGTTTGAAAACCATACTGCTTATGGGAGATGGGTTGATATTTTTCGACAAAGATCACTTTCCTTTGTTGATTTACTTGATTATAATTTCTTCTTGTTTGAAGATCTTGAAATTATTTCAACTTTCATACAATCTACCCCGGGTATGTTCTTAAGCCCTGGTTCTACAACTTATCCAACTCTTGTAAAGGTTTTCTATTCAAACTTATCTTTTATTATGGTTGATGGAGAACATGCTTTGAGAAGTTTTGTTAAGGGTCAAGAGATTGTGATCTCAAAAACCCTAATGAATGACATTTTTAAATTCTCTCATGAAGTTGATGATCAAACCCCTAATATTTTAGCGTTACAAAATGCTAGGGATATGTTCATTCTTGAATCCTATTCTGATTTCTCTTCTACTAAACAATTAACTCACAATGCTTTGAATCTCAATGGAAAATTGTTACACTACATTCTTGTAAGAACTGTTTTCTCTCGCAACACTTCTTGTGAATTGGTTACTGATGCTCATCTCATATTAATGTGGAAGATTGCTTCTCTGAAAAATGTTGATTTTTCTTCTATTATCTTCTCAACAATGCGGTTTTGTTGCTCACATTCTCGCAATTGTTCTCTTCCTTATTCAAATCTTTTGACATTGATATTTGATCATTTTAATCTGGTCTCTGAGATAGAGGAAGTGGATTGTTCTGGTCCTATTTCCTTGTCTAATGAAATCCTCCCACCTCTTGGAATTTTTAAAGTGCATGATAAATATGAGTTATACTCAAATTTGTCTTCAATTGATAAAGAGGATCTTCAAAAGATTCATGGTAAACGGCTTACACGTCTTGAACCTCACATCAAAGAACACACCACTCTTTCCCGACTTCAGTCTTTAGACCTGGAGGTTGGTGAAATGAAATCTTCTCTACTGGCATTACATGATAAAGTGTCCACTCTCACTTTTATGTTAGACACTTTTATGAAAGAAATGAAGGGAATGGTAGTAGAAGATGTGGTAGTGGAAGAAGAGGTTGTTGATGGTGAGGCTGCTGGTACCTAAAGAGGATGAGGGCATGGAGAAGGCAGAGGAAGATAAGGAAAAGGAAGCAGAGGAGAAGAAGGGAGATGATGATCAAAAGGTTGCTGCTGAGGGTCAAACAGTTGATGATGAAACAATTCCAATTCAAACAATTCCTCCAACATTTGATGCTGATAAAACTTCACCTGGAAAACCAACTCCTTCCAAGAAAAGGAAGAGAAGGTCCAGGAAGTAATTTTTTAATTGTTATTGCATGATCAACAATCTTTTTATTTTCGGCAAACAATGTTTTTTTTTTTTTTGTTAAACAATCCCAACATTTTAGTTCTTCCTGTTTCTTTTTGATGAAAGTCAAAAAGGGGGAGAAATGTAATATTTTTTATATTTTTTGTTTTTATGATGCTTGCTTGATATTTGCTTGCTTATTTGTTTGTTTTGCTCTGATTTATTTGTTGCTTATATTGTTTCTGATGTTCTGATATATTATTCTCTGAAAAATTG
>NC_080057.1:11298607-11338607 GCF_026212465.1 Amaranthus tricolor
CGAACTTGGTGTTTTCTTCCCCATTTGCCCGAATCCCTTTGGCCATTCGACCGAATGCTTGTTCTTCGACGCAATTAAGCTCCATTCAGCTATTCTAAGGGGTTTGATTATTTCCTATAAGCTTTTGTTGTCTCATTCAACCTAATGCTGGTTCTTCGACCGAAATTAACCTCCATTCGGCTATTCCAGGGGGTTTGATCATTTCCCATAAGCTTTTGATGTCTCATTCGACCGAATGAGTATGTGATTTGGCCAAATCATAGCTGCTCCTCCACATTATGCATTTTCAGGCCATCGAATGTGCTTACAAACTCTACGGGCCTTTTAGGGAAGCTTTGAAACACATGCCAAAGCTCCAATAAGCGCACTAAGACTCCGATAATAGTCTCTAAGCCTAAAATTCACGCCATTTGACCTCGAAATCTTCGAAAACACCTTAAATGACCTTGAAACACCTTAGAGACAAGGACAAGTTAAGATCGTGCGTAATGTGTATTAAAACAGTGTAAAACCGCGATACTTAACACTATAATGGGGTTGTAAACATGATCTAAAATGAGCACATCAGAGGAACATCAATAAAAAAAAAGAGATCGAGTGTACAAAGAAAAATGAGTTTGAAAAAAAAATTAAATAAAAATAAAAAAATATAATAATAATAATAATAATAATAATAATAATAATAATAATAATAATAATAATAATAATAATAATAATAATAATAATAATATAAAAGTGATAGAAAAATACAAAAAAATTTGACAATAAAGTAAGTTTGGTATATTGGAGTTCATTTGTGCTTATTTTGAGGATTTTGGGTTGTAATTTATGATGGAAGTTGTAGTTGTTGGTTTTATCGACTTAGATCGCTTGCTATCCTCTACTTTAGCGCCAATTCCCAAAGTTTACGCTAACCTTAAAGAACATTACAACCCTTCCCAAAATTGTTCCACTTGGCCTGATTAGTAGGTTCTGTGCTGGAGAGTAGATACGAAACGATTCTCGAGATTTCTCCCTATTAGGTGTTTGATTCTCGACTCATCTTTAGGTAGATGATTTTGAGCCCATTGTACTTGCACACCTATGGCAAGGAAAGAGTTTGTACGTACATAGCTTGCATTGTTTAGTTTTCCACTCGCCTTGTTTTTATTTCTTTTGGTTTGTTGTGCCTTGAGCTTTCACGTTGCCCTGCTAGTTCATTTTCTAAGGACTAGCAAAGATTTGGCTTGGGGGAAGTTGAGGTGCTCATTTTCGACCACGTTTATGACTCCATTTTAGTGTTAAGTCTCGCACTTTTAAATTGATATTATGCATATTACGTATGATTTTACCTTGTTCTTGTCTTCAAAAAGAGTGAAAAATAAGAATAAGAGCACAGAGAAGAGAAGGGAGGAAGGGTTATTAAGAGAACCCAAAAGAGTGTATGTGCCCCCGGTCCCCTTTCCATACCGGAGGGTAGTAAAACAACTTGATAATCATTTCAACAAATTCATTGAGAAGTTGAGTCGCATAGAAATGAAAATCCCATTCCTTGAAGAAATGGAGTAGATGCCTAAATATGCAAAGTTTCTCAAAGACCTCATTTAAAAAAAAAAAAAAAAAAAAAAAAAGAAGCTAGAGAAGGAAGTGATCAACTTGCCTCACCAAGTTAGTAAGATCGTCCAAGGTAATCCACCAAGGAAGGAAAGAGATCCCAGTCCATATAACTTGCTAGTAAAATTGGTTGGCTCTTGTAGCTTTTATAAGCCTTATGCCTTTGTCCATTGCTAAAAGGCTTGTCTTTGATCTACATCCCTCTCAAAAAACAATCCAATTTGCGAATCGTAGTATCAAGGTGCCATATCGAGAACTTGAGTACATTCTTATAAAAGTTGGGCTTCATGATTATTTCAGGTTTTTCGAAGACATAAATGTTAATTTTTCCAGGTGTTTGAGGCTTTGGCACGCTTATCAAGGCTTAGACGCGCTTATCGGAACTCTGGCACACTTCTCGAGAATTTTCGAGGGCCAAGCTATGTTAAGATAACCACTCGATACATTTAGATAGCTTGACAATATGTACAATGACCTAGCAATGCCTTAACGGTGACACAAAGCCTTAGAGTTGTGCACTAACCAAAACCCATTAATTTGAGCAAATGAAAGGAGCATTCGATCGAACAGGTCTAGATTCAACCGAATGGTCCAGTGAGCCCATTTGGCTGAATGATGTTGTTCCATACTTCTTCTCGCATGTTATTGATTTGGGCGAATGTCTCCGGATTTGGTCAAATGGCTTAATAAATTCGGTCGAATGGACTCTAAAACTCAGCAGCTGGATTCTCTTCGCTTCGTCATTCAGATGAATGGTCTTTGCATCCGGGCGAATGCACTGTTCACTGTGCGGATTTGATTTCTTTGTAAGCCAATTTCAAGTTGGCATTAAAAACCCTTTTGTTTAGAGGCTATATGCAACCCATTTTTCTGTAGAAACCCCCATGCCTATTGTTGCCAAACCTAAGGACATCAACCATTTATGCTTTCCATTTAAGCTTTTTTTATTACTTTCCTCTACATTCAAGTTGTTTAGTTCAAGTCTTTTATTTCAAGCATTGTATTGTATTCAACCTTTCTTTCATTTCTAGCATTTTTCTATTGCTTTCAAGACATTTATTAGTTTCATTTATTGATTTCTTTTATTACTTTCATTGCTTTCTTGTTCTTTAATATTGTTATTGCTTTCATATTCTTTAATATTCTTATTGCTTTCTTCATTGCTTTATTTCTTGCTTTCTTTTTTATTTCATTCAAGTTAATTATGCTTAGTTTTATTCCTTCATTTATTGCTTTTGCCCTAGTTAGTTTAGATATGAGTGAGTAGTTCTTTAGGGGTTTTTGATCAGTGAAACCCTAAGTATGGTCTTGCTCTTCATTGTATAGATAAGGGTTTGAGGTTAATGATGCTTGTTGTCGACACTCGATACGAATTTTATCCTACCACTCCTTGGGAGACATAGGGCGATTATAGGTCGTTTGTGTGACTTGTGGGGTCATTAACTTCCTTTCGTTATTTTGAGTGTCATGATTGGTTATTGTTTGATCTCCCTTGACCTAACTTATCTTCTGTCCAAATCGACCTTCCTAGGGTGAACCTAATCTATCCCTGCTTGTCTTTCATTTATTTATATCACTTTTAGCCTTGTTTTGTTATTATTGATATTAGTCTAGTTCATACACCCAACCAACTATATAAATCTTCCTACGTCAAGCTTAGAGTCTAAGATTCCTTGTCTTCGTGGTTCGATCCCCTAGTCCCACTATACTTGTTTACTTCTTAGGGTGTTTTATAAATATTGTTTGAACTAATGAATATAGAAAGAGAAAGCTATGCTATTTATATACAAGAGCTACAAACAAAAATGATGAGGTATTTATGAGCCTAACAACTTGCAATGGAAGGAAATCTTAGGTAACAACTACTGATGGCCACGAGGTGGGTTACCCAGAATCGAACCGGTCCCGAACCGCTAAAGAACCGTCTTGGAATTAGAATCGTCTGCGACAGTTTTCAAACCGTGAATCGTTAAGGTTCCAAAAATAATTCTAAAGAACCCGTGGAATCGTTGGCAGAAACCGAAATCGTGGAACCGCAAATCGTTAAGGTTTACGTCCATTTTCTCCCTTTTTTTTTGTTAATGAAGGAGAATGAAGGAATTACTGTTGTTCGTTTGTGCGTTTGAAGTTAATGAACGAAGGAGCGAGAATGGAACGAAGGTTTGTGCGTCTGGAATGGAATGAAGGAGAGAACAGAAGCTTAAGGGAAGGAGAGAACAGAAGCTTAAGGGTTATGTCTGATGAAAATATAAACTTTAAGCTTTTAGGCGCCATTTCAATACCATTAATTGCTCCGGTCATAGACATAACCGCAGCAGTTATGAATTCTTCAAGGACTATTTGCTGCGGGCACACATACAACCGCAGCAATTGAGTGTAATACAGTGTATTTGCTGCGGTCGAAGACGAAAACCGCAGCAATTAATGGTTTTTTTTTTCTTACTCTTTTTCCTATTTATTGCTGCGTATATGCAAAAACCGCAGCAAATATTAAGCAGCAAATACGTTTTTTTCCACTAATGATATCATTTTTATTATTAATTTATTTGTTTTTATTAACTTTATTTTTCCTTCATCTTAGTAAATATTTTAATAACGATTGACAAGCAATACATTTCAATAATAATCAAAAATGGTATGTCCACATTAATATAGTACTTTATATGACTTTTTATAGTTATATTTAAAGAAAAAAGAAGAATTAAATCGATGGTCTGCCCCGTCCAACCCGGGAGTTGAACCGCTGGGCACCGCCTCCTAAACTGCTAAAGAACCGTCTGGGAATCACTTGGAACAAAAACTGGATCCCAACGGTCCGAAACAGGTTTTATTTTTTAAGAATCAAAATCGGCCTAACCTAGATCGTGGTCATCACTAGTAACAACTTATGTAACTAATTCTTTTATGCAAGCTAATTTCGTAGTATTCTCTTCTATGTCAGCATAATCAATAACTTTTTAGGCAACTAGCATATGGTCTTTATTTATTGTATTTTATTTCAATTCTAGCCTCTTATCGATCCTTGGATCCCAATTCTAATAATCTTCATATTACTAGTGTTTGAGATAATTTTTAAATGAAAATTTTTGTATAATGTGTGAATCTTATATTGTATCTATAGTTGGGGGATTGATTTTGCCAAGTAAACAAATTTCTTCTTCCACGTAAAGGAAGTTGTATTACTATATAAGGTTTTTTTATTTTATTTTATAATGTTAACTAGTTTGTAATGCTTCTTGAAGCATTGCATCTTTTCAATCGCATGTCTGAAATCGATCTTAGTCTTACTGCTATAATTGTTATTTTAATGCTTTCTACTCTTGGACATATCGGGAAGTTGAGCAAGGCGACATGAATTTTGATATGATGAGCAGAAATGTGGCAGTGTTTGTGAAGCTGAACATAATTTATTGCATGATTGGTATGCTAGATCTAGATCATGCATTAAAAAACTTATAAATTAAGAATAAAATATAAAATAAGAGAAACTGATGAATAGTATCCAACAAACAAATGATAATCTTGTAGTGAAATAAAGGAGTGCTACTAAAGTAGAAAGAAACTCCTAATCCTAAAAGGCTGAAACTAGGAACAAACAAAAGCAAAGTCTCTTGGAGAAGGGTCAACTGAGGAGCTGAATACTAAAACAACTTATTGGACTAAACTAGGGAGGATCGTTAATCACATCCCAACAAGAGTGACATGAAATGTTGGCGATCTCGATTAACTAGTCTGCAAGACTTAATAGTAAACATATTTTACAACTTTACAATAATAAGAAAAGTACATGATTTCATGAATCATTTTACCATACTCTATTTTAATTCAACAGCAAAAGACAACAGCTTTTTTTATCTCCATCGAAAATGTGTCATACCACTATAGTTCATGAGAGACTTTTTTTATAATTGAACTTCAAGAAATAAACAAAGACATCCAAAGAAGATGAAATTGCTCAAGGAATCAATAAGAGAACATGAGCAAACTGAACAAAACAGTTACATCTCTAGTAATAACTATTTTTGATATGAAGTATAGCATATCACTCAAAGTTGTATCATAAATTGAGATTATGCAAAATTAAACTTAATAAACATCTGCAATAATACATATATCTTTACTCTTCAGAGTTCTCAAACAAAGCAGCAACTCCAACGTAAATTTCGTCATCAACTTCCTCAGTTTTGTTATCCTTAGCTTTAACTTTCTTGCTTTGTTTATCCTCAGTTTGGTTATCCCGAGCTTCAAATTCCCATGGCTTTGCATAATCAGGAAGATGAATCCCCTTGAAGGCATCATTAGCCATATTAAAGGAAACAATGACCTCAAATGTATATTTGTATGATCCCAACCAATAACAACACCCACTCACATAGACGTAGCAGCCATTATATTCTAAATCATAGTCTTTTTGGCCAAATCTCTACAATATTTCCATGAATTGATACTAATGAATAAACAAAAACTGAAACCTTTAATAACAACCACCTTAAAGTCTCCAATAATAACACCCCATCCAAAACCATAAACTTCATATGAAGAATAAGTCATTTGGGTTGGAAGATCAGGCTTATATATTAGTTCAGGTAAGTTTCTAATCAACATTGACTTCTCAGGCAAATAATCTACTGCTTTCTTGGTTTCTATCAACATTGACTTCTCTCTTTCTTTTTTAGTTCTGTAAAACAATTAAAATTTTGTCACTGTAAAACAAATTACAAATAAGAGTGATCACACAAAACAAAATAAAAAAAAAGATCCCATTTAATTATTTGAATTGATCTTTGATTCACTAAATTTCAACAATATAACATAGTTCACCAATTAATTCGGTTTTTAAATTCGCAATTCGTTCAAAATAATTCAAAATTATCCTAAAATTAAACATAATTCGCTTTTTTTTATTCATAATTCGCAAGGATATTGGTAATTCATGTGACAGATCTCAAGTTGTTGAGGAAAAGATGTGACCTTAAAATAAGTCAAAATTCCAGAAAAAATACAGCATAATTATGCCTAAATAAAAAAAATCAACCATTAGAATAAACTTCCAGCAACCTATTATCCTAATTTAATAGAAGCGACCTAAAGAAGAGAAAGACAGATGTGACCTTTCTTTTAATATAAACATAAAACACTGACTAATAAAATGAATAAGTTGAAGGCTTTAATTAACTACTAATTAACTAACTCTTCAACCGAGTGAATGAGAATGAAACCACAATTAACTAATTCTAACCCCAAATTAAAACCCTTAATAGAAAAATTGAATTGAATGAGGAGGTGGATGACGGCTTTAATCGATCAAATATATAGTTGAAAATCGATTTGCGAGTTACGGGGAGATTGACAAATCATGTGACACTGGTTTGGCTTAATCTATAACTTGTGCTTTGTATGGCAATTGGGAAACAATTAGGAGTTTACATGAAATTTTTGTGTATTTCTTACATAGTACAATTATATTGTTATAAATTTCAAAAAATTCGATGCAAGCAAGTAGTTTTGGTACCAATTAGTGAATTCATAGTAGATCGGTCAATTATGTGCAATTTGGTCAAATTCGATGTGAAACAACTTACACAGCTTCATCTACAAAACTTACAATCATCTTTTACGACTTCATAAAAAATAAGAAATGCTCATAATTTAACAAATTCTTTCAATAAGGTATTGGTTTAAACTTTTTTAAGCTTTTGTTTTCTTAAAATTTTGGTTTTGCGAGTGTACTATTATCAATTCTCAGCCACATAAACTGATTTTAGGGGTTATTAACTGAAGTGTGTTTCCAATAATCCATTCTTAAACTAACTGAATGTTTGTTAAAATTGATACGATGCTAAGAACTTGATGAACAATAATAATAACAATGAACTAAACAAATGTTTGATAATGTATAACTTGCAAAGAGACAAAAATTTGAAGAGGTTCATCCAATGATTGCTACGTCCTCCGTCGTGTGTAGTTTCATGTTTATATTATATCAAATGAGTATAAAATACTCTTACAAGTGAAGTATTACAATTGAGTAAGAGATAAAATCAAAAGGCTATGTGTTTAGGAGTTGTGTTTGATGATGTTTTAAGTGTGTATGAGAGCTTTCTATTTATAGGAGAGATCACACTAAGTAACATTAAATACATTAAAACTATGAATAAATGATAATGAAACAACTCCACGTACTTGAAGAGTCAAAAAAAGCATCCTAAGAGCATCAGAGACTTCGCTCGACCAAAACAGGGGCTCACTCGATCGAGCGGTTTGGTCGAGCGGGCTACAGGAAGTTTCTGGTTGTATTCTGTCTGCTCGCTTGACCCACCCTGGAGCTCGCTCAATCGAGCGAGCTGGTCGAGCGGCACTTCAGAGAGCTTCTGACACCATTGCTCGACTTGCATAGTAGAACATTTTGAATTAAACCTTTGCACTTCTTCATTAAGTCCCATAACTCCTATGATTAACTCACACTTCATTACCTCATTAATCCATACTTTTAATCATCATCATAAACCACAATCATCAAGAGTCACACATGAATGCACACATTAGAGCTATTCATGGGCGGGCTACCCGCCAGGCCCGGTTCGCCCGGCTCGAAAAACGGGCGGGCATGAACAGCATTTTTTTAAAAAAAATTTAAGTTTGGACGGGTAGTACCCGCCCACCAAGATAAATGGGCGGGTAGCGACACTAAAAATACCCCGCGGGTATACCCGCCCGCCCGCTTAGTTTAATATATATTAAATTTTTAATAATCAATTATATTAAGTTACCCAAAAGATAAAAAAAAAAAGAAAAAAATAAAAAAGGTAAGGAACCGCCTCTTTTAATGTTTTAAGTTACCCTAAAATTTCAAAACCTGCTTTTTAGTTCTTGCCTTCTTCATTTCTCCCTCACGGGCACACGGCTTCACAGTTCTTCATTCCTCCCTCACGGCTTCACAGTTCCATTCTCCAATCTCCATTAAAGCTTCCCGGCGATTGGCGCCTGCTGCGGTAGTCCTCTAGAACTGCGGCTGTCTCAGGTAGTATTTCCGTAATTCTCCAACTTTATATTTTGTATTATATTTTTGATATTTATGTAATAAATACCCGCCAACCCACGGGTCCCGCCTGCTTTAAAAATGGGCGGGTAGCGACAAAAAATTATGCCCTCAAATACGGCCGCGGTTTTGTATATTTGTGCCCGCGGGTAGATTTTATAGCAAATACCCGGTCTGCTACCCGCCTATGAACAACTCTAGCACACATCAATTGTGCACTCAAATCACACCATTCATGACACTATTCATAACACTAACAACTTACGGATATCAGTGATATGGTTGCTCAATATTTGTTGCAGCGTCCACTCGAATGAATTCGAAGCTGTTGGATTTGTGCACACATGATGATAGGTTTCCACACATATTGTGACCTACCGATGATTTGTAAATAACCCATTGACTGCAGTCTCAAGCCCCAAGATAACTAGCGTATTCACTCATCGCCAATTCGGTTCTTTGACATCTGGCATCAAAATATCATATTTGACAAATCCAGCTATGTAGAAGTGGAATTATCAATTATGAGCCTGTTCATGGGTGTCATTGTTGCAGTCTGTGGTTGTCCAGTAATTGACAATTGTTGCAGTCTGTGGTTGTCCAGGATGCACAAGAGTCATGTAAGCTTCTTTCTCAGACCTTCATTGAACCTAGCAGGCTTTTGTAGCTGTTTGAAAGAGATAAGTTTCTACTCATATTCTTCGATGTTGTAGAGACGTAAATCCAGCATTTTAAGGGCATTTTGCAAATTAGAGGTTTGGATACAAGTAATTTACGAATATCACTTGTAAGTTACTGATACTTCCCCCAAACGACCATGTAGTTACTCTCATCTCCAATTTACTTCTATTAAACTTGCTTTTTTCCACCAATTGTATATAAATATCAGACAGTTTAGTCTTCACTTTTGTCTCTATATCTGGGAAAAGTTTGTTCATTGCGCTTTGATCAACATTACTAAAAAATCTTGCTCGGGTTTTACCATCAACTCTTACGGCCCGTTTGGTTAATAGTAATGAAGTAATGGGAATGAAATGTTGTAATGGCAATAGTAACGAAGGAATGGATATGAGAATTGGTAACGAAGATTCTTTTGTTTGGTGTGCATGACTAAAGAATGGTAATGGAAGATAATATTTCATTGATTGCATTTGGTTGTTAGTAATAAAAAATGGTAATGACTCTTAGTTTCATTATTGTATATTTGAATCTAAAAGCATTATTGTATCTAAATTATGTTTGGTTACGATGGATGCTTAAAGCGGAATTTCAGGAAACACTTCCCTAACATCTATCTCAGGATCATAAACATAATCAAACATATGAATCATATAAAAGGATTAGTCTATATTACCTTTGTAGCGTGAAATCCACGAAAATAACGCGATAAGATAATATGGAGAGCCTCAAGCGTTGCTCCTCTATTCGGTCTACCGGAATCAATTGAACACCAACGTTTGCTAGAACGGAAGAGATTGTTTCTCTTGCTTTTTCTGGTTTTTCAATAACTGTATATGAGAATTATATATGGTGAGAGTTTTAAATAAACATATTTATAATACTCACATCCATCGTCCCATTATCCCCACTTCTCCACTACTAGCATTATATCCTCATATAATACTAGTAACCTAGGTCAAAAAGAAACCGATTCTTTTGTTAACCTAATTGGATCGCAAGCCCATACTCCTAATGGGCCCGAGTCATTTACCGTTCAATTGATTCTTTTGTAAGACCTTATAGGATTAATTATATTAGTTGTGGTCCAATTATTATTGACCCACCAATTATATTTATTCTCTAGCAAGCAAATATAATTACTAATAATAATTAACTTTATTATCTTCATAAATATCCTATATATTTATATTTAGTAATTGTCGGAAATGTCTACGGACATATTCCTTCAATCTCCCACTTGTCCGAAGACAATTGCACAATTATAAATTCCTTAAGCCACTTAATGTGAAATTTGACAACACAGTGTTATTTCTCAAATTATGTTTCTTGATCTCTGAGTTCGAATTGTTCAACTAAGGATTAACCATTTAATCTTATTCCGCATGGCCATGCAATTTTCAATTCTCGCTCATCAAGAGGCCTACACACCAATCCTATCACATAGGAGGACTTATTCATTCTTGTATGACCATAACTCCCACTCAATTCTTAGCCCACCTGATCACTGCCTTTATAGCCTCCTTTTACAGCACGACGTTTAACAGCGTCAAGGTTAAACTAATTATTTCGTAGTGATTAAGACATACTCATGTCTAAGGAATCCACTAAATATAAGGATTCGATTCTGCCCTTTCGAATCAGATTAGGTCAAGTCTCAATGCATCAGGTATGCATCCATGTAATCGATTAAACATCTCTATGTTTCCATAGCCCATGGAACCGAGCTATCAATTAATTACATGCTAATCTTTAATAAACCACTTATGTCCAATTTAGTGATTTAGATTAGGGACATTATATAAATTGTGATTTCAGTTTACTTATAGGGTTCCATTATCGAAACGTTTCCAATAGTCCTATTGAAAACACAAATTATATGAACATTTTATTTAATACTAAACCAAGCAATTAAATAAGAAACAAACCATTTATATTATCGATAAACATTCCAAACATATGGTAAACAAAATTCTTTATAATTGTAAACATGAAGTAAACAACCTAAAGACATTCTCCTATATGCTTAAGCCCCATAGACCTAGTATGACTCTCATGCTTCGGCTGAGGGAGTGGTTTAGTCAACGGATCTGCTATGTTATCCGTGGTATCAACTCTACTTATTATTACATCCTGTCTTCCAACAATATCTCGAATAAGATGGAATTTTCTTTCAACATGTTTAGATTTTTGGTGAGATCTAGGTTCCTTGGATTGAGCAATAGCACCTTCATTGTCACAATACAACTTGATGCCATTCTCAATGCTAGGAACTACACCCAGTTCACTAACGAACTTTTTAATCCAAACAGCCTCTTTTGCTGCTTCAGCTGCTGCTATGTACTCAGCCTCTGTTGTAGAATCTGCAACTGAACTCTGCTTGGAGCTCTTCCAGCTCACAGCTCCTCCATTCAGACAAAATATGAAACCAGATTGGGATCGGAAGTCATCTTTGTCAGTTTGGAAGCTTGCATCAGTGTATCCAGTGACAAACAACTCATTAGCTCCGCCATATACCAGAAATTTATCCTTTGTCCTTCTTAAGTACTTGAGGATATTTTTCGCTGCTATCCAGTGTGCATCTCCTGGATTGGACTGGTATCTGCTGCACATACTCAAAGCAAATGCAACATCTGGTCGAGTACATATCATAGCATACATGATTGATCCTATTGCAGAAGCATAAGGAACATTATTCATACGCTTGAACTCTTCTGAACTCGATGGGCACATAGTCTTGCAAAGTTTAATGCCATGTTGCATAGGAATAAACCCTCTTTTGGAGCTTTCCATTTTGAACTTTGTGAGAATCTTATCTATGTAAGTCTCTTGATTTAGTCCAATAAGTCTCCTCGATCTATCCCTATAGATCTTTATTCCCAGTATGTACTCAGCCTCTCCCAGGTCTTTCATAGAGAAATGACTTTTAAGCCATTGCTTGACTGACTCAAGCATATTTTTGTCATTCCCAATGAGGAGTATGTCATCTACATACAAGACCAGAAAGGTGATATTATTCCCACTTAACTTCTTGTATACACAAGATTCCTCTTCATTTCTAAGAAAACCAAACTCTTTGACTGCCTCATCAAATCTGAGGTTCCAACTCCTTGATGCTTGCTTCAATCCATAAATGGATCTCTTAAGCTTGCATACTTTCCTTGGATTTTTCGGATCTTCAAAACCTTGTGGTTGTGTCATGTACACATCCTCCTTTAAGAACCCATTCAAAAAGGCAGTTTTGACGTCCATTTGCCATATTTCAAAGTCATGAAAGGCAGCTATTGCAAGGATTATCCTAATGGATTTTAGCATGGCTACTGGAGAAAAAGTTTCATCATAGTCTATACCATGAATTTGTTTGAAACCTTTTGCTACCAACCTTGCTTTGAAAACACTAATGTTTCCATCCTTGTCTGTTTTCAGTTTGAAAATCCATTTGCATCCAATGGGTTTTACCCCATCAGGCAAATCAACCAAGTCCCAAACTTGGTTTTCAGACATGGAATCCATTTCAGATTTCATGGCTTCAAGCCATTTTTCGGAGTCAGGACTCTCCAAAGCATCTTTGTAACTAGTAGGCTCTTCTGATTCTAACATGGTTATTTCAGAGTTTTCAGTCAAAAGGAAATCAATATATCTTCTTGACGGAATTATTGTCCTACTAGACTTACGTAGGGGAACAACAAGAGAAGTTTCTGCCTCATTAGGTAGAGTGACTTCGAGTGGATTTTCTCCACTTGGGGCGGTAGGAGGTAAGTGCGTTGAATGTATTTCCTCCTGGGCATTTTCATGCTGGGGCGCCTCTAATGAGGTGTTAACCTTATCCATTTGTTGCTCATCTCGAACTTCTTCGAGATATACATTACTCCCACTTGTTTTTCTAGAAATAAATTCCTGTTCTAGAAAAACACCATTGCGAGCAACAAACACTTTGTTTTCGCTTTGGTTGTAGAAGTAGTATCCCTTTGTCTTTTTTGGGTAACCCACAAAAAGACATTTGTCAGATTTGGGTGCTAGCTTATCAGATATTAAACGCTTAACATAAGCTTCGCAACCCCAAATCCTTAGAAAAGACAACTTCGGAACTTTTCCCGTCCACATCTCATATGGTGTCTTTTCCACTGCTTTGGTAGGTGCTCTATTAAGTGTGAATGCAGCTGTATCCAATGCAAATCCCCAAAATGAAATAGGAAGATCAGCAAGACTCATCACTGATCGAACCATATCTAATAGAGTTCGATTCCTCCTCTCAGAGACGCCATTTAATTGTGGTGTTCCTGGTGGAGTCAATTGTGAGAGTATGCCTTGATTTTTCAAATGATCATCAAACTCGTGAGACAAGTATTCACCACCACGATCGGATCGTAATGCTTTTATTTTCTTCCCAAGTTGGTTTTCTACTTCATTTTGAAATTCCTTGAACTTTTCAAAGGACTCCGACTTATGTCTCATGAGGTAAACATATCCATATCTGCTTACATCATCAGTAAAGGTTATAAAGTAGCTGTAACCACCCCGAGCCACGGTACTCATAGGTCCACATACATCAGTATGTATGAGAGCTAAGAGGTCATTGGCCCTTTCACTTGTACCTGTGAAAGGTGACTTTGTCATTTTTCCCATCAAACAAAACTCGCAAATACCAAATGATTCAAAATCAAATGATTTTAGAATTCCATCTTTATGAAGTTTCTCTATTCGTTTTGAACTTATGTGGCCTAATCGACAATGCCATAGGTAAGTGGGGTTTGAATCATTTGTTTTACGTTTCTTGCTGTCTATGTTATAGATGTGAGTTTCTAAGTCTAGCACATACAACCCATTTAATAATTTAGCTGAAACATAGAACATATCATTTAAATATGCAGAACAACAATTATTCTTAATAGTAAATGAAAAACCTTCCGTGTCCAAAACCGGAATTGAAATAATGTTCTTGGTGATGGCAGGAACATAATAACAATTATTTAGTTCTAAAATTAAACCAGAGGGTAATGTTAAAATATAAACTCCAACAGCTAAAGCAGCAACTCTTGCTCCATTTCCGACTCGGAGATCCACCTCACCTTTGCTCAAGCTTCTACTTCTTTTTAGACCCTGCACATTACTAGTAATGTGAGACCCACAAGCAGTATCAAATACCCAAGAAGCCGAAGTCGCTAAATTAATTTCAATAACATATATACCTGAAGATGAAGCACCAGACTTCTTTTCTTCTAGATAGACGGGGCAGTTCCTCTTCCAATGGCCAATCTTGTGGCAGTGGTAGCACTCATGTAGTGCTGCTACTTTAGCCTTTGGAGTAGCCTTTGGTCTGGGAGAGGCATTAGTGGTAACTACCTTACCATTGCCATTCCATTTAGGAACCCCTTTCTTCTTGAACTTTTTATTCTTTCTGACCATAAGCACATCTTTCAGTGCGGGTTCAGAAGGTAAGCTCCTTTCAGCCTGAATAAGCATACCATGCAATTCTGGCAAGGTTGCTTCCCCTCCTTGCATGTAAAAATTTAATCTGAAAGCATCAAAAGTTTCTGGCAAGGATCTGATCACAATATCAGTGGCCAGCTCTTTGGGATAAGGAAAACCCAACTTTTCCATGACTTGAAAATGCCCTATTAAGGCGAACACATGGGGTCCGACGGGTTTTCCCTTGCCCAGTTTGCATTCCAAAAGTTTACAATTAGCTTCAAATCTCTCTAATCGAGCATTCTTTTCGAACATTGTTCTAAGTTGCTGGATTATTGTGTAGGCATCAAGATTGTTAAAACGTTTTTGAAAATCATGTTCCATGCAAGCAAGCATCAGACATGTTACTTGCACAGAATTGGCCTCGAGATTTTGCCTAGCTCTTTTCTCTGCAACTGTTGCAGTTTCTGGCAGGGGTTCAGGGAGTGGAGTGTCAAGAACACTTTCCCTTCCTTCAGCTCTGAGAACAATTCTCACAGCCATTTCCCATTCAAGGAAGTTGTTTGCATTCAATTTGTCTTTTTCCAAGACACAGCGCAAGTTAAAAGCAGGAGTGTTGTTGTTAGTTGAACCAGACATGATTTCTACAACAATGTAATAAAGTAAAATTAATAGTCTATCAATAAGCAGTAATTAAACAATTTAATAATTTATTCAAAATTTTAAAATCCCCTTTTGAATAAATAACAACTAAGATCCTCTCCCATTACAGTTAAACGGACTTTGGCCCTGCCTTTAACTATAGTAGTTAAGGTAAGTAAACGTTTTACTAATTATAACTAATTATAATTCTTAGTAGATAGATTGATAATTCTTGTTCAATCCTATCTCTTAGTTTCAAAACCCAAAACTTTGTTTTTTGATGATTTTGTTGAGTGAAACCAAACATGAACCTGTAAATTTTCAAAAAAAATTTACCCCATATCCCAAGATTTATGAGCAATACCTCGCTTTGGCAGAATGTATTATTCATTATCAAAGGCTTATAGGTGTTGTTTGGAAAAACAATAAAACTCAATATTATTTATGGGGATTCAAGTTAATTAGCATGGTTAATATTACGTGAACACATAGCATATTTAACCAATACATTAACTTATGCATGCAAAGACCAAAATAAACGCTCAAAGCAAATAAAAGCATGAATAAAAGATGATCTAGTATGGCCCCTAAAAAAACTAATCTTCATGAAGCTTCCATGAATTTCCATTGATCACCTTCCTTGAAACTCCTTTCATTTGTGATTACATACTTTGAATAAAAATATTATGATACGCAGATCGTATTTAATTACATTCAAAACAAACGATTCGCAGATCGTATATAATTACATTCAAAACAAACGATTCGCAGATCGTATATACTATCCTAATTTTATATATAAATTTTGTTTTGGGCCATACTAGTCATAACATGTCAAAATAATATCAAATATTATAAACGACAATAACAATGCAATATATCAAACTAAAGGGTTATAACAATTAGCATGTAAAATACCCTTTATGTTTAGTCAAACTTGACTAATTTAAGTGAGACTATAGAAGGGAAAAAAAAAACTATTTAAATCAATTAAGACTCAATAAACAGTTATATGCACATAAAAAAAACAAAAAAAAATTCCAAAAGAAAAACGGAAGCAGCATACAAGAATGAAGACCAACCCATTTTCTGGGACCATCTTCATCATTTCAAAAAAAAAGGTCACCTTCAACCTTCATCATTTTGTACTGGAAGAAAGAAACAGTGGCCGTGAAGAATGGAACCCAGCAGCCGCCAAAGAACCCAGCAGCCGCCAAGGAACCCGGCAGCCGCCAGCAGCCCGCCTCCCTCCGGCCACCATAAACAACCCGTTTTTTTTTCGGTATTTGTTTCCTCTCTTTTTTTTTTTTTTTTTTTTTTTATGAATTCGAACAAATTCGAATTAATAAACAACCTTTGTGCATGAATTGCTTCAAATTTCAGGGAAAACAAGTTTTTCGCATTTAAATTTCAAGCCAATTGAACCAATTTGTGTTTTAACAATTAAAATTGAATTGGGGAAAAATTAGGGTATAAGCATTTTCGATCCAAAACACTTGAATAGCATAACGAAAAACACAATTAACAATGAACAAATTTTGTGTTTCATTTCATTGTTTGGATTTCGTGAATAATCAAAGCCCCAAGACAATTAACACAAAATTTCGAATTTTCATCCAAAAAAAAAAAACTGATTTTTTTTTTTTTTTTTTTTTTTTTTTTTTGATTAATTCGAACAAATTCGAATGGATATACAATATTTGGGATGAATGGCTTCAAAAATCAGGAAAAACAAGTTTTTTCATTTATATTTCAATCCAATTGAAATTGAATATTATGAATAACTTCCATACAGTTAACATAAAAAAAAAACTGATTTTTTTATGCAAAAAAAAACGATTGTGAATTGTTCCAGAGAAAAAAAAATCATATGAATATTATGAATTAGGCTTAACTGATACCACTGTTTGGTTACGATGGATGCTTAAAGCGGAATTTCAGGAAACACTTCCCTAACATCTATCTCAGGATCATAAACATAATCAAACATATGAATCATATAAAAGGATTAGTCTATATTACCTTTGTAGCGTGAAATCCACGAAAATAACGCGATAAGATAATATGGAGAGCCTCAAGCGTTGCTCCTCTATTCGGTCTACCGGAATCAATTGAACACCAACGTTTGCTAGAACGGAAGAGATTGTTTCTCTTGCTTTTTCTGGTTTTTCAATAACTGTATATGAGAATTATATATGGTGAGAGTTTTAAATAAACATATTTATAATACTCACATCCATCGTCCCATTATCCCCACTTCTCCACTACTAGCATTATATCCTCATATAATACTAGTAACCTAGGTCAAAAAGAAACCGATTCTTTTGTTAACCTAATTGGATCGCAAGCCCATACTCCTAATGGGCCCGAGTCATTTACCGTTCAATTGATTCTTTTGTAAGACCTTATAGGATTAATTATATTAGTTGTGGTCCAATTATTATTGACCCACCAATTATATTTATTCTCTAGCAAGCAAATATAATTACTAATAATAATTAACTTTATTATCTTCATAAATATCCTATATATTTATATTTAGTAATTGTCGGAAATGTCTACGGACATATTCCTTCAAATTATTCTATCTAATGATTCTTTTTTTAATAATAATATTTTTTTGGATAATTACATATATTACCTTTTTTTTCTTCATTATTTTTTTTCTTCAGCTTAAAACAACATTATCTTATTTTATTACCACAGTAATACTTCATTACCATTACAGCCTAATACCAGGTTGTTTGATGGTAATAAAAATGACCCTTTTAGTAATTTCATTACTTTATTTTATTATCATCCATTACCATTGAAGGCATTCAAACAACCAAATATTTTATTACTTAATTTTATTACCATTACCGCCCTCTAATACCATGTACCAAACGGGCCGTTAATGTTATTGGTGTAGCCTAACACAATAACATGACATTTGTTATTTATCAAATATATTACTTTTTTATTCAATTAAATACATCACATTTTAAGTTGGGTGAATAGAATTATTATAATACATAATAAAAATACTTTACCTAATTTATGATTACTTATAAAAAAAACAAAATCAAATTCTAAATTAGATATATAAAATTGTTATGTAATCAACAATTTTCCACCAAAATAATAGTATTTGTCAAGATCTTTGAAACATGACATTTGTTATTTTCTTATATTTTATCAATATGTATAATTTCTAAAGTGTAGGTTTAACGTGGGACAAACTCTAGGTGAAAGTTAAGCATCAAAATAATTACTAATCAAAAGCTATAACCAATATTAAAATCTCAACTATATATATTTCATAAATGAAATTAAAATCTCAAAAATAAAACCGATATAATGTGTAACACCGTATTGTAATTCTTCTAATAAAACACATTTTAAAAATATTATAACTCACCCAAGAAATCTAAGAAATACTTTGAGACCAAAAGTTAGAATAATAAAAAGCTGAAATGCAACAAAGAAAAATTGTTTAATTACTCTGAGATTTAAGATGTCGAGAATATAAACTCATAAACTATCTAATAAATAATTATAGACTTTACATTATTAATAATAATGAATACTCTAAAATAATATAAACTATTAGACTATTTATGAATTTATTACTATAAAAGGATATTTTATAAGGTAGCAACATACTTTTATGAAATGTCAGTGGTAGCAAATCTTAAAAAAATTCCACAGAATAGCATTGTAATGTTGTACTTAAAGCTATAATAACCTTAAAGGACTAAAAACATTTAATAGGTCGTTAAGTTGTGAAATATCTTATTTGCCTTTGTCTTCTTTCTTTAAAGCTACAGTAGATTTGATAGTTAAGATTTGCTACCACTAGCGTTTCATAAAAGTATATTACTACCATATAGAATACTCCTAAGATATTTCGAAACTTAATGGCCAATTAAACGTTTTTAATCCATTAATGTTACTGTAACTTTAAGTATAACATTATTATGCTATTCTAGGGAATTTTTTTTAAAGATTTGTTACCAATGACATTTCATAAAAGTATGTTAGCTATTATATAAAATATCCCTACTATAAATTAACAAATAATTCAATCGATTTTTAAAAGTTTCTATGACTTTAAATGCTATATTTTTCCATTTACACCAAAAACAGTCGACAAATAAATTATTTCATCCTTTTTTCTCTTTTAGCTATCTAAATTATTATTCATACCAAAAAATTGTTAATACCATGTTTTTCTTCTTCGTTCATAACAAATAAACAATTTATATTATGATTATTATGATTATTATTATTATTATTATTATTATTATTATTATTATTATTATTATTATTATTATTATTTGATAATTAAAAAATAACAAATAATTTGAAGGGGAAAAATGTTAAAATAAATAAAAGAAACGAATTAAAATAAGAGGAACGAAAACAAACACATTTCTTGTATTTTATGATTAGCAGCAAGTAGCAGTAACCGATCAAACACCATGCAACAATAACCAAAAGTACTCAAATGTTAGAAAAAGTTGAAGGTTGGAATGGATTTTAATTTTTTGGGTTATTTGATTATTAATTCAGATTATTAATTTAAAATCATGAGATTATTATAGTTATTTAAATTATATTTAAGTAAGTGATTATTTCCAAGACATTATTAATGTATTTGTATGGGATTAATGTAGTTTCATTAATGTATAATTATTATAGTTGGTCATTTCAAAGATACTAAATCAAATTCATTTTACCATTTCAAAGATAGTTTATCAAAATTTTGGTGAGCATGTAAAATCCAAAAAGTAAGAGTCTTAATTATGAATCCACTAGTAAGTAAGTGTTCTCATCTTTAATTTATGGATATCTTCAATTAATCCCAATAAAAAGTCTCACGCCATACCCAATCAAGAAAGATTTTCAATTGTTGTTTATCATGAAAGGTATTGTCTGTTTGAACGCGTTATTGATCTATTTCAATACCTCCTCTTCCTCTTGTATATGACCGTCTAACTATCCACTTTATATAATTAATTTATTTTTTTAAATTGATTACTTTAAAATTATAATTAATAATTACCAGTCCAATAAGAATATTTCACTATTAAATCATCTCATTTAAGAATTTGTGACCAAAATTATGCTATATTTTCACCCTACACGGCAATTTGAGCACATTATAAATATAATGTTGCATTGGTAAAATTTATGAAAAATACTATACTGGAGTATAATATTTATAATTAGATATAAACAGATAAATGCATTTTATACAATGAAACTACTTTATTATAATAAGATAAAATGTTAAATTGTCAATAATCAATTAATTTTTTTCGATCTAATGAAAATGAACTCACGTATTGTTTATTTGTAAAGATATTATTTTACTATTATCAACTGCTTTTTGAATTATAAATTGAATCTAAAATCTTATTAAAAAAAAATCTAATATTTACTCTAACTCAGAAAATAACTTGATTGACAAATTCCCATTTAGTTTGCAACAAATACATGCACTAAAAATTACGCTTATGATAGTATAGTTATGCTAATAGGAAGCCTCCTAAGAAAAGTGAAGAAAAAAACATTACATTCCATTTATTTGCGTCCATTGTAGTGAAGGAGGAGTCGGACACAGTATTAATGTAGCACAAGAAAAATCCGCGTAGCTGGACATCGTTGACAGCCAGGGGTTTTACATGATAAATTTGTTATTAAATTTGTGCATAACAATATATATGATGTGAATTGATTACACACAAATTGGATGTGGTTCATCATAAAAACAATTTGTAATACAAGATGAAAGTTTGATTACAACTAATATTAAAAGAAAAAATTGGATTTCTTAATAATCCCTATTATGACAAGCAATTGATTTAGGGTCGTTAAAAGGATAATAAGGTTTAAGAATTACAAATGGGGTACGTTGCCTTCTTTGTTGCTGGCTTTGAGTCCTCCCATAAAACACTTTTTTTTCGTTGCTAGCTAAATATCAAAATTAAATTTCCTAGGAAATAACTATAATAATACGAAATAATTTCATTTTCGTGGGTGCACCATTATGGGTAAACCGTTCTTAGGAACAGGGAATGGACCATACTGAATTCCATCCTCATCTCCTACAACTTTCCACCTGAAATTAACACAAAATAATAATTGAATTAATATCAATATTTATATTAAGATTTTGACATTATTATTAGTAAACATATCAAGTAACTATACAATTGTAAAGTTAAATTAATGCAAGAAATCTTGCACAAACAATTTGATGGAATCATAGAGTAGGTAATCACAATGTTACGAGCAGCCAAAACATAAAAGTAGTTGAGTATCTTTTTAATTAACTTTTCGTTTTGTTTTTTTTTTTTTTTGTTTTTTTTAAACAATCAAAAGCCAACAATTAAATTTTATCATACATCTTATTAGTTGATTTAAATTAACTTAAAAACCAACAAAAATTTAAATATTACATGTGGATCAAACTAGCTAACTAAAGTATAAAGTGATTGCCAAATACCCCTTTCCAAATCTTATTCAATGAGTTGAAACTTAGGGTAAAGTTCAGAGTTTGTGTACATTTTGCAGACAATTGATGTGGAGGGTTCATTTCAATTTGATCATGTTCCTTATCATTAGATCTTATCCACTAAGATCTCAACAGCTAGAGATGATTTTGGTTTAGTAGCCTTTAGATTGGTTCCTCAATGTTGTTACCAATTCCCAAATTTGACAATTTTGACACTTATGACATTAATGCAGTATTAGTTTTGTTTACAAGTCAAATTTACACGTATTTATGATAGAAAATTTTAGCCAATCACGGTTGTTTGTAAATAATCATACAAAGATAAACATAAAACTAATAAAATAATTAAAAAAAAAAAGAAAAACAAAATTATAAAAATGATGGACCTATGACATAGTGGCACATACATATAATTTACAAATAATGTAAATCACGGTTATTTACCTAGTGAAACTCTATTTATAATATTAATTAATGTAGCCAGACCCTTATTTTTTACTTGATGTATTTCATACCCTAAGATCCACTTCCCTTGGTCTTTATTTTATTTGCTAGTTTATTTTAGGGCTATTTAATTTTAAATTTTCATAATCACCACCTAGTCACCTACCCACCACTCATGATGAGTAAAGTTTTCTACCCACCACACATGGTGAGTAAATTTTTCTATCCATATCGATCCACTTGGATATGTATTCAAATCCATTATCACCCACTATGGACAACTAGGTATACGTTTCATGGGTATGCCCACCTTATATCCTCCTCACATTTACTCCAAGTCTATATTTACTCTAATGACATGTTTGGTATGCATTTATTTAGACTTGGAAACAGAAACGAAAAAGAATATCCGTTACTTTGTGTTTGGTTTGAGAATATGGTAAGCAAATATGTTTCATTGAGATAACAGATTCCTCTGCTTTGTTACTTCTCCCAAAGCTACGGTAACAATCTATTTCATAGCGGTAACAGTGTCTCACTCTCCACTACCAAATGCCAATATGCATTGGATTATATAATCAACTACATAGTTCAGTACTTCAATACCTAAGATAATGAAGGATGATATATGAAACTCCAACATTAATTTTGAAAAAAAAACACCTGTAAAATTTTATATACAAACTTTTTTCTTTATATTTGTTAAAAGTTTTAATCAATCCCATGGTACTTTTTTCTCTTCATTTGAGTTTTTTATGGTGTCTAGTATTTTAATTTCTAAATCCTTAATTAATTTCCTTTTATAATTTTTTTAAAATATAGAGTATTTCATATTCCTATTTTTTCAAAATTAAATATAATTTTTTTTTGTGCGCAACTGAGTATAGCTTTGAAATTTGATTGTCAAAATTCAACAATGAAAGTTTTGCTTTTTAGATAAAAATCAAACAACATATGAAGAAAATATGAATCAAGTGATTACCTTACCTAAATAATACCAAACAACTCATAACAAGAATTCTTAACATTTTCCTTACCTCTCTTTAAATGTTACCTTTTCATTTCATTTCCACTCCTATACCAAACACCCATTAAGTTTCTACTACTTTTAGCTTTTGTACAAATATATTTAATAATAGTTAGAATGGGGTAAAAGAAAAAAGAAAATAATGCAAAATAAAAGTAACTATTTCGCAGCAAAAGTAGGGCATCTTTAAAAAAAGGAAGTGGATCATTACTTCAATTAGTGTTCCAATCAACTATTTGAGTTTACTTCAAAAAAATAAAAAAAAAAAAAAAAAAAAACCTTCAAAGATATTTGATAGGTAGTACTAAAACATTAGCCATCACGTAAAGAACAGCTGTTAAACACCAACTTATGATTGATTCACTCTTGTCGAATATAAAGCATAAAATATGTGATGAAGTTGTATAAAATTCATTAGGACTATACCATATAGAACGCCAAATATTAGTGGGATTTTAGTTGGTACTATAACTCAATCATGTTATCTTTATGTTAAGGTCCTTTCACACAAAACCATAATGATATATTAATACCCTACCAAATTACCTACTCTTTACATTTAGGACCATTATATTGTTGGACCACATACAACAATTGTTACTTCAATTTTTTTTTTAATAGAATCCAATAAATATTTTAAAAGTCAAAATGTTGAGTTTAATTTTGTAGTTCCTTTTAATAAAAATTATAGGGTAGACGAAGAGAAAGAGAAGGGTTTGATGAGAATTGAATTTAATACCTTTTCCGAAAAAAATGCTACTACCAATACTTAAGACAAAATCTTATTTTCGAGTTAAAATTATAGTTGAAGTAGGATAAGAGAAACGATTGCCCCAAATTCTACATATTTTTTTTTTAAAAGAAAATCCTAATACTTATTTTATTTCACATATTATTGAGAATCTTATATTTGGCCTCAGAACAGCAAAATATAATATAGATCTAAAAAGGTTTGACCCCATGGTATTTTGAGCTACATAAAATCCACGTGACTAGATTCATTACATTATAGACTTAGTAAGCTAAGGTGGTGTCCCAAAGTTTAAGGTCACATTCTAAAATTTAAAAAATAAGTGGGCCTGGCCCACTGGGTCTCAAAGTGAATGGCCTTTATGGACCATCTCCAAGGCTTAAGGAAACCATAAGGTTGTGGTCCTATTTTGGTCCCATGTTCAAAGTTTATAACCCACTCACTCTATCTTAGATGTAAAAAAATCACAATAATTGTACTTTGTTCAACTAAAACAATTCATTTTTGGTTTACGGTTTTTGTCCATCACACTCGCTCTAATTTCCTAATCAATAATGTCTTCTAGATGAAAAACATGTGATCAACTACGTACAAGTTGCTAAAAATATCTCTAATTGTTTATTTTAGTCCACTCTTAAAAGTATTTTATTCAAGTAATTATTGATATCATTAAAGATATTTAAATATTAATAAAAACAAGAGCTACTCTTGCGAGAAGACCGTCTCTTGGTGAGGTAACCTCAAATAAGGTGTCTATATTATCATAATATATATTAGATGAACTATTTAACTCAAATATAAATAGCGTTATCGAGTGAAATTGTCTCATACAATAATATGTGTAAAAATAATAATTAAAAGAGTAAAGTGTACCTGTAGGTAGTGGTGACATGATGAAGTAAAATGAGCATTTCAAGCTTAGCTAGCTCGCTTCCGGGACAAGAATGAACTCCATTTCCGAATGGCATATATGTGTTGGGTCTTGGTGGCACCTATAACATCCAACAAATTTAATTCAGTCAACTCTAATAATTTGTACATCATGCATACGTTGACATTAGTTCAAAAATTAATATCTTCTTTGTACTTATTTTACCTTAAATAATACAAAGAGTGAGTGATATAATTATACTAGTCAGACGCATCTTATTAGGTCGATTTAATTTATTTATTATTATTTTTATTAATTTTAAAACTTAAAAAATCAATTTCAAGGTTTTGGAATTGAAATTTAGGTCATGAAATTTTTAAATTTCACGACTTAAAGACCAATTTCAAGATTTAAAATTCTCATTCCAACTTTAAAGTAGAATGATTTAAAAGTTGACATTAGTTTAAAAATTTTGAAATTGATCTTCTTAAAATTAGTCTTTTAAGTTAAAATATATATGTCAAAATAAAAAATAATTTACTGCATTTAAGCCAGTCGCAAGGCTTAAACGGTCTCACTAAACACTTAATGAAATAAATAAAAGAAATCCAAAACAACGTCACGTGATTAGATGCTAGTAAAGATTTTATAGAGGGCCCGAATCTCCCCCTAAGGTCTACACACAATAAGATTCATACAATATCATAGCAATGACATCGACCCAAGCCAAAGTCCCTACCAAACATAATCTGGGCATTTTTAACCTTATATTTCCAATCTACAAAAACCAAACATTTGAATTGCCTTCTAGTTCTAAGTACTAATATACAATTGTTATTTTATTTTATTTAATTATAAAGTTGCATGATATAGTTGACGATATTTTCATATGTTACATAAAGAGTACTAAATTAAATTGTAATATATATGATAATTTATGATTTAAATTTCAAACTACTAAGAAAATATTTAATTAGAACAGAAATGAATACTAAACAATATTTTGTACCGTTTTCAAATATTTTGACTAGTAAACATAAGATCACATTAGTTAGTTGGAAATAATAGCATGTTTCTAAGTAAAGTCTTTATCATTATCCTTTAAAATAAGTTATGAGAGGAAAAATAACAAGTAATAAAAGTACCTCAAATCTTGAGGGGTCAAACTTTTCAGGCTGAGGGAAGAAATCAGCACAATGATGAATACTTCTAAACAAGGGTAAGACTTTCCACCCTTTAGGAATCAAGTAGCCTTCAAACTCCACATCATGAACTGCTTCCCTAAATGTAAATGATAGTATACTTGCTGTCCTCAATGTCTCTTGAATCACCTATTATCATACATGTATATCGTTTCTAAGTTAAAAATTTATATATAGTTTTTAAGTGCCAAATCATACAATTCTAAAAGGGGCGGTCTTACGTACTAAATGGTATTTAGGTAGGCCTAGACCTATTTAAACTGTGGTCCGAGTCATTTTAATAAAATCGGTATATGATTATTTAACTTATAATCCCAAAAAATCAGTCAAATTGGTTCTATATATACATAGTGATGAATGTTCGACCAATATCGTACACATATTTCTCTAAATTCATTATACATTAGCTTTATAGCTTACATTAAATTTCCTTACTTTAATTACTTGTTTCACACGATACATTCATAAAATGAATAGTGTGTAAACATTTTCGTCATTAAGAAAATAATGTTGCATATTTTAAACGACAAGATAAAGGATAATAAATTAAGGAATATATGATAAACTTTAAAAAAAAAATGTGCCGCATTTCATATAATTGGGGAAGACAAAAGATACCCGGTTAGTGAATGGCATGTTCCTAGTGTCCTCCCACATAAGACCACGGTTAGCTTCAATCAATCTTTGTCTAACTTCTATTTGTTCCTTCTGCAATTCAACAATTAATTGATGAGTCATTAAGTATCAAGATTATATGAAAATAATTTTATTTGATCAATTATATAATATATGTACACTTAAGAGCGAGAATAATTTGGTTAATTTATTATTTTAAAATCAAAGCAGCCAAAAGTTTATTAGGCTGATGTTTGGGACCTAACATTAGTTTTATACCTGATATTAAACACTCTTAAAAAGATATTTTAAATTAAAATTGATAAGTATACGTGCAAAACAAGTGTTCCTTAATCATACATATCGTAAAAACACCATTTAACAAAGAGTGGTATATAAATTCGAATTATTCATAACTTAAACTTTTGATAACTTATAAATAACATTTATAAGCTTAATGAAATCTTGCAAATTCAAGAAAATTATGAGATTGATTCTAATCATCTTCATCACGGCTCTGAATACACCCAAAGAAATACTAATCATTAGATTCACCAACGTGATGGTATATTCTCTAATGTAAACTTTAATTTTTTGTAATTTAAAAATATTTATTGTGATAGACCATTCCTAGGGAGATAACAAGAATTTTTTAATCTCAAAATTTTCTCAACCAGGAAATCACCAAAAAATCCGGAACACAATTAAATTCTTATTCTTGGGTGAATCCATGTTGATGATAAAAATTAAACTAAATCAGGAACTTTCATGGATTCTAAGAAAAGACAAATCTCATGTGTTTCAACCACGTTACTATAAGAAGTAAAGTTAAACTTACATATATAAATTAACAATATATAAACGACATAAGTATAGAAAAATAAAAAAGACGTAGAAAATATCAATATAATATTATCCAAAATATCTCACATGAAATTAGTATAATATAATGTTTATTATCCTAAAAAAATTGAAATGTCAAACGTATGTTTAGTACTTATATATTGAAGATCAAAATATTACCGTCACATCTTGGAGAAGTTGTTCATTATCGTGCAAGTATTTGAGAATCCACGTGAGAACACTAGCCGTAGTATCATGGGCAGCGAATATCACTCCGATAATGTTATCAGCAATTTGAGAATCAGATAGTTGATAGTTAATGACTGATTTTTGCGATTTTAGTAACACTCCCAGTAGTCCTCCATCTATGTTATCATTGTCCCTTCTTTTTGCTATAAGCTTCCTTAATGTCTCATTTAGAAGCTTCCTTGCCTAAAATGACCAAAAATACAAATGCATAACAATCACAAAGTATGTTGATTAATTAAATGTCACTTCAACCCACATAATTAAAGTTTGAGTATTATGAATCATTTTTATCATTGGTGTTACTTTTAATAAAAAAAAAAAAAAAAAGAAGGATAATGTGGGGTTGAAAATGAAATTAAGGAAGTGTAACGAGATAAACCTTGATAGCTTTATGAAAAGGAGTCCCAGGGATATTCAATGGCATAGAATTGTAGCCTTTCTCTAAGCATTGATACAAATGTTTGATGCCTTCAATCTCTACTTCTCCTTTGCTCCCAAAAGCTGAAATCATCGCCACATCGAATGTATACTGATTTAAACATTTTATCAAAACTAATGAGTTAAGAGTCAATAATAAATAAGTAATATTATATGTAAAGAACTAAGCCCCTTAATACTTTTATATATATATATATATATATATATATATATATATATATATATATATATATATATATATATATATATATATATATATATATATATATATATATATATATATATATATATATATATATATATATATATATATATATATATATATATATATATATATATATATATATATATATATATATATATATATATATATATATACTTCCTCCTATTCATCTTACGTGTCCCATTCGACTTTTCACCATCTTTAGTTGGTCGAATGGGATCACACGTGAAAGAAAAAAGTGTAGTTTTTTTTTAATTTGAAAAGGGTTGAAGTAGGGTTAGTAAACGTAAAAAATGCGAAAAAGTTAAGTTTAATAAAGATAAAATGGTAAAGTTAATATATCTAAAATAAAAACGAGACATTTAAAGTGACTTGACAAAATAAGAAAATGAAACACTGAATAAGAGCAGAGGGGTATAATGCATCAATGAACTTATAATACTTTTGGAAGAGTATTTCAATCACATTAGAAAGAAGGGTTGTATAGGGCTTATACTACACTAATTAAAGTAAAATAATTTAGCAAATTGGATCATATACACCGTACATTCGACCCTGTCAAACAATTGGAACCACACTTAATGATATTGAGTTATTAATATGTTAGTTGTTGTAGGAAGGAGGGAATAAGACATGTTGACTATTTAGCCAAACTTATTGTTCTCCTAAATGTAGAATAAATTATATATGTATAAGTTCTAACCATATTTCTATACCTTTTTCATTTCATGTAGAGTGTTGACTTTGTTATTCTCCCAAGTAGGAAGAAAGTTGAGGACAATATTCTCAATCTCAGACACAGCACCCATAAGAGCACAAGGAAGAAAAGAAGCTTGGACAAGCTTCTTGAGCTTAGAATGGTACTCTCCTTGGTGGAAAAACAAAGCTTCCGGTCCAATTAACTTTTCTTTGCTTGGTGGGTATGTTGGCTTGAATAGATGAGCTTTACTAACAAGCACAATCTTTGCTGCTTCAGGACTTGATATCATTACACAAGGGCAACCCAATATATAGGTCTTAAATATATCACCATACCTACACCCAAAAACAAGAGAACATAAAATCCATAGATACTAATAATAAACAAGTCTACAACCATCAGATTAAACTTTTAAGGAATTTATTTGTAATATTTTCTATAAATTTTTATGAATACAATTAACCTTTAGCTTAGGTTGATGGTTATTATTGTTCTAGAACATGTTATATGTATGTATTGTTTGGTTATAACATTGAGGTATGTTGTAAATTCAAAGAGACGAGATAAAAAAAGAATATGTACATTTATGTTTAAAGTACCTTTTTTGTCTATTAGAAAAGAAGGAATTGGGATTTTCAGTATAGAGCTTAAGAGTTTCTCCAAGATAAGGCCAACCCATGGAACCAGGAGGAAGTCTTCTATCTTTAGGATAAACATTCCATAACAATTGAAAAAGAGTAATTAGAATTAGAATAAAAAAGAAGGATAAAAGGGAGACTAACAAAAGAGGAGGAACAGCAAGTACAACAAGAGGAGAATGAGAAAGAAGAGAAGATTGCATGGTTGTTGTTGTTGGGTTTTAGGGAATAAGAAATATAATAATAAGCTAAAGATAGGTGGCAACTTATGGGTATTGCTTCTTAATTCTTATTGTTTTGTGGAGGGGCAACTTAGGGAATAAGAAGTATAATAACAAGAGGAGAATGTGGGATGAAGTTTAAATGAAGGTTATGTGGAGGGGCCTTTATATAGAGAACAAGATATGTAAAGGTTTTATTTGTTGCCACGTGTCACTCTTTGTTTGGCAACACTTTGCTTCTCCCTGTTAGGGCAATCATGTCTCACATATTCTCCATAAACTAATACTTCGCTCATCTTCTTTAATTTGTGATTAAATTTAATTTATTATTTTTTATTATACTTAATTAGATATATAAAAGATTGAATTAGTACATTGAATTTCATGAAAAAGCAAATATTACAAGCATTTTGAAACGGAAAAAATATGTATATGTAAATGTTTATTTCTTAAATTTAACCAATTTAAACTAAACTCAAGTACTCCTATCACTACAATATAATATACTTTTAGTGGGATTTATTAAGTGATATTTAATTTGAATGCCACTACTTTTAAATTTCTAATGGTATATATAGTAAATCTAGTGATATTTATTAGATTTTTTAGCAGCATATAAAAAATCATAATAATTAAAGCTTTTCACTACATAGTTAGTAGTGATATTTTTCATAAATGCCGCTATAACAATTACCTATATCACTAAAGGTCAAATAAAGTGTCACTCAATTAATTTATAATGGAATTTAAAATAAAAATCAATAATTATTACACTAAAAATATTAATCAATGACATTTTTTTAATGTCACTAAATCTTATGTCATAAAAAGTTTTATATATATATATATATATATATATATATATATATATATATATATATATATATATATATATATATATATATATATATATATATATATATATATATATATATATATATATATATATATATATTTATAAATTTTTATGTAATAAAGATGGCAATCAGGTTATTTTAGCTTGGATTTGATTTGAGTTCAAGTTCGTTTACTTCAAGTTTTTATCTATATAAATGGTTTTTAAGTTCACATTAATGATATCATATAACTAGAGACCGATGTATTAAGGGGCTTAGAAGTGTTTAAATCCCACCATGAATAAATTGTACTATCTCTTTTCTTGATAAAAAAATAAAAAATTTTAATTCTTCTATTTTTTTGTCTAATTATTATTTATTAGGAGTATAACTAGTTTCAAGAACCTTTTATATTTAAAATCTTGAGTCCACTACTACCTGTAAGTTATTCGTATTAATTAATTTTCATTCAAGTCATTTCAAGCCTTGTTAATTTATTTGAAGATGTTTGATTTTGAATTAATAGATACGAAAATAGATGGCAATAAGAATACTCTACTTATCTGTCCTAATAAAATTGCATCAAAAAAAAGAGGTGGATTATTAATAAAATAGCAATAAATGAAGAGAGATAATAAATTGTGTTAATGGAATTAAAAGAAAATTAAAATTTACGGATCAGATTAAAAAAAATTGGTGGGGCATGATTCAAAAATAAAAATGATGTAAATTAAGTGGGACGGATAAAAATAAAAAATACTTTAATTTCAATGAGATGGTGAAAGTATTTGATTTTTTCATCTAAAAGAACAGATGAAAAAAATATTAAGTATAACTGAAATTCAAAATTAACCTCTACGTGAGTGGGTAAATACTTTAAAATATTAGTAGTGTTATGGAATTTTGGAAATCGAAAGTGACCACATTTTTGGGTTGTATTTGTATTTGGTTCAATTCATAAATTTCCCATTTAATTCAAGAATTACACTTACCAAAGCTTTGGTAGTGATATTTCACAAAATTGTGACAAAGTAATGGTATTGTCATAGTCAACACCTTAAAAAAGTTTATCTACCAATTAATGGTTAGTGACTAGTGAAAGAAGCTTGAGGAGATCAAATCAATTCAATTTGTTCTTTTATGGTATTTAAGAGACATCACAGTATTTGTTAGTTACTCTTATCTTATCTTGACCTTATAATTAGTCATTATTCATACATTTGTCTAAATATATATAAGTCATTTTTGTCTCCCATCTTGTGTCAATCACCAAAATTACCTCCAATTTCTTCTAATTACGCACTTAGTATCTAATCGTATTTTAAAGTTTATCTTGACCTTCTGCATCATATTAATATTAATATGTTATGATTAGTGTGACTTGAGTGCACATTTGGTGTGTGCATTTATGTGTGACTCTTGGGTTTGGAATCCAATGAGTGTGTTAATATTGGTGTATTAAGTTGATTATTGTGGTTTATGATGATGATTAAGGTATGAATTAATGAGTTATTCATGGGAGTTATGGGACTTAATGAAGAAGTGTAAAGGTTTAGTTCAAGATGCTCTACAATGTAAGGTCGAGCAACTCTGTCAGAAGCTCTCTGAAGTGCCGCTCGACCAGCTCCCTCGACCGAGCGAGCTTCAGGATGGGTCGAGCGAGCAGACAGAATGCAAACACACTTCCTGTATCCCGCTCGACCGAGCGAGCCTCTTGCTTTGGTCGAGCGATGTTTCTGATACTCCTAAGATGTTGTTTTTGACTCTTCAAGTTCTTGGAGATGTTTTATTATCATTTATTCATAGCTTTAATATACTTAATGTAATTTAGTATGACCTCTCCTATAAATAGAGAGCTTTCAATCACATTGTAATCATCCACAAAATACACCCTAAGCCAAATACTAGCCTATATCTCTTCTCTATTGTAATTCTCCATATTTGAGAGTTCTTTGAACTCCTTTTGATATTATAAGAGATACTACACACCGGAGGACGTAGCCTTAGTTGGGTGAACCTCGTTAAATCTTTGTGTCGTTTTTATTGCTTTACTTTCTCTTACAAACGTCGATATCATTGATAGCGTAATTTGTTTGTCACTAAACTTTATACACTCGATCTTGGCAATATTGGAGTTTGAAATAACTCGATCTTGGCAATATTGGAGTTTGAAATACATTGTTCGAACTCTAATACATCGTCGTTTTCATAATATATATATATATATATATATATATATATATATATATATATATATATATATATATATATATATATATATATATATATATATATATATATATATATATATATATATGGTAGACAACAGAAATTCTACAAAAAATGGAATTGGGAATTAATGTTTCATGTAGGTAATGAGAATCGAACTTCTATCACATGGATGAAAAAAAAAAACTTTCAACTATTACGCTAACCCAGATTCTCGCAGTATATGATATATTGTTGGGATGAGTTATCCCACATCGATAAATTGAAAATGGTGTGCACACTTTATAAGCTATTAGAGACCTTCTTCCCATTGCCATATGGTTTTGGGATGATATATATCTCCTTGGCTTATGAAGTGTGTGCACTAAAATCCCCCCGTTAATATGCTGGCATTCACAATAAGTCCAGCCTAATTTAACATATATGATCGTGCATAAATGTGTTAATCATCCCTCTCAATAACCGACTGCATTTCCTAACGGTCTAGATGTGCGTTTGAACTAAAATCCTTAAATTCTTCTGTTTCCAACTTCAAATTCAGCAGTTTATATAGTTAAAGTTAGTTCTCGTATCCATATTGTTTATGCATACTTTTAAATTCATTTTGAAGTCAAAATTAGTTACAAGGTCGGATAAATATCTTTGGGGATTGTTTTCTAAGTCTTTTAGGGTTGCTTCTAACTTGTTGTAGGCTATCAAAAGAGTCTTAGAACATTATTAGAAGCAAGAGAGTGAGGCTAACACTAACACCATCATTGAGTCTTATTCTTGTTCTGTTTTCACTCTTCTTCTACATTTTATTTTATTATTGTCAGGTACAAGCTGTTTTCTTTTACCAACTCAATTAAAACTTTAAGATGATAAGATTATATTATTAACTTTATCATATTAAAGAGATCAGACCTTATAGCCACTAGGAGAAAAGACTTAAAAATATTATCATCTTGAAAGAATCAGCATTTGGAAGGTAATAATGGTAACAAGCGGCAACACAAAAGTTGTTGGCATTCGATATTACGTAGAAAAAATGTAGAGTAATCTCCCCCAAAATAAGGGAGTACGCAATACGTGGGTAAATAAACGGCAACTTTGGGACTCCTAAAATTCAGGCTTATTAAGTAATTATCCATCCGTATGTCATAACTACAAACCCACATATTTGAACGTGGTAGATTCGGATTATGTAAGACTATACCGACACTACATATGACGTCATTTCTACTCTACAATTTAAAATACCGATTGAAATTACTATTAACTTCGTTACCTTCCCTCACATTATTTTAAGAGCTAATTTCTTGAAAGACTGTGTCTTTAAAAGACGTATTTTAAGCTTAACCAATTAAAAATTAATATCTACTTATTCTATTTTTAATGCCTATTTACATTATCCTTAATATTTACTTATCGTATTGTTAATGTCTACTTTCAACATCTTAAATGTCTACTTACATCATTATTAATGTCATTTACAATATTTTAAAAATATATAATGGATGGACCAATTAAAAATAGTCCCTTAAAGAAACCGTCTCTCATAAAAATTTGTGTTATTTTAATATTTTTCATTTCAATTAGTGTTATTATTTTTAAAAATCTTAATTATATATTTTAATTATAATTTTTATTTTATCCACATAATAATTATTTCGCTTTATTTATTATAAGAATATTTATTTTCATTAAAAAATCCTCACTTTCTATTGAGAGACACAAGAGTATATATTTTACATATATTCTCATGGTTGTAAACTTGTAATCAATCACTTTTTACAATGCATGCAAACGTGTTTTATTATTAGTGTTCAGTATTCGTTATAAGTACTAGGTTGTCCTCAAAACACTCTTCCTTGTTTTTAGATTGTAATTTTACAAAAATACCAAAAATAAAAGAATTAAAAATAATTAAAAATTTAAATTTATGGTTAAGGCATTGGAGCGAAGCTCATTCAGAACCCTTTGTCGAAAATGCGACCTTTACATTTTTAGCGTTGGCCCCCTTGTTAATAAATACATCATATATAATTTAAAGAGTACTTAATTATAACAACATTACTATAGCTCACTTGTTGGAGTAATACATTTATAACTTAAGGTTAGGGGATCAAATTTCAATTTAAACTAGTATAATCAATAATCTTTTTAATGAATTAATAAATTTATAGTATAATAATGTCATAACTCTTTATCTTTCATAATTTTACATTTATCATTTTTAGTGTATGTTTATATTTTTGATATTTAAATTTTAATAGTGTTTTTATGGAGACTTAGTAAACAAATATATGGAGTCAAAATTACTTGATATTTTTTTTTCAAAAGGGATAGCCATAGAGAAGCAACTTTATATCATTTAAGTTCATTTTAGTCTATATGATTCTAAAATCTTCATAGTTTAATTAGTTTTTAAGTAGTAAATAATTTGAAGTATATCGACTATTCACGCTCCTAAATAAAAATCCTGGCTTTGCACCTGAATAGAATATTTTATATACTCTCTTGCGCCCCTCATGCGAAAGTCTTTAGAATCTTACAAATGATGTGAAATATTCAAATTCAAATTCAAATGAGAAATGAATGAGATCATATCCTTTAACCTATTGTCATGATAATAAACAAACCTGATAAGAGCAGAGAAAAGTTGAGTTGGTTTATTTTCATTAAATTTGTCACAATGGTATTTGATACCTTGACAATAAAACAACTCAACTAATGAAGGTTAAGCTGATGTTAAAGTCCCCATATATGTTATATATATTGTATCATTAAATCTTATAAAAAGCTATTGTAATTACAATTTCAAATAATATGCTGAAGTGTCTGTTATTATCCATAAGTGACTTGCCTCATATCAAATATAGAGAAGAATGAACACCACTTTATAGACTTGAAAATAACTCTTACCGCTACTAATTGATTTTTGATAGTAAGCTTTGTTCTGACTAACATAAAATCAGAGCTAAAATTTGTAACCCTTATTTTATGCACTGGTTACATGATCATTAATTGGATGTTCATTGTCATTTTCCAAGAAATTTGTAACCTTTTTAGTGGGCTAATTTTCTTAATACTCACACATAAGAAGTGTTGAAGTGTTCATTATTATCCACATGCAAATTGTTCAATATCGAAAAAATAAAAAAGCATATACGACTTATAAACTTTAGGAATAAGTCCTACTACTATCAGACTAGCTTTAATAGTGAACATCATCTTCTCTCCCATATTTGAGTTCACCGCACTGAAATCTTTAGTTTTAACATCATATTGTAATCTTCTTAACACTTGTTTTTACCATATATTGTATTTCAAATAAGAATATTTGTTTTTTCCATGTATTGTATTCGGTCAACATTTATTGTCTATTTATTTATGTCATCTTTCTTGTTAATTTTCATGTCTAACGAATAGATTTTCATATTTAGGACAGAGAAATTGAACGTAATTTGAATATGAACTAATTTCGTTTTGAAAATGATTACAAATTATGAATTTGTGACTAAAATTGTGCTTATCGGTCTTGAATTAAAATCCCTTTGTAAACCTTATCAATAAAATAAAAGTTTGTAACTTAAATTCAAGATAAAGTTAAGTTAAATTCTTATTAGTTCAATTAATATAGTGAGAGTTTAAGGTTAAAGCTAATAGAATCATAATCTGATCAGTTAATTAATATAAACACATCCATCTGATTCTCCAAAGTGGAAGATTATTGATAGGTTGCATAAGACTTTTGGGGATGAGGTTCGTAATTTAAAGCTCAGACTGTGCACGGATGCAATGAACTCATTCGGCAATCTTAGTTCTCAACTTTGCCCAAGAATGGGGGGTATAGCTAGTAGCTAGATAGATTCAGTTGATTTTGTTGGTACCGAGATAGTGCTGCAAATGATTGCTCCTCCACTCTGTACCCTTCCTAGAAGGTGGCTTAATGGAGGTAAAAGATGCATTAGCACTATTGGGTTTGAAGCCCGCAGGGCGGAACTTTCTGTGTACAGTTTTGCTATGATTAATACTATTACCTTTACACCAAAAAAATCTTGTTCTCAACATAGTACTTGGCCTGTACTGTTTGTGATCTATAATTTGCCACCTTGGTTGTGTATGAAGCGTAAGTACATTATACTTTCGCTTCTTATCTCGGGTCCTAAACAACCTGGCAATGACATAGATGTATATCTTGCACCTCTTATTGAAGATTTGAGAAAGGTGTGGGATGAAGGCGTTTCCGTGTTTGATGTATATGCCAATGAGGAGTTCACCTTGCGTGCAATGCTTTTATGCACCGTTAATGATTTTCCGGCATATGGCAACTTATTGGGGTATAAGAAAAAAGGGAAGAAAGCATGCCCAATATGTATCGATGACATGGAATCCACGTGGATTCCTAAGTACAAACACGTATTCATGCACCATCGAAAGTTACTCCCACGAGATTACCAATATCGTAAGAAGAAGAAGATGTTCAACGAGGAGATTGAGGACCGTGTAGCTCGTCGACCGTTGACCGGTTATGAGGTTTATGAACAGGTTAAGGGAGTTGAGATTGTATTTGGTAAAACAGGGCAAGTGCAAGGGGGTGAAGACCGATTATGAAAAAAAGAATCAATCTTTTGGAAGCTTCCATATTGGAGAGATCTACAGGTTAAGCATTGTCTTAATGTTATGCATATAGAGAAAATGTATGCAATGCCATACTCGAGACTCTCATGAACATTCCGGGTAAGACAAAGGATGTTAAGGCCGTGCGAGATTGGTTTCAATGTAAAGTTCTTCATCCGGAGTTATGGGCACATATTAAGGTGAGTAAACAAAGAAATAGAGCTGATGAAGTTAGTGGCAGTAACAAGGGAAAGGGTGGTAAGAAGAAGATGATTAATGACACAGTTTATTTGCCTCCATCTTACTACACATTGTCCAAAATAGAGAAGCGGGCATTTTATGAGTCTTTGTATGGCATTAAGGTTCCGTCTGGGTACTCATCTAACATGAAGAGATTTGTGACCCTAAGTGGTGAGTTGAAGTTGGGAAGCATGAAATCTCACGATTGCCATGTAATGATGCAAGTGTTCTTACCAATTGCAATCTGTGGAATATTGCCAAAACATGTGAGATATGCTATTATCGAGCTATGTTCGTTCTTCAACACAATTTGTAGTAAAGTTCTTGATCCCTTTAAACTTGATGCTCTTCAAGTCGACGGGATTGTAACTTTATGCAAGTTTGAGATGTATTTTCCACCTTCTTTTTTTGACATAATGGTTCATATTATGGTCCATCTCGTTCGTGAGATCAAGCTTTTGGGTCCAGTTTTTTTAAGGTGGTGTTATCCTTTTGAAAGAAACATGGGTGTTTTACAAAACAAGGTGAGGAATCCAGCACAACCCGAGGGGAGTATGATTCAAGGCACTGTGAGCGATGAGATTAGTAACTTTATAGCCGAGTATTTGGCCATGGAAAAGCCTATTGGACTTCCCACCTTTCGACATGAAGGAAGGCTTGAGGAAAAAGGAACAATTGGCTCCAAATCAATCACACCTCCTCGAGACAGTCTTCTACAAGCACACTTGTATGTGTTGCATCATATTCCTAAAGTCCATCCTTTTTGAGTGAGCATTTAGATATATTGCACGCAAAATATCCTTGTAAAGGGGATTGGGGATTGATGCAGTTGCATAACTAGACGTTTATTGATTAGTTTCATAATCGAGTAATAAGTGAAGAACTCAAGGGTGTATTTGAAATTGTTAAGTGGTTAGCTTTTGGTCCTCGTGATGATTTCAACAAATATGAGGGTTACGATGTCAATGGCTTCACATTTTGAACTGAGGGTCAAGATAAGAAGTCATCTTATTTGCAGAATAGTGGGGTTTCTATTTTGGCGTCATCTACATTTTACGCGAGTGCCAAGGTTCAAGAGCTGGTTGATGTTAAATTGGTATACTACGGGCGGGTACATGAAATATGGGAGCTTGACTACTCTACTTTCACTATTGGTCTTTTCAAATGTAAGTGGGTAGATAATAATCGACGATGCATAAAAAATGACAACCCTTGTGGATTCACTCTTATAGACTTAGCTCGTTTGCGTGATAGTGAGGAGCTATTCATACTAGCCACACAAGCCAAGCAAGTATTCTACATTGTAGACCCGTCTGATAAAAAATGGTCTATTGTTGTAACGGAAAAAGAAGCATCCTTGGTATAAGTGATGTTGAGGATGAGGAACAATATGAAGCTTTTGAAGACTCCCCGACCTTTATCAATCCAAAATCAGGGGATCAAGATGATGTAGATGTTGGTTATATGCGTGTATATCACACGGAAGGAATACATTTGAATTAAGTGATTCACAAGATATGAATTTAAAGGTTTTTAAAGTTTTTTTGGCACTTTCGCGCATAAAGTAGCTCAACTTGGTTTGTTTTGCATGAAACTTTGCATACAACACTATTTGGTATATATTATTGTGTTGAACGTATTAGAATGCATCTTTTCAGAGACGAAATTATCCCGGAGATTGAGACCTCGGATAATGAGCATCATAGATATCACACTGAAGAGGACCAAATTGTTAGATACGAGCGTATGGCTGAAGATGCTCCACCACTTAATAATGATTATGACACTGAAGACGCCCCACCAGCGAATGCTCCCACTACCACTAAGAAAAGAAAAGGGTGGGGTTCTACGAAAAACCTCAAAGTTACAGAACCCATGCATTTGGAATACAATGCATTGGGTCAACCCTATGGAAAATGGCTTAGGCAATATTGAAAACAAGTGGGCCTCCGCAAGATTTTTTTGATATTCTACGCATGGAACGAGGTTCTAGAAGGTTTAAAGAACT
>NC_080057.1:11346107-11498607 GCF_026212465.1 Amaranthus tricolor
TGAGCTAAAACTATTAGTTTCCAACCAATGATATTGCACTTTGACTAATCTTTTCTGTAAGCATATATGAAAAAAAATATATCAACCCAACTAATCTATATTCTATGTTCCTATGGTCGGTTATAGTGTAATATAATTTAATAATTCGCTTTTTGAATTCGCGATTAGCTCAAAGGACCCCAAAATAGCCCAAAACTTTCGGTTTTTTTATTCGCGACATGTAAGGAATTAGTAAATCATGTGACAGTGGTCGGTACAAAATGCACTGACAACACGATTATTAAAGGTCATACAGTGACCACGAAACCCAATAGATATTAATAATAAAAATAGAAAAAGTCACTTTCAAAACGTCTCCGTACAATACATTCTCACCTCAGAAAAGAAATTTCCATGAGTTGTCATTGGCAACACACAAGTTGTCCAGTTCTAATGAATACATAGTCATTGCAATTATCCAACAAAATCTCGTTATCTAAATAATGCGATGTTTTTGATTTGCAAATAAATTTTCCCAATGCAGAAAAATGCAAGCTTAATAACCACATAGCAAAAAAAAACAGTCCCTATTTAAAAATCAAGACAAAACCCATTGTTTTTTTTGTGAATGATGAATACATTAAATTGCCCATATAAATGCATTTATGTAAGAATGACGAGAGAAAACAAAAATTAAGACCAGCAGCAGCCACAAAGATACAAGACCAATACAACCTGAAAACGGCCCACTGGCCCGGCCCCACTTATCGTAATCAAAGAACAGTTAATTGTAGGCAAATTGCCCACCAGGCACAACATAGAGTTGGTTCCAGGTTGGATCTTCCGGTCTCCATCCGCAATGGAATGGACAAACACAAACCTTTATTATTGTGCTAAAGCTTGCCACAATTAATTAGTGCACCTTAAATATTGATTAAAATTGGTCTCTGTTCTTAAATGTCAAGACTATTGGAAGTTTAGTGATGTTTGTTTCTGTCTACTAATGGAAAATGTAAAAGACACGTCTGGATGAAAATGTAAAATATCTGGTATAACTACAAAATGTCTATCTCTGCCTATTAGACATCGCTCTCTCTGTCTATCTTCACAAAAAAAAGAAATTTTCTTTATGGGATCACATGAAAAATTTACTGCCCAATAAACAATCTCAGCATTAAGGGGTCAGATTTAGCTGGAAAAGACATTTTTGATGCCAAAGTTTGAAAGTAAATGAAAGAAAAGCATGGTTGAAAGATAAAAGATGAATCAATAAGAAAAAAATGTCAAGCAGATGGAATTCATTACACCCAAGGAAAATCTGCTATGTGCACAATTCTAAAGCTATGTTACCCAGACACGCGCAGATGTTCGACATGAAACAACATCAACACAGACATAAAACACATGTAAGGCCAAGTCGTGGAGTCGGACATAGTTACATTATTATTTTTATCTTTTACCATATATTTAGATGTAAAACGAGCACTAATACTTGCTTTTTTAGGGTTTGTTTCTTTCAAGTTTCAAAGTAACAACAATAAATTTAAATAATAAACTAAATTTTGACATATAGAGATAAATATTGTTGTTTCCGTGTATGTGTACGTGTCCAAATTTCACACAATATACCCGTATTCCAAATTTCAAGCATAAACCATTCCGACTGTTGGACACTCGTCTAACACCGATACTTGAATTTGTGTTGAGATAACAGTTCTAAGTAAGCATAATCAGAAAATTCGGGTTACACAATAGTCGAGATGATCAAGGCATACATAGAATGAATATGCAAATGTGAGATCAGTGATAATATGAAAAATGGGATTATTTGAAAAAGAGAACAAAAAATATAACATGTGCATAGAAAGGTTCCAGTCACAAAAAGTGTGAGGAGATCTGAAATTAGAAAGTCGGTCGCGCTTTAAAGTGGTTTCTGTCTTCATTAACCTTATATCCCTATTACACAAAAGAAATAGAGCAGTGCTAGACCTTACCAATTTCACTTTGGAGAATTTCTTAGCGTGATAGATCTGTGGCTGGTAAGGAGAGTCAGGCTAAAAAACATCATAGTTAGTGATCTTTTCTCAAATTGACTCATAGATTTGTAGTATTGATTGAAGAGTGAAAACTCACCTTTCAGCGCATTACACATAAGAGATTCCAGTGGCAATAAACAGATATAAAGCCCAAAACAACAGACAAAAGGTTATGTTCACTTTGGATTGATTTGGCAAGACTGATCACATTGTGAAGTTCATATCTTTGCACGAATCACAAGCCCAGAAGTTGTAGGCACACTAAAACTAGATAGTCATCATATCTATTACAATGGTGAATTCGGCCGACAGAACATTGAAAATTGAACGTACGTGACATGTTTCCTATCCCTAGTGAGGGTAAAGATCATTGTGCATTCAAGTCATTAGTGAACTTCAACTTCCCTATCGCATAATTACCTAAACATTTGGGTTAGATAAGAAAAATGGCCGAGCAAGAGAGGAAAACGTATGAGAACTTGTTAAGAAGGAAAAAAAGCAAGGATTTTATGGGCAACACAAAGAAAAAAGTCATTGAAAATCAACCTTTCTGAATGAAGTATGAAATTTCTTTTGGGCATCCAAAACTGTAAGCATGAAGTTAATCAGGGGCCAAGGGATTGATAAATTCCTCCCAAACCCATGTCAGCAGCAGACGGCTAAGAACGTCATTCTATTAATTTATAGTGCTCAGGCTGTCAGAAGACTGGAACTCTCCTAAAAACTTGTGTCAACTTGACAAAAGTTGACTTAAAAAAGATTTTAGTGAAAGGAAACTGGCGGCTAAAGACCAAGTATCAGACCATAAATAGTTGTTGGCACATGAAGTGCACATATACAAAATGGATTAAGTGGGGAAAAGAGGAATGGAACAGCAAACCTTAACCAGGATAGCATAGAAAAGGAAGGCTCCAAAGTCCCGTCTTATAGTCAGGCAGTCCCCTAGATCCTAGCATGACATATAACTTCCAAAAGGCGATGATCCAAGCAATCTCCGGATGTGCTACATCCAGCCTTATCACCTCATCTATAGGATTCGACATGAAACAAAATCCAAAACCCTAGATCCTAGAATAAAAAGTATGCACTAGTCAGCAATCAACATCATTCTAACATACTTCAATATTGCATCAGATGTATATCTCACACGTAACATATTCTTCAATTCATTGAAGATTACACGGGATAGAATAATTTTTTTTTCCACAAAAGGAATAGAATAATTTGGTAGGCTTAATGTTGTATTAATCCAAAGATCTTTATATATTACCATTTAGATAAATAACAGTGCTCTTAGTGATAAAAAGGCTCCATATAGTTGCTTATGACCACACATTTTACTAGGATAAGAACGATATACGGCAATAAGAATGCTACGTGTTCTAGATTGTAATGAATGTCATAAATTAGAATTCTATTTCTCCCGGTAAAGCATGGAAAATTAGAGTCTTTTGTTGCAATGAGAATGTTGGTTTTCTTCCAATTGGATCCCACTAGGCTTTCCTCGTGAAAACAAAGTTTCAAGCTTTATTTTTTATTGCTCTATATTTCGTGCAACCGGAGTAATCATCAAAACAACATAGGAACAAACTGAAGAACTCAGTTGGAACATAAACTCACCCCTCGTATACAAAAATATATCTAAAAACAACCAAATGAGGTATAAAGTATACAAGAATATAAATGACAAGATTGTGGCTACATCTAAAAAGCCTCAAGCAAAATATATTTCCCCTGCACACGTGCACATACACTATTTGTAACATGTATCTTTTACACCACACCAGTGAGTCATCTCTCATGTTGACCATGACAATACAATGGATCAAATCCTCATCATCCATATTGTGTTAAATCTAATCTCCACAGATCGGTTCTCCATTTAATCATTATCATATATTTGTGACAATGAGGGAGGGGTGTTTGTGCATGAGGGTGCATTTGCATGAAAAGCAGCTCTCAATTAATCTATTTTCAGTAGTTTAACCAAGCATTAGCCATTAAAAGAAGCTATGTGCTATGACCTGGTAATGAGCAGTACATAAGTACACAGCAGATATAGAGGAGAAAGAAGAGAAGATTGATATTGTTGAAACAAAGAAAGATTAAAGGTTTTTGTTTTCGAATACAAACACTCCAATACCCAAATAGGTACTTCTTAGAAAATTCAAGTCTGCCCAGTACATTTATTTATAACTATATTTATACTACTATATTGTAGCCAGCACATCATTTGCATAACAAATACACCTCCCCTACCCATTTTATTCCTAACCTGCCTTTTGACAATTTCTGTTATAACCTTCTAGAAGCAGCTGGATTTCCTCTCAGCAGTAACAGATGCATTAACCTTCTCCACATCAACAACAATACCCTTTCTGTCCTTGTTTCTCCTGTGATACGTAATTCAGTGACCCTGTGGCACAGGAATACCCTCCCTTTAAAGTCTCACATTGTCCTCAAGGTGAAAATGAGGAAAGTGAAGGTAGATCATCTCAGTGTCTTCCCTCATATCTTCAGTGGCCCGCAGATCCTCCCATTCCAACAAAACTTCAAGTGTTCCCTCCTTGCTGTGGAGGCTGCCCAGCACAACTTTGGGCCTGAAAACCAACTCTAACTGAGCAAAAATCTGGGTAGGCAAGACTAAAGCTTCATTCTGTGTAATTGCCTTCTTGATTTGAGAAGCATGAAACACAGGATGAATTTGACTATGAGGAGGATGATCAAGTTCATAAGTTTTTTTCCCGATAATTTTCTTGATCATGTATGGCCCATAGTATCTAGGAGCTAAATTTTCATTGTAAAGCTTAACAATAGATTTTTGTCGATATGGTTGTAACTTCAAAAACACAACTCCACCAATAGTAAATGTGATATCTCTTTTTTTTCTGTCTTCATTTTGCTTCATCAGTTGTGCTCTCAAAAGTTGAAACTTCAAATCATCCCTTATAGCATCCATTTCTTGCAACATCTCCTCTAAGCTGCCAACTATAGTTTCTGAAGGCCCAACTTTCCTTAAATGAGGGGGGTTCTGCCCATACAAAGCTTCGAGAGGTGATATCTTAGTGGAGGAATGTGGGGCGGTATTATAGCTATAATCCACCCAATGCAACGAATTCATCCATTGCTTAGTTTGCCCATTGATAAAGCAATTCAAGTAAGTCTCCAAAGTTTTATTAACCACCTCGGTTTGACCATCTGTCTATGGATGATAAGCCGAACTTCTTTTGAGTGTAGTTGACTGTAGCCTGTTCGCTCCAAAAAATGCTCATGAACAACTTATCACGATTTGAAACTATAGAGGAAGGGAATCCATGTAAACGCACCACCACCTTGATAAATTCATCAGCTATAGTCGACGCTGTAAAGGGATGTTTCAAAGCAATGAAATGGGTAAACTTAGTTAGTTGATACACCACCACTAAAACACTATCTTTGCCTTTAGACTTTGATAGGCCCTCAACAAAGTCCATGGTTATGTGTTCCCACACCTGATTTGGGTCAGGTAAGGGTTGCAGAAGCCCCGCTAGAGATAGAGTGGATATTTTTTTGCCTTTGACACACACCACACTGTTTCACATATTGCACTATCTGTCGCTTCATCCCTTCCCAATACCACTCAGAAGCAATCCGCCCAAACGTCTTATGTTCACCTACGTGGCCACCACCTGGGGAGTCATATTATGCTCTCAATATATCATCAATAAATGGGGACGTTTTTGGTAACACATAACAACCTCGTATCTCAATTTCCCATGCTCAAGATGGAACCCTTTCAATACTTCCTCACCCTCTTGGATTCGCTTCTTTAAGGTTGCCAAAACGCATCTTGCTCCACACTTGTGTCTATATCCTCCCAATTTGGCTCAAAGCTGCTGCACAAATAACTCAACTCATCCATGCTTTCGCCCCTTCGTGATAGAGCATCAGCCACTCGATTCGAAGCTCCAGGATTGTAAACTATTTCGAAGTCTGAACCCATGACTTAATAATCCATTTGTGATACTCAGCCCCAATCACCCTTTGTTGAAGCAAAAAATGCAAACTACTTTGACCAGTTCTCACGAAAAATTCCTAGCCAACAAGTAATGCCTCCATTTAAGCATTGCAAAAATGATCGCCATCAATTCTTTTTCATATATGGGCTTTGCACTAGCCCTTTTCCCTAGGACCTTGCTAAAGTACGCAATGGGATGAGAATCTTGAAGTATAACAGCCCCTAAACCCACATTGGCGGCATCAGTTTCAATGATGAACTTAGTAAAATATGGTAGAGCTTAAACGGGTCCTTCTGTCATGGGCTTTTAAGTGTATCGAAAGCCACTGCTGCCTCCTCGTTCCACCCATTCGCATCTTTCTTGAGCTGATCTGTCAATGGTTTAGCAATAGAGGCATATTGCCATACAAACTTCCTATAGTATCCAGTCAACCCTAGAAATCCCCTCAACTGTATCAAATTTGTTGTTATTGGCCAACATTGCCTCCACCTTCTCCCTGTCCATAGCTACATCCTCTCCCCAAATCACATGGCCTAGGTAAGCTATTTGTTTGACCCCAAAATCACATTTCCCCAAATTTACAACAAGGTGATTTGTCTCTAGTGTTTGTAAAACTAAGGACAAATTTGGAGTGTATTCCTCCTCACTCTTACTATATATCAAAATACCATTAAAAAACACTAGCAAAAATCGACAGAGAAAAAGTCTGAATACCTTGTTCATCATGGCTTGAAAAGTACCGGGTGCATTGGTGAGACAAAAGGGCATTACTAAAAATTCATAATGACCCTCGTGCATTCGAAATGTCGTTTTTGCTACATCTTTTTTCATCCTAATTTTATGATAGCCTGCCTTCAACTCCAATTTGGAAAAAAGATTGGCTCCAAACAATTTGTCCAGCAATTCATCAATAACGGGTATTGGATATTTGTCCAGCACCGTCACCTTGTTCAAGGCCCAATAATAGACACAGAACCTCCACGAACCATCCTTTTTTTGGGATAAGGATAATTGGGCTTGAGAACGGGCTAGTAGAGGGTTGAATGATTTGTGCTTGTAACATCTCCGCAGCCAACCTTTCTATTTCATTCTTCTAAATCTGGGGGTATCTTAAAGACCTTACACTCACTGGGCTTCTCCCTTGGAGGAAGCCCTTCAGGCTTTTTGAACATCGATTGACATTAATTCAGTATCTTCAGCCATTTAGCAGCTATACTGTTCGAAGTTTCTAGGCTTGGCACATTCTAAACTTGATTTAACTCAATCATTACCCTTGCCTTTTTTTCTTCAATACTCTTTCCACGACTTTAGTGAAATTTAAGTGAATCCTAGATATGGATCTCCCCTCAATTCCACCATTTTACCTCCCCACTGAAATTTCATAACATGTTTCTTCCAATTCGTCACTTTCTCCCCCAGTTGTTCTATTACTGTAATCCCAATATTACATTTGTGCTTCCAACCCCAGATTCAAAAAGTTATCACACATAATAAGTCCCTGTACTCGAATGCACAGCAAATTTATTGTGATTGGTGTAAGGGATTTACAACCTATTGACTGTGTGTATACACATAAAGTTGTTAGTAGCCTCTGGATCCACCATTATCATCACTTCTACTCCTCCAATTGTACATATCATCTTCATGGTTTTTGGATTGGTCAAACCCACAATAGAGCTTAAAGATATATCTACCTTCGGTACCACTTCCTCCTCTTCAATCACCTCTGTTTCCCTCTCCACTTCTTCATTTTCAGAGATCACCAATACACTGAGCTCTTTTTGCTTACAAACATGGCTTGGAGACCATTTGTCATTGCAAGTAAAACTAGGCCCTTGGCCCTTTAGTTAAGCATCTCCCGATTAGATAATGTTACTCTTTGGGTTGTTTGGATTGAAGCTTGCTCGAAGAGAACTTTGGTTGGGTCGGTTTGAAAAAAGGGAATGATAGCTTTGATTGGGTCGGGAATAATTCTGGTGAGAGGAAGTTCTGTGCTAGTAGGATTGGGTTTGGGGGTAAGGGTACGGCTTTTTGGGTCTTGACAGTTCAAGGGATGAGCCCACTAAAATGTAGGCTTCTAGGCGTAATTTCTAGTCTATCCTAAGAGCCCATGTCATTGCCTCATTCAATGTTTGAGGCCCTTATACCCCCACCTCCTTTCTAACCTCCTCCTTAAGCCCTTTCATAAATAGTTAGTCTCTTGAGAAATCGTCTCTTTGAGAGACGTATTTTAAGCCCAGCCCATAAAAAATTAATATCTATTTACCGTATTGTTAATGTCTACTTACATTATCCTTAATACTTACTTATTGTATCCTTAAAACCTACTTTCAATATCTTAAATATTTACTTACAATATTCTTAATGCCTACTTACAATAACTTAAAAAAAATATATTGGGCCGGTCCAATTAGAGATGGTCTCTCAAAAAGACCGTCTCTCACAATAATTTGTGTTTCATAAATGATCCCAATTGCATCGGCTTGTCAATTCTCCCGAAAGGGTTTGGTCTCTCAACAAAGTCCCTTTGGTAAGTTGTTATTGTTCCGTTTTGCTGAACTGTGAGCCATTGCATGTAACGAACCTTGATCAAGGGGACGAAATCGCTCCAGGAGCATCCCCTTTAATTCCTCCCAACGAATGATTGGTTGCTACTTGATGTTCCCATTGGAACCACAACAGTGCATCCCCCACCAAGCTTACTACCGTCGCCTCCATCACTTCTTCACCGTGAGGTTATGGAATTGGAAATATCATTCAGCTTGCAAAATCTACCCGTCCAGGTTCACACCATCAAAGCTAGGTAGGTCAAGTTTTTTTGTTTTCCAGTTATTTTTTTCGGCTGCTTTTTGGTTGGCAAGAAATTGTATGGTGTTTAGCAATTCTGGGTTTATGTCTGACATAAAATTGGGGGTTTTATTTTGTGGTTGATGAGTGTTTCTTCGGTTGAGGGTCTGGGTGATACTATAGGGCTCCGTTTGTGGGTCTGGTTGTGGGTCACGCTGAGGACCGGCTCCTCCAGCAAGTTTTTCACACGATTACTATAACGTTTGATTCATGGTAGGTAATTGGTTGGTTAAGTTTTCATTTTTTGTGAGTTTTGGGCTAACTCTGAATAGACCTTGTCCATCTCCAAATTAATTTAGGTTAGGATATTGGCTATTTCATTTTCCAGATTTTCCAGCCATTGGGCATGACATGGGTTCACCATGGTGCTTGCTCTGATACCAAAAGTTGCTATGACTTGGTAATGAGCAGTACACAACAGAAATAGAAGCGAGAAAGAAGAGAAGATTGATATTGCTGAAATAAAGAAAGATTACAGAAGGTTTCTGTTTTCGAGGACAGATACTCTATTACCCAAATAGATACTTCTTAAAAAATTCAAGTCTGCCAGTACATTATACTACTAGATTTATAGCCAGCTCATCATTTGCATAACAGCCTCCCCTACCCTTTTATTCATCTACTGCCTTCTGACATTTTCTGTTATAACCTTCTTTAAGCAGTTGGATTTCTTCTCAGCAGTAACAGATGCATTAACCTTCTCCACATCAACTGCTATACCCTTTCTGCCCTTGTTTCTCCTGTGATACGTATCCAGTGACCTTGTGGCACAACACTAAGCTACTCCAGGATACAGACATTACTAATTGTACCCTACAGGAATTAGCATACTTCAATAAAGTTTGTAGTTTTCTATTAATTTTGGAGTGGTGCTAAAAAATAAATGATTGGCGTGTTCATATGAAAACCAAGGAATACAAAAATTAAAACCCGACATGGGATTATGAAATGAAGATCTCCAATCAAGGCAGTCAAAAAAACTTTGACCAAACCTAAAGTTGACCATCAAATAGGGAAGAGATATGGCAATGATATGGATAGTGAAGAGGGAGAGGCAAGATATAATAGAGAAATGGCTAAAAGCTATAAAAGTACTTTTTGGCGTAAGGCTTAATATATACAAGATGATACTGAGTCTCCAACTTTGAAGTTAGATACATAACAAGATTTCACTAAGATCAAAGTGAGTGAAGCTTTGATTGAGTGTTGGAGGGCAAGAGCTTGAAGGTGAGTGAAGTTGTTTTAAGTCGTGTCCAAGATCAGTATCATCTAATCATATCCTTTCATTTTCATGCATTATTTATTTAAGGTCTACTAAATTCTTGCAGTTAATCATCTAGAATGGATTTTTGGATTCATTGGCATAATCCTTGCCCTTGGGTCCATATTCGATGCAATATATGATGTTTTCGATTGAGAAGGAGAACAGTTGGAATATTGGATGCCTTGAGAGACTTCATCTTTAAAAGGTGGAAAATGGAGTTCATGATAATGGTGGAAGATGGAGTATAATAAAATGGTGGTAAACTTAATGTTAAAAAAAGTTGGTAACCCCATTAGGTGAGTTTATTAAAAATAAACAATTTATGGATTTATTTTCAATGGATTAACCACAAGTTGTATTATTAATGACAATTTTCCCTATTAATTACTCCCTCCGTTCCTTAAAGAACTTCTCATTTTCCATTTTTGGTGTTTCAATTATTGTTTCCATAAAGAATTTTTCTATTTATATCACAAATCATCACTTTTCTTCCATCAAATTTATTATTCAATAAAATATTATATCCACTATCTAAAAGATTCTATTTTTCTTAATTCCCGTGAACATTCCTTGTGGGAACTTCATTAGGGAACAGAGGGAGTAATGATTAATTTTGTTAAATTCATTAATGTGATACCTATTGCTTGATAATAATATGCGATGTTGTATGATTACAAACCTAATATAGCCTTAGTGGTTTAGGGTTTGCGTACCACCTATTTTGAATGTAATATAATTAAAATTATTAAAATTATTAGATCTTAAGCAATTACACGTTCATACTTCATTCAAAAAAGACTGAATCGATGAAGATGGTCAAAGGTGGATAGAGATCAAAAAAAGAGGGCACAAAATGGATGAGATCTAAGTAAAGGTACAAGCATTAATTTATTATAATCTTATGTAATAGTTATATTAGAATAAGGTTGGGCCATACTAAGATCGTGAACCAAGCCTTGGAAACTTACTAGCGATATTTTGCAAATGGAAACCCTCAAGTATGGGGATAGTGATTACATTAAGCTGAATACTATTACAATATTGTCATTCATCATCAACCAACTTATATCCTTTCCATGCATAATATGGCAGACCTTCGCCTTCCCTCATTCGTGGTAGCCGAGAATCAACCCCATTACACAGTATGGAGGAAATGTTACTCGTTCGTGATACAATGATAGATGAGCAATGATCGACACTACTCAAAACCCAACAACGAATGCAATCCGTAGCGGACTTCAAGAGAAGGAGCATGTCATATGACATTGGGTAGTGGGTTTTTCTCAAGCTCCAGCCCTATCGTCTAAAGTCCCTTGCCAAATGTACCTGGCAGCCCGCTTTTATGACTTGTTCCAGATTATCGAGAAGATCGGTAAGGTGGCGTACAAGTTGACTTTACTACTGACTAGTAATGTGCACCCCGTCTTCCATGTTTCACAGTTCAAAACACAACTCACAGTTCAATCTCGGCATCAGCAAAACTACCTTCACAATTGAACTTGGAAATGGAGTTAGAAGCTGTCCCGAAAGCCAATTTTGGGGTCAAGAAAGAGAGCCGCAATTGCAATATGTTGTGGAGGTATTAATAAAGTAGCAAGGGTTGCCCACTACCAAGGCCACTTGGGAAAACTACTAAAACATCCACTCATTTTCCATCCTTCTACCCCGAGGACAACGTGATTCTTTGGGAAGGGGGTATTTTGCACACGGAACCATAAATGGCAAACCAATCTTTAAACACACCTACAACAAGAGGGGGCGAAAGGATACGGATCATTAATAAGGCTTAGGTGTACTGTTAACGGTATTGTTTAATTCTAATTGATAGTTTATATTATGTTTTGGCTAAAGCTATTTTTCAGGGAAAGTTGTTAGGTAGTTGGAGCCTATATAGGGCTTATGAATCAAATAACGGATATGAAAATTTCGTAAGAGCTTGCAAGAAATTGCTTGGGAGTTGAAAAACTTGAACTATCCATTTGTATCCACATGATTACTAAATAAAAGGCAATTCAAAAAATTTCTCGCGTGTCTTTCTTGAGTACTTTTTTTGATTACATAGGTTGTGCTCGACAGTGAGCGGAACCACATCCAAGAACTGCTCTTCAGTTTAAGCAACTCTTCTCTGACGTTGAAGACAGTAGCAATAATCATAAAAGATTCGCATTAGTATGATATTGGCCGCTTTAGGCTGAGCCCGTACGAATTTGTTTTTTGGAAACTACTCAAAAGGCCTCAATCTAATTTGGAGTTGGATCGCTTATATATTTGTCAACATTTTCTTATTTTTCCGATGTGGGACTTGGAATGTACACTCAAAGATCCCTCCCTTAGACCCAAGACCACATGACTCGTGTCTACTCCTCCAACGAACATGCTTCCTTGACCACCACCATGTCAAGAGGACTCTCGATACACGTCACTAAGAAACCATTCACCCATCGCGACGTCACACCGAGAATCCGCCCGCAGATTTGCTCTAGCATACCAACATGCTACTCATGTTTGTCAAAACTTTCTCATTGTTTTGATGTGGGACTTGGAATATACACTCAACATAAATAAACTAAATGTATAACCCTAAAAGGTCACACAAAATAAATAAAGGATCAGTTATTGACCAGGTAAATATAATTAAGGTACAAGACTCAATTACCCTCAAGAAATGATATTAGTGTTTATTTAAAAAAGGTTTACAAATAGGATTTTGACTTTTTGTATAAAAACTGGTAGTTAGTAATATAAAAATTGACTGAAAAAGATAGAAAGAAAAAGCGACGTTAATTTTTTGCTTCTTTCTTTTCCTTTTTTTTCTCGGTGCTAGCCCACCATTGATCCGAATCTATATCTAATTTGATACTAATTTATAAGTCAATAGTACTTTGCAATACTCACTCCTTACAAAGTCGTACAAGTCACATATCAAAGGTAGTTATTTCTTTACACCTTTATAATCCATATCTTATTATACATGTTTTCCTGGGAATAGATATTTCAACAATTATTGTTCTTTATTACGCATTTAAGCATCTATAAGTTCCTACATATTGTACCTACACTTTGACACTTTTGTTTGAGCCACGAAGCATTACAAAATAGTGTTACAAGTATTGCCTCTCAAGCACAATGAAGCATTCTAACAAGGTTATGAAATAAGATGGACATAAAAACTTAAAACATTGCAAAGAAAAATAAAAGATGCATGTTACAATAATAGATAAAACGACAAGAGAAGAAATAAACACAGAGATAATATATCAAACCACAGCTAAGTATGATATAAACACTGAACATGGGACAACTAACAGTTCCTTAATGAGAAAGTACTACTGGAATATCACGTTCTGCTTCTCGACTATTAAATTTCACATACACCTTGTAAGAGGTAAGTTCAAAATTCGTACCTAATAAATAAACGGAATGAACTTGTACCTAACTTTGCTCATGTACTCAAGATAGCTTTCCCCAAATGTTTCCACCATCAACGCTTCCTCCAACTTTGCCTTCTGGTTATAATACATTATACAAATGCCAATAATGTATAAACAACTCAATGGAGCCCGAAGTGACACAAAGTAAGTGAGGAACAAAAGCATTGTGGATGCATAAATGGGATGACGAACCCATCTATATGGACCAAATTGTACTACTGCAGTCGGCACAACAACCTTTTTAGAGTACTTTGCTAGGTACAGCGAAGCATCATAGTGCAAAAAAAGTGTGGCCATTATCAAAACCCAAATTCCAAAATTACTCCATCCCCCAGGAATAAGATGCAATTCAGGCCCCTCGAATGCTGCAAGCCAATGTCCAAACATCACTCCGAAACCAAAAATTACCTGATACAAACCAGGAACACTCACATCCCACTTGGGATCATGTGGCCTAACATAATAATCCCCATAAAGTCGCTTTCGAATGCTCACATTGAAGAAGAAGAAATAGTGATAAACAAAAAAGAACACAAAAGGCCAACCTTCTAGAAACCCGTTGAAATATCCTGGTGGAACTAGTGTCAACCAAGTAAATACTGAAGTAACAATGGCAAGTTGCTCAACTACACTAGCTTCGCTACGAGAATGCTTTCGGAAACAGTACATACCATAAACTCCTAGCCCAACAGCCACAAACCAAGGCCAAAACAACCATGTCCAACTAAAATACATCCAAACAAATGGGTTAAACACCAAATTAACAGTCCATTTTATAGCTGCAATAACAAATGCAGCGATTCCTACCCACTTGCATACACTAATAGGAGATAATTTAGATAATATATCTTTAACTGAATCAAATGACAAGTTCCTGAAATTCTGAAACAACAATTTAGGCTCAAACTCAGAACTGGGGTTTTCAGTAATGGCACATTTGATAGGTTGAAGCAAACGAGTATGCCTAAAATTAGCTGAATCAAATGAAAAAGATGAAAAAGTTGATAACTTTACCGCACTGCTAGATAAAGAAATGGAATGGGTTTTGCACATCAAGTGTTTGTTGAAATGCCTAGCTGATATTTTGCTGACGAAATGGGAACCCAGAGGATAATTAATGGAGTATAAGGAAGCTGATGGAGTTCCCATTGAAAGAGAAAAGTAATATATGATGCCTCTGATGCTCTAACTGATAAGAAACCAACCCAATTTCATGGCAACAACCCAGAAATCAGAAGGGTGAGAAGAGAAAACGATAGAAATGAAAAGGTAACCTAAATGGTCTAATTGATGTTCAGTAGCGACAGGACATGGGTCGAATACTTCAATGGACCCCGATTCAAATTATACTATTACAGCCGTTCAGATGTGACCCGACTCGAAAATTCAACCCGAAATTGAAAGTTAATCGACACGAAAATATGTTTCCTTTTTAGATTTATCGAACCGACATTATCTGAACCGTTGCGCCCGAACCGATTTACAACCGAAAATCGTAAAATTGAACTCGAACTGCGACCGATTTTTATAACCGATATATAACCGTTAACCGAGATTACCCAAACCTAATAGTGACCGATCCGAATCATGCTCAAAAACAAACTTGATCCGGCTAAAACCGACTTAACCCGAACGAATTTTTAATCGAAATGCTATAAATCTGAACCAATTTTTAACATAGAGGTATGATCGACTCATATTTAATCATCTACTAGTTAATCTAATAAAGTAATGAATTAAATTTTATACATACATGGTTTCATATATTTAGAGTTAATAATCAATGTTCAATGTTTATTTAACTATTTTTAATCAATTTAGATGAAAAATGATAAAACTTTAATTTTAACTTACAGTCAAACAAATAAAGGTAATAAAGTAATAATTACTAACTGATTTGCATTTTAACTATTTTGCCTTAACTAAGGGGAATCTTATCATCAATTAAAAAATGTCTAACAACTTAATCTGATATTGACTCGATCTATAGTAATTATTAATTCATGGCCGAATTCTACTGGAAAATAATACCCGAACCCGATCTGTACCCGGTAAAACCGAACCAATTATTAACCGATGATAATCCGAGACCGATTGACTACTCGACACGAACTTCAACTGACACCGAACCGATGCTAACCTGATAGCTCAAATAACTAATCTTCAACCGAATCGTGACTAATCGACCTGACCCGAGTGTGACCCGCCGTAACACGCATCCGAAAAATAATCGATCCGAAATACAACTGAACCAATGACACCTATCCCAAATCGACTCGATCACTCGAATGAACACCTCTAATACTAGTATACAATATTATTAAAAAGTTGAAAAATTCTAAGTGTCGGGTTATTTGAGCTCTGACAAGTTGAAAAATTCCAAGTGTCAGGCTAGTACAGTTTTGACAAATGGAATATTTTTATTGGTTTCTTATTGATCATATGGCAAATTAATTTAGGAAATAATAAAAAGTTAAATAATTTAATAAATTTATAATCATACAATCTTATAAAAAAGTTGAAAATTTCCAAGTATCAGGTTATTAAAGCTCTGATAATATAAAAGAGTTGAAAATTTTGAAATGTTAGCTTACCAAAGCTCTCACAAATGGAATATTCTTATTGGTTTCTTGTATATATTGATTATATGGCAAATTAATTTAGGAAATTATAAAAACTTAAATAATTATAAGTTTATAATGGTATAATTTATTAACATGTTTAAAAGCAATGTTAAATTTATTTTTTTTGAAAGAAAAAACTATGTTAAATTAAGTAAATAATAATGTGACATTCAAACACATTATTACAATACTATTATTATTATTATTATTATTATTATTATTATTATTATTATTATTATTATTATTATTATTATTATTATTTATAATAATTGAAAATTATTAAAAGATAATAAAAAGAAAATCATTTTTTAAATAAATGCAAAAAACTTTCACATTCAAAATTTCAACATTTAATTTCTAAAAAAAATATAAATCATACAACTTAATAAAAAGATTAAAAATGATAACATTATTTAAAAAGTTTTGCCAAATGAATTTAATGCAATATGTTAGAATTTATTATGTGAGTCATGCGTTTGATAATAGATGATGATGATTTTTATAAAAACTAACAAGGAGACACTCAAATCAAGTTATTTATACTAGCGATTCTTAATGCAATTTATATTAGTGAAAAGTAACTAACTAATATATTTTTATGATGTAATAAAAATTGTTAATAGAGACATATAGTGCAGTGTATAAATCTAGCATGCATATTGCATTCAGTTCGTGTAGTGTATTGTATTAATTTAGCAAAATAACATATAATGCAATGCATTCGATATTAAGTATGTACATATTTATTGCTTAACTATTTTTGTTCAATATTCATACATACATCATCAAGTATATTACCATTCTTATTTTAAAACTTGAAAATAAATACTTATAATATTTTAAAGAGAAAATTACATAAAACTACCTTTTCTATACACTCATTTGCAAAAAACTACCTTTTATAATTTTTTTTTCAAAAAACTACCTTTTCTAATACTTTCATTTGCAAAAGACTACCACTTAACGTTTTTTAGGGCATTGACCGTTTATTGAAACGGTTGACCATCACGTGACTTGCACGTGATGATCTAAGCCTTATGAAACCATCTTCTTCACTGATTTCTTTCCAAAACACGAAGAACAGGAGGAACTGGATACTCTGCCTGCAATTTTCTTCTATTCCCTTCTCATTTCCTTGCTCCATTTTCCTCTTGAAGATTTCATCATTTAAAGGTATGTCTTCTTCATTAATGGTTGTATATTTCAGTTTTTTTTTTTCGATAAAATATAAATTTTTTCTTCAAATTTGCGTTTTGGTCACTGCGTTTTTTAATGTTGAATTTCGTTTAAATTATTGTTTAATTTGTAAATTGATTGTTGTTGTCTATGATTAATTGATTAGGGTTCTATATATTTGATAAATACCTAACATGAAGAAATTGAAAATCTGGAAAAAACCAAGTTCTTCAAAAAAGATGGATTCTGAGTTGGCAAATGATTTGGGTAATGTTAGGGTAGCTGAGTTGGAGGTCAATACATCTGATGTGGCACATGAGTTAGTGGATGAGTTGGAAACACCATATGTAGATGCTGTTGTTGGGGAAATGGGACCACCAAACACATATACGGGATATAAAGAATGTGTAAGTGCTAACCCTAGATCTGAAACAACTACCTTAGCTTCTCTTTTTGCCCTAAACCTTACACCAAATGAGATAGGCCAAATAGAGCAACAAATTTCTGATATTGAGGTTGAGGATAACAGTGATGATGATTACAATGGTAGTGATGAGGATGAATATGCGAATGATTCTGATTTGTTTGCAGAAAATGTAGTATATGGTCTCGATGATGTTTTTATTGGTGAGGATGAAATTGGGTTGATAGTAGATAAGGAAATTGATGAAGAAAACAACAGAGACATATACATTAATGATGATGAACTGGAGTCCGATGATGATTTGGCTGCTTTGAATGTGGATGAGGAAGGTATAGTAAGCTGTGGCACATTTAATCCCGAGGTTGATTTTAAGGGTAAGATCAATTTGTCGTTAGGTCTTAAGTTTCCTTCGATATATGTGTTTAGAAAAGCATTAAGGTACCATGCTATTGAATGTGGTTACAATTATTATTACTTGCATAATGGTAGAAGTAGGATAACCGTGTATTGCTACAATAGATGTGATTGTTTGAAATCGAAAGCTAGAATTGTGAATTGTGTTTGTGGGAAGGATAAGAGGTGTTATTTTAAGGTTCATGCTAAGAAGTTGAAAGATGAGGAGACATTTCAAATAAGGAGTTATATTCCCGAGCACACTTGTGGTCACCAACACATTAATAACAAAGTCACTGCGTTGTATTTAGCTGAGAAATACGTAGAGGATTGGAGGGAAAATCCAAATTGGGATTTAAGGGCATTTAAGAAACGGGTTAACAGAGAGTTAGGTTGTGAAGTGAAGTATTCTAAGTGTTACATGGCTAAAAGAATTGCTAAGAAAATGATTGTTGGTGATGCTAGTGAAGAGTATAGTAGGGTGTGGGATTATGCTGAAGCAATAAGGAGGTTTAACCCAGGAAGCACTGCAATCGTGAAATGCATTGGAATAGACACACCTCCACCCTTGTTTCAAAGGATGTATATATGTTTGCCAGCATGTAAGGAGGGTTTTGTTGCTGGTTGTCGGCCTATTTTAGGTGTGGATGGGGCACATTTGAAGGGAGAATTCCCTGGGGTTTTGATGACTGCAGTAGGTAAAGATGGGAACAATAACATCTTCCCTATTGCATGGGCGGTGGTTGAAACCGAAAATGTTGAAACCTGGACTTGGTTTCTAAATCTCCTCGTAGAAGACCTGATGTCGGTTAGTCCATCGAGTAGTTGTGCACGAGTTGGATGTGAAGATTTCACCTTCATGAGCGATAGGCAAAAGGTATGAACGTAATTAATTGTTAAAAGATATCTTGTTTCATATGTGAATATCTTTGAAAAACTTTTATTAATGTTGTTACTACATGGGCATTGCAGGGTTTGATTGAAGCTTTGAATTCAGTTGTTCCTGAAGCTGAAATTAGGTTCTGTTGTAGGCATATTTGGGCTAACTTCAAGATCAAGTTTCATGGAGAGTTATACAAACAACACTTTTGGAGAGCAGCAAGAGCTTACAACAAGGTACGGACTCTTTTTTGAAATCAAATATTTCACTGTAATGTTGTACTAATATGTGTAAAATCTTCGTGTACAGTTTCATTTTGATCAGGAAATGAATGCAATAAAGAATATTTCTGTTGAGGCACATACATATCTAGCTGCAATTCCTGCTAAACATTGGTCTAGGCATGCGTTTTGTAGTAGGAGTAAGTCTGGAATGTTGTTAAATAATATTTGTGAGTCCTTCAACAACGTGTTAGTAGAAGCTAGGGGGAAGCCGATTATTTCTCTTATGGAGTGGATCAGGAGATACGTGATGCAAAGGAGTGCAGCAAAACGAGAGGGGTTGGGTAAATTTAAAGGTGTGTTGATGCCAGCGATAACCAAAATGATTGAAAAAAATTCAAAAGAAATATATGGTTTGAGGGTAATTCCAGTAGATGTATTTGAATTTGAGGTGGATGATGACGATAAAAGTTACGTGGTAAACTTGACCAATAGGACATGCCTTTGTGGAAGTTGGAATCTTATTGGGATCCCTTGCAAACATGCCATGGCTTGTATTCTTATTAGAAAATTGGATGCAAGTGAATTTGTCCATGAGGCGTATCGTGTAGAAACGTATGCCAAGACGTATGCTCCTAAGTTTTTTGGCATGCCTGGACGCGAAATGTGGCCGACAACTACATTAGCCCAACCTCTTCCTCCACCATTTCGAAAGATGCCTGGAAGGCCTACACTAAGGAAAAGGAAAAGGGAAACTGATGAAGGTAAAGAAGGTAAGAAGCCTGCAACTGCTGCTCGAGAATATAAGCAACGGAGATGTGGTAATTGCGGTGAGTTAGGTCACTACAAAAACAAATGCAAGAATCCAACAAAAGCACAACCAACAAAGATGAGGTCAAAGGGTGGAAGGCCTAAATTGGGATCTTGTAGTACTCAACTGTCCACACCAAGTGACATGCCTTGCTCCAGTACTACATATGTAATGGATGAACAAAGTCAAGTATAGAAATGTATTTGTCGATGTAGTGTAAGAAATGTATTAATTAACAATGCACATACTGAAATCTTTAATGAATTCAAGAGTGGATTGATCTTGCTAGTTGCTACTGTATTCTGTATCATTTGTTTTGTTTCTATTCAAGTGCAGCAAATCAGTATTCAAGTGCACATACTGAATTGTACATCAATATTCAATATTCAAGTGCAGCAAATCAAGCTTTGTGTTTTAGTGCATCAACAATGTGCAGCAATTGCTATTATCATTTGTTTTGTTTCTATTCAAGTGCAGCAAATCAGTATTCATGTGCACATACTGAATTGTTCCTTTTATTGTTTCTATTCAAGTGCAGCAAATCAGTATTCAAGTGCACATACTGAATTGCACATCAATATTCAATATTCAAGTGCAGCAAATCAAGCTTTGTGTTTTAGTGCATCAACAATGTGCAGCAATTGCTATTATCATTTGTTTTGTTTCTATTCAAGTGCAGCAAATCAGTATTCATGTGCACATACTGAATTGTTCCTTTTATTGTTTCTATTCAAGTGCAGCAAATCAGTATTCAAGTGCACATACTGAATTGCACATCAATATTCAATATTCAAGTGCAGCAAATCAAGCTTTGTGTTTTAGTGCATCAACAATGTGCAGCAATTGCTATTATCATTTGTTTTGTTTCTATTCAAGTGCAGCAAATCAGTATTCAAGTGCACATACTGAATTGCACATCAATATTCAATATTCAAGTGCAGCAAATCAAGCTTTGTGTTTTAGTGCATCAACAATGTGCAGCAATTGCTATTATCATTTGTTTTGTTTCTATTCAAGTGCAGCAAATCAGTATTCAAGTGCACATACTGAATTGCACATCAATATTCAATATTCAAGTGCAGCAAATCAAGCTTTGTGTTTTAGTGCATCAACAATGTGCAGCAATTGCTATTATCATTTGTTTTGTTTCTATTCAAGTGCAGCAAATCAGTATTCAAGTGCACATACTGAATTGCACATCAATATTCAATATTCAAGTGCAGCAAATCAAGCTTTGTGTTTTAGTGCATCAACAATGTGCAGCAATTGCTATTATCATTTGTTTTGTTTCTATTCAAGTGCAGCAAATCAGTATTCATGTGCACATACTGAATTGTACATCAATATTCAATATTCAAGTGCAGCAAATCAAGTGTTTATGTGTTTTAGTGCATCAAAACCTGCAAATCCAAACATGAATACCAGCTATGTGCATCAGTATTCATGATACCAGCTAACATACCACCAAACCAAAGCACTTCAGCATACAATGAATCAATCTTGAACACAAAACCAGCAAACAAATCACACACTAATTCATACACAACATTAACAGCTAACATACCAGCTCATACACACCAAACAAATCACACACAGTACCTGCAAAGAAAAGAAGTGGAAAAGAAACAACCTTGATTCATTGATTCAACATTCTCAAGTTACAAATACCTAAAACATTGTTACAATTGTTGTGATTAAGGTCCTAAAATTCAAATACTAATCTTCATAAGTACAACAAACACTAACAAAAAAGAAACAAAAAACCCTAACGCAAAGCTTGCACACTGATTCGTCGATTTCTTCTTCATCCTTGATATATCTGAAATCACTAGATCCTTTTCATGTTCCAAGCAACAAACCCTTGAAGTCAAGATCTTGATTTCCATTGCCAATTGTCGCTTCTCCTCCAAAAGCTTGTTCGTCACTTCTCTTTGCCAAACAGCCATTTCAGGTTGATCAACCCATTCAAACTTTTTGCATCCCCTCCAATTTGTATCAGGATCATAGAAAACGCAACTCTTAAACCTTCTTCCTGGATTTTCCTTGGTCCAAGAAACCCTTCTTGCAAATGGAACTCCACATCGACAATTCTCAGATTTCGAATTATGGCTAGAAGAAGAAGAAGACATTCCAAATTAATTTCAAAATAAATTGGCGTGCTTTACTGAATTAATTATTCAACATCAAGGAGAAATGAAAGAAGGGAGAAGCGAGGATGAAGAACAGCGATTATGGGATTTCGAAGAACAAAACGGCATTTCAGGACTTAGGGTTTCAATTGATACAGTGAAGAAGAAGGGTTTCATAAGGCTTAGATCATCACGTGCAAGTCACGTGATGGTCAACCGTTTCAATAAACGGTCAATGCCCTAAAAAACGTTAAGTGGTAGTCTTTTGCAAATGAAAGTATTAGAAAAGGTAGTTTTTTGAAAAAAAAATTATAAAAGGTAGTTTTTTGCAAATGAGTGTATAGAAAAGGTAGTTTTATGTAATTTTCTCTATTTTAAAATATAAATTAAATTATATCAACCATCAAACAAAACAAAAATTTGTGCAATGCGCAAGCACATATACTAGAATCTACCAAAAAGATTGGAAACTCTTAAGTGGCACTCTTTAGGAGTTATGCCACATGGATTGTTGAGATTTGCTAAATTTTAATTATTTGGCAAGTTATGTTTATACTTTGTTATTTCCTACCAATTAAAACCATAATATCTATTAAAAAGAGGAACAATTACCTAGAATAATCCAACATTTTCATGATTTTCCTATAATAATCTCACCTATTGATTTACCATGAATAATACCAACTAATTTACCCGGTAACCAAATGAATTGCTCTATCAAGTTTTTTAAAAAAAAATTAAAATAAAATGTCCAAAAAAATATTTAAAAAATTTCTAATTTATTTTATTGTTCAAAAATTTTTATGTAAAATTTCAAAAAATTTAATCTTTCAGTTTATTCTTTATGTAAATTACCTACTATAGGAAGTCATCGGGTTACCCAAGTTTACTCTAGGAAAATACAACCTAAAGTTGGGATTATTCATGGTTAATCAATTATTGGGATTATTATAGGAAAATCATGAAAAGGTTCAATTATTCAAGGTAATTTTTCCTTAAAAAGATTGGAAAATTTTAAATGGCACTCTTTGAGAATTATGCCACATGATATTTGCTAATTTTTGATTATTTGGCAAGTTATTTTTAAACCCTGTTATTTTCTATCAATTAAAATAAAAAAAATCAAACATTTAATCATACTATTGATTAAAAATATTAGAAAACTCCAAGTGGCACTCTTTGGGAGTTAAGTCACATGGATTGTTGAGATTTGCTAAATTTTTAATTATTTGGCAAGTTATTTTTATACCCTGTTTTTTTCTACCAATTAAAATAAAAATAAAAAAATTAAATATCTAATTAACTGTCTTTAATTTAAATGGAGCTATTTCAATAAAATATAGATTTGTTTTTATTACATAATTAAAAGGTAGAAACTGGTATAGCATGTGTTTATATAAGGTAAAATAATTAAATAGTTTTATTGTAACACAAAAAAAAAAGCTTCAATTGTGACGCAATATTTTTGACATTTCATTAAAATGTCACAATTCTTAGAGTAGTATCCTAATATTTCAATCTTAATTAATGACGCTTCCTACAAGGATCACCAAATATTTTGGTGACATTTGATAAATGACATGATATTGATACCTTAAATGTCATAATTGACACTATTATTTAGAGTGTAATCGATATATTTACCTAGTTTAGTAACCTATTTACTATAATTTTTTTATAGCCAGTCTTGGCTGAGACCGTCCCATTCTAAGGCTGGCCCAATAATTGCAGCCCATCTTCATTTATTGATTAAAAAAAAAAAAAGCAATAAATATAAAAACTGCCATTTTTAAAAAAGGTAAACACGGAAACTCATTTTCAAAACCGCCAAAAATCAATCGCAATTTAGGAAACAGAATTAAACAAAATTTCTCATCAATTCTTTTCAAAATCTCTGAAATTCTTCAAAAGTTATCAAGAAAATCAACTTTTTAACTTCATAAACAGCAAACATGTTTGTAATAAAAGATTTAATGAATAAAATTGACATGGAAATGACATTACAAACATCACGAAGATATGTAGACGAAATTGAAGGTAATATTATGAAAATTCGTATGTAAAATGATACTCCCTCCTATTCACCTTAGGAGTCCCATTTGACTTTTCACGGATTTTAAGGAGAGTCAAAAGTGGGACCCTAAGGGTAGGAAAGAGAGTGGTATTATGGGTTTTTAATGTAAGGGAGGAAAATTAGTATGGGTAATGGAGGGTATAATTGAAAATAGGATAAAGTTACTAAGGGCATAAAAGTAAAAAACCCATACCAAAAATAGAAATGAGACATTTAAGGTGACTAGACCATAAAAGGAAATGGGACACATAAGCTGAATAGGAGTGAGTAGTATTCAAAGATATTTGATTGATAATCTGTTGTTTTACAGATTTGATGATTGATAATGAACAAACGGTACGAAGAAGATAATGTCGCGATTATTATGATTGATACAGGTATGATCAATTTTGTTAGTGTTCAATTTTAATCATATAGTGTTCAATGAATTCTCCGTTATTCAATATAGATTTATAGATTCCAAAATGTCAATTTAAATATCTCAGTTTAAAAACTAACATATTAAATTGATATTTTAAATATCTCAATTGTACTTCTAAAATATTCAATTTTACATAAATGCTATGCAATGTCTCTATTCAGTACGAATATTTATTTTATATTGATAATTGAATATTATAACTAAACAATTGAGTTACATTACAAAACATCAATTGTCAATATAAAGCATTCAATTAGTTCAATAACTATATAATTTTCAGTTACAACAACTGCAATAGAATGCTTCCAAATAGATTCTTTGACTGAAAAGAGGGAGTTTGACATAAGAGGTTCATTGGAGGGCATGAGAGCAGGCAGTTGGGAGGAACTTGAATTATTGTATCATGATCATGCTAGAGCAACAGGGATTAGTTTCTGAAAATCCACTATAAAGAAAATAGATGGTGTTATACATGAATGATACTTCGTTTATTCTAAACAAGGAACTACAAATTAAAGACAAAAATCAAAGAAAATGAACGAACAAATGCCAAGAGAAAGCTAGTTCCAACTAAAAGATGTGGATGTGATGCACACATCAGGATTAAACTGGATGTGTACTGTGGAGACATCTTTGTCAAACAACATGTTGTATCACATAACCATACGTTAACGAGAGTGGAATGGAAATACTTGCAAAGATCTGAAAGGACAACAACTTTAAAAGAAACAATGGAGACCATTAAAGGTTTTGAAGATGCACGAGTAAGGCCTACTACAGCGTACAGATATTTGGCGAAGCTTGTTTATGAAATACAGTGGTAAATGATTAAAATCCCTGCTTTAGAAGAACAATTATATTTGGAGTTGTGTAGCAGTTGCAGAGTGTAAACTAATTTCTGATTGATTCTCTAGAGAAATAGTCTAATCATTAGTATTAGTAGTATGTAGATTACTTTCTATTTATTTTAACATTAGTAGGTTGTATTTTATGAAGAGGATAATTGCCTTTAGACTAATCTCTGTTTATTTTAACATTGTAATTGTTAGAATTAGTTATATATAGACTAATTTATTTTTAATGTCATTATCATTCAATTTATCACAAAATATTGTGTTGAAAGCATCACAGTTTTTGTTGAAAAGCATCACGATTTTATGTGGAAAGCATCACACGTTTAAAAATATAACACATAATATATGAAATGGTAGTGCATAAAAAGAATATAATAAGAAAAAACAATTCAATTTAAACTTCTTACAAAAAATTTATATGAAATGGTAGTGTATCATGTATTGTATTTTGTGTTGAATAAATGTAGCACAGATTTGATTTAGAAAGCATCAAAGTCTTTTGTAAAAAGCAACACAATTTGAAGTAGAAAGCATCATACAAACAAAAAACTTCAACAGTTTTAGGTCTGAATACCATTGTGATAGTGTTGGAGAGTTTGATGATTGTCCGACATCTTGTGCTTGATTGCCTTTTGCCTTTAACTTCAACAGTTTCGATATATGATGTTGAGTAACAATTTCCATGTTCCTCTTCATCTTGCTAACTTCCTCCATAAGCTCCTTAATAAAAAGAATATATTAAGAAAAAACAGTTCAATTTAAACTTCTTACAAAAAATTTATATGAAATGTGTTACTTTATAGACAAAAAACTGCTACTTTATGATTTAAAATGTGCTACTGGTTGTTTTTATAAAAAATTAAATGTTTAAAATAATATTACTTACATCACCAGCTGTATCATGAATTTCTTGATCAGAAGATGCCAGCTAGCCATCGGGAATAGGGATCTTGAGATACATCCCATTTTCTTCTAGCTCCACCTCATCATCATGCGATTTTTTTCTTAATTTCTTTGAAACTGGGTATGTGTCTCCATCGAAATCACCTAGTCCAAAGGATCTAGCATTCAACTCAAGTTGTGCCCTTTTTTTCAAAGTCTCATAAGTCCCATGTTGGATTAAGGGCAACCTTGATGATGGAAAAATACCTAGAGAGCTAACTCGATGGTAAAAGCAAATTTCTAATATGGCTAGACATGAAGGAATATTTTTAAAATTTTTTGTTTGGCATCTCTCCAAGCCATTTCTAAACCTATCAAACACTAAACCACACCAGTTAAAATTTTTTATCTCATTAACATCAACCAATGGTTTAAGCAAACTATGATCAACAGTTCGGTGTGAATTGGGAGCCATAAATGTAATAAAAGCATACATTACAAAAAACCTTTTAAAATCATCGCCTCCATCAGTTAACTCCAACAACATTTTGGAAAGTAGTTGTTCAGCAGATATATCCTTAATTAACCCCAACACAATCTAGTTTTTGTTGCCATTCCTCAAATAAATCATACTCATATATATCTTCATTTGAATTAGTTTGTTTAATAACATCATTAATAGTTAACGGCAAGCCAAAAATATCGCAGACATCATACTCAGTTATAGTGTACTTGCAGTTTTGATTGATTATGAAAACTGAAGTACTGACATCATATTGGTTGATAAAGTACTTAGTCATACCATGATAAGACATCTTAATTCTCAACAGAAGCAATCCTTCAAAACCAATTTCTTTCACAGCACTCCTTTGTTTATCATTCAATTTATCACACAAACAAACCATTTGAGAAGGAGATGACAACATATGAAGTTGACCTTCTCTCCTGTAACCCATCAAAATTGTATAAACAAAGCATCACATTGAAGTATCACAATTTTATGTAGAAAGCATCACAATTTAATGCAAAAACCATCTACGTCTATAACTTACTTCTTTTTTGGAATTGTTGTAGAAGAAACAATTTGTACTCTTTCTTGTTTAGTTATTGCTAATCGAGGTTCTTCTTCCATTCCCGCATTTACGTTAACTTCTGGCACATTCTCTTCTTCATGGTCCTCATTGTATTCTCCTATAGCAGCAACAACTACTTGAACTCTAAAAAACCAAATGAAGTATCATGGTTCAGATAGATATCACAATTTTTTATAAAAAGCATCACATTTCTGTAAATGAAGCATCTCATTTTTATTGAACAACTTACTTTTTCTTTTTTGAAGCAACAATTTTTATTCTTTTCCCTTTTGTTTTTGGCAAAGGTTGTTCCTCTTCCATTTCATGATTTTCTTCTCCTTTATCTTGCTCCTTATCTTCTTCCCTTGCAGTAGTGACTACTTCTACACTGAAAGCATCACAATTTTTCATATAACCCAGCACATTGTATTAAGAAAAGCATCACATTTAAAAACAAACTTACTTACTTTTTTTTTTTGAATCAACAGTTTTTTTTATTTTCCCATTTGTTTTCGGCAAAGGTTGTTCCTCTTCAACACTGAAGCATTACAAATTTTATGAATATAGCATCACGTTTTATAAAGAAAGCAACATTTTATCTTGATTTTCCCTCTTGTTAAACAAGACTTACCTTTTCTTTTTTGAAGCAACAGTTTTTATTCTTTTCCCTCTTGTATTTGGCATACCTTGCAGAGGATCTGCTATTATTGGTTTTTCTTCAACTTGTGAGTAACTACCATATTTCTGATAAACAAATATAAAAAATTCGTGTATAAATCGAAGAACAAATCGTGTATAAAATCGCAGAAACAATAGAAGACAGAAATAATCGCTGAAATAATCGCAGAAATAATCGCTGAAATAATCGTGTATAAGAACAAATTAGTTATATGTAGACAAATTAGTTTGAAGTAGAAAGCATCATACAAACAAAAACATCACAGTTTTATACAAAAAGCATGAAAGTTTTCTGTAAAAAGCAGCACAGTTTGAAGTAGAAAGCATCATACAAACAAAAACATTACAGTTTTATACAAAAAGAATCACACGTCAACACAATTGTTTTCGTGTTGAATTCGAAGAAAAGAACAAATGAAATCGCAAGAACTCACAGCAAGAACAATCGTTGGAATGCCCTAATTCGTGGTTGATCATTCAAGAAATCGCAAGAAATCGCAAAAGAGAAGAACGCTGGAATGCCCTAATTAATCGACGCAAGGAAAAATTGCATAAATAGAAGGAAAATTCGTGTATCAAAGAAGAAATCGAAGATAGAAAAATCGCAGAAATAATCGCAATTCACAAAATTAAGAACAAAAATCATAGAAATCGCAAAGCAAAGAGATGAAATCGCAATTCGAAGAATAGAATAAAATGAAATCGCAAGAGTAGAACTGGAACTCACAGCAAGAATAGAGATGAAATCGCAACAAAATCGCAAAACAAGAGAAGAACGCTGGAACGTTGGAATCGCAAAACTCAATGCCCTAATTCGCGGGAATGCTTAGTATCAAATGAAGAAACTTTGATCCAGAATCGCAAATGAAGAAACTTTGAAGAAAAAAAAATAAAATCCTAATTCGCGCGCGATTCTGGATCGTTTGATCAAAATCATATGATTTCTACAGTTGAGATTTTGGTTTACATGGTTCTCATATATGATTAGTTCACACCTGAACTTTTGCCTATATATATATATATATATATATATATATATATATATATATATATATATATATATATATATATATATATATATATATATATATATATATATATATATATATATATATATATATATATATATATATATATATATATATATATATATATATATATATATATATATATATATATATATATATATATATACACATATATATATATATATATATATATATATATATATATATATATATATATATATATATACACATATATATATATATATATATATATATATATATATATATATATATATATATATATATATATATATATATATGAGGTCCTTTAGTTTTAAGGACGTAGTGTAGTGAGCATCCCGCACACCCCCAAAATCACCTACGGCCCATTCGACTAATGAGTAGTGAGTAGTGAGTACTGAGTACTTCTTTATCTCGTTTAAATTGTTATTAATAACTAAATTTTTTTACAATATATCACTATCAGTAATAATTTCGATTTTCGACAATACTGATTAGTGAACCTTTGGAATTCAAGGGAAAAAGCAGAAAGCTGTAAAATACCTCCTGCTCGTTGTTTCTTTAATTTGTGTACTCTGTCATATTCTTACTTTGCAGATCCCATTCTTTTATACTTCTAACTGAATTAGTTTCCACATATTTTATTGCTCAACAAGTGATGCAAGCATTTTTCTTATAAAAATACGTTTTAAAAGCTTTCTAAAATAAAAAAACATTTAAAAGCAAAAAGAGTACATAAAAGCTAATAAGTATTCTTAGTCCATAAATTATTCTTGCGAAATTAATAATAAAATTGACCTTCATTATATGGTGTAATATTCTAAAATAATTCTCAATTCAACATGACGTAGTCACTACACAACAATAGTGTTCAATATTATATAACTCTAGATATATTTTGTTTACAAACTAATTCATTATCTTATTTGATTCGTTTTTAATTATAATATATATATATATATATATATATATATATATATATATATATATATATATATATATATATATATATATATATATATATATAATTAGAAATATTAAAAATAATAAATTAGTGCATTGAATAATGTATATAAATTGGAGTATAAATTAGAATTTGGAGTTGTTAATTCTTACTCCCTTCCATTTGATTTGTAGAGTACACTAATAATTAAAATTCTTATAATTTTAATCAAAGTATAACCAACAGGGGGAGACTCTTACAAACAAACCTACGAAACATGTAGCTTTTTACCAACAAAAAGTGACACTTGAAACTTGAAAGGAATGAGTTGTTAATTTAAACATCAAACTTACTATTATCAAATACTTGCTATATAAATATTTTTGTGATATTTATCATTTAAGATTTTTTTATATATTGTGGTTAATGTGTAAGAATAAATATAGTCAAATAGAATTTATTTTGAGTCATCTAATCGTGTATTTTGATAATATCAGATAATTTTTATAATTTGTAATTATGCATAACTCAAGAAATATATGATCAAAATATCGCGTTTTATTGTATAATAAAGTGAAATTTAGCAAGTATAATGAAATTGAAGATGTATCAACAAACTGCTCAATCTAAATCTTAAGTTAATGGTTGAAAAGTCTCATGGTAAGTTACACGTGAATGTAATACAAACTCTCCTCATAGCTAATATGAAATATATTATTTTAAATAAGAGGCAAATAAAGTTCAAACCATGGCGTAAAGTCACGTTTTCATAAAGCTATTTAAAAATAAGTAGAAACAAATGAAATGATTTTGATTTCCTTTCATAATAAATTAAATGAAATGATGTTGATAAATCTTTTTTATTTTAGTGCTCTTTGTTGGTCTACATAGACCAATAAAAATCATGCAACATTAGTGGAAAAAACCTCATATGTTGTGATTTTTTGGTCATAATTTATTGCGGTTTTGACCCCAAGCAATAGTAATAGCAGCACATGGCCTATTTTAAATGCTGCGGTTTAACACCGCAGCAAAAAAGGGCATTATTTGCTGCGGGCAACCCAAAACCGCAGCAAATAGTTAAGACTATTTGCTGCGGTTTTCTTGTGGCCCGCAACAAATACTCTTAACTATTTGCTGCAGTTTTGGGTAGCCCTGATGTGTGTGTTTTATATATTATTTTCTACCATGCCCCCATTGTATTTTCATAGCATTTCTCGCGTATTTTGCTCAATTTCCTATTGGTTTTTATGCTTGGTTGGAGTGTTTGTTTCCTATCTATTTTGTAGGTACAAAGCTCTAATTATGCTAGGAATCGACTCTTGGAGCGAGATTTGCAAGTTGGAAGGTCATAAGCTACTCAAAGGTCATTTTTGTGCTGACCAGGTCTCATACCCGGGTGGGTTTCCACATACCCGGCCGGGTGAGCCTCTCATACCCGGGTGGGTTTCCACATACCCGACCGGATTTTCACTTGGCACTTAGAAGAATTTGAAGATGCCATTTGGAAGAAAAAGTTGCCACTCGCACCCGGGTGGGTTTCCACATACCCGGCCGGGTGAGCCTCTCATACCCGGGTGGGTTTCTAGACACCCGGTCAGGCTTCCATTGAAGATTAAAATGCTATGCTGCGTACCCGGGCGGGTTTCCACATACCCGGTCAGGTTTACTCTTGAACTTAGAAAATTTTTGGTCTTGAAGAGTTAGTTTTGCTTCGCACCCGGCCGGGTTTCCACATACCCAGCCGGGTCCAGCAGTTATTTTTGATAGTAACTTCCCATATCCTCCGATCTCTTTTAAGGGGGATATAAATAGCTTTTGAGAGGAATTTTTGAGACAGTTTTTTTTCTCTGTTTTTGAGGGTTTGATATTGAAGAGATTTCTCATATTACTTGCCATAGGGGATTGTTAATCAACACTTGAACATTGTAATTTTAATTGAAGGTATTAGTTTCAGTTCTAATCTCTTGTTCTTGTTTATCATTGTTATCTTTGAATGTTTGTTTCTCCATTAAATTTGAATTTGATTTTCTCCATGAATTTAATTGTTGAATCTCTTGTTAGTTTTAGTATGCTTAGTGAGTAGTTTTATTTCTAGGGTTTGGTGAAACTATGCAAAAGGTCATGATTCTTGTTTGATTTTAGGATTTAAATTTGGTTTGTCTAGGCGATTCAATTGATGGGTTTTAGATTGATTGCATGTTTGGCCAATTTGCAAGTTTTATTCGCTTTATTCTATAAGCGAGAGTTGCGAGTTTGAGTGAACGATTTCCTTCTTTGAACAATTAAGCTTTAATCGCGATAGCTTGTTTTATTGTTTGATTGTCGAATTTGTTTGCGAGAGCAACATCTTCCTTCGCCTATATTCATTCCTATCCCAATTTTTGTTCATGAATCATGATCGATGCATAGTGAATCCTTTTAGCCCTAGGTTTTTAATTATTGAATTTTGTAGGAATGCTAATAGATGATCGAATGCAACAAGAGGGGGGGTGAATTGTTGTGTATTAGGTTTAAGATTTTTGCCTCTAATTTTTGCGGAATTGTATCAAGTAAAGAACAAAACTTAAACTCAAAAACGAAAAGAAAAATAATAAAAGGAGACAAAGATTTTACGTGGAAACCTTCTTGGCCTAATAAGAAGGAAAAACCACGACCCCCCGGGATTTCAAAATTCTCACTATGTTTTAGGCAATCAATTACAATTACATAAAACAAATATGCTTCACTTGAAGCTTCTCTACTCTAGGCCTATTTCTCTTCTCTTCTTTTCTCCTTCTCTTTCTCTTCTCACGCTTCTCTTGAAGCTTCTCTATTCCCCTAGACTTCCCTTAAGTCTAGTTACAACAAAAACACTCAATTACCCTTACAAGGCCAATTCTTAAGAAGATTAAAATTAAGTAGTTGCTCAAGAAAAATATAATGAATTAATTGGAAAATACATGAACAAAATATTTTTCTTATTTTGATCTCACCTTAAGGACACTCTTAGATGAATATTGGTTGATCGTAGCTTCCCTCGTTTATAAAGGGAACAGCCATCAGTGCACTCAACCCACGATTTCCATGTAGTGCACTCACCCCATGACTTCCATTTACTTACTTGCTCCCAAAGAAGATTGGGAAGTTATTGAAAGTAGAGGTGGAAAATGACTGCGGTTCTCTTGTACGGTTAATAGTACATGAGTCACTAGGAAGATCATAAATTATAGGAGACTTGTTCAAAGTAGAGAATAAATCTCTTGGGTGTCCGAATTTATAGGAGACTAATTCAAAGTGAGGAATAAGTCTTCTCCATATTTTTAGGCGTTTAAAAAACTTTTTGCCAATTAATAAATTAATTTAATTAAGCAACTAATTAAACTTTTAACCTTTTACATTAACTAAAAACAGAAAACGTAATTTTCGTAACTTCCAGTCAATGTCTTCTTCAGACCTGTATCGTGGGGAACAGCGCACTGTCTCCATCTACAACTTTAGTCAGGACTTTAACTCTAGGAACAGTAAACTGACTTCTAAAGCAATTGTCCAACTTCTTGGATATTTGAGACATGTACAACTTCCACGAACCAAGTCATAGGCTTCATCAACGATTAACAAAATCGGATATATACCTACAAAACAATCTCTAAAATATGTTTGTTTATTAAAAGTGAAGTCATCATCAAAACCTAAGAGGCCAACAAATTTTATTCATCTCTTGTTTTTTACGTTCTACTTAGATAAACAAAAAAATCCAACACTTGATCGTTAGCAATAGTGAACTTGGTTCAAATTGTGACTTTATTTGTCCTTCCACAGTGGTTCGACCCTACTTTTCCAACTATACTAGTTAGGTGAATTAGGAATTATTTTTGGTAGTAAAACGACCTATCAAAATTTGGCGCCGTTGCTTTTTGCTTTTTGAATTTAGCGTTTGATTTTGCTTTCCCACTCGAGGAACAACTGTTCTTCGAGCGTATTTACGTTTGTTCTAGTGTTTTTGTGCATGACCAGGAGTACCAACAAGCAACCTTTGCTTTTTGATCCTGAAGTTGAGGCAACTGGTCGTAGAACACACGCAAGTGCAAAGAAAAGGAGGGCGGAGGCTCGCAAACAAGCTAAACAGGCCTCTCAATCTCTTGACATGGCGGCTCAGGCAGCTCCCGAGAGAACTCTTAGGCAGTCTACACAACCCAAGGCTAGCAATGTTATCGCGGGGATTAGGATGCCGACTACTAATGCTGGAAACTTTGACATCAAATCCCATGTTATGAATATGATCACGGGAAATCAGTTCTATGGTCTTGACAATGAAGAACCCGTTGATCATCTGCAAAAATTCCTTCAAGCATGTTCTTTACAAAAGATTACTGGGATGACTGACGACGAGCTCTCCTTGTATCTCTTTCGTTTCTCTTTCGCAGGCAAAGCTCAACGTTGGTATAACTCTCTTCCCAACACCATTACTAATTGGGCACAATTGTCTGATGCTTTCCTAGTGAAGTATTATCCCGGTTATAAGACTCATGACTACAGAGTTAAGCTCTATAGTTTCTCACAAGATGCGGGGGAGACTTTTCATGATGCGTGGGAGAGATTCAAAGATTACCAATATATGTGCCCTCATCATGGTATTGAGAAGGAATTTCTTATGCAATCTTTTTATAATGGTCTTGATAATGAGACTAAGAGGATGGTAGATGGTGCAGCTGGCGGCTCTTTCATGAACAAACAAACTTCTGAGGCTATTTCACTCTTGGATACTCTTGCTGAAAATCAATGGAATAGCTCTTCTAGGCGCGCAGTTCAAGCACCAAGGAAGGGGAAGCATGAAGTTGAAACTTATTCCCTTCTATCATCACAAATCTCAGCTTTGAATGCGAAAATTGATGGGATGCGCATGAGTGCTAATACATCTATGCCAGTCAATGCTATGGCTACCTCTAGCCAAGGTGGAGTTGCTTGTGATTATTGCGGTGTGCATGGTCATTCTATAATGGAGTGTTCTGTTAATCCCAATGGAGCTATGGGAGTTCCAGAGCAAGTCAATGCTTTTCAAGCTCGTCCTCCTTTCAACAACAATAGCTACTATCCTGGAATTCGGAATCATCCTAACTTGTAATATCGGAGCAACAATGTGTTAAATCCTCAACAGCAACACTTTCCACCACAAGCACCACAACAGCAATATGGGCAACATCGGCAATATCAGCCCAATCAAGGACCACCCGGTTTCCAAAGGCCTCCTCAAGGCCATCAACAACAGCAACTTCAGAACCAACAACCCCAATCCGAATTGGGAGAGTTGAAAACCATGATGGCTCAAATGGCCAAACAGCTTGAGCAACTCGGTACTCACAATAAAATGCTTGAAACTCAAGTCGCTCATTTAGCTGCATCTAGCTCCTCTAGACAAGCAGGAGCATTGCCCGGCCAACCTACTCAACCACATGGCAAGGAGACCGCCAATGCAATCACTACAAGGAGTGGGTTGAGCTATGATGAGCCACCCATGCCTCACAATGGAGAGTCAAATTCGAAAGATGCGGGCATTTCTGAAGCGATTACTGATGAAGCATCTTCTGAGGCAGTGCACAAGAAGGAGAAAGCGAAAGAAGAGGCATTGTAAGTGCCTCCCATCACACTTCCTTTTCCCAACCGCCAAGTGAAGAGCAAGCTTGACAAGCAGTTTGCTAAGTTCTTGGAGGTGGTTAAGAATTTGCAGGTAACAGTTCCTTTTACTGAATTAATCACACAAGTGCCTACTTATGCTAAATTCATGAAGGACATATTGACTAGGAAAAGAGCTTTTAGTGAGGTGGATACAGTTGCTTTTACTGAACAATGTAGTGCTTTGCTACAAAATAAATCCCCTCCAAAATTGAAAGATCCTGGTAGTTTCTCCATCCCTTGTCACATTGGAAAACTGTTTATTGATAAAGCTTTATGTGATTTAGGAGCTAGTGTTAGTGTGATGCCCTTTTCTGTCTGTTCTAAACTGAAAATGGGTGATCTAAAAGTTACTAATATTACTCTACAAATGGCTGACCGTTCTGTTAAATATCCTTTGGGTATTTTGGAGGATGTCCCTGTTAGGGTAGGTAAGTTTTATATCCCTGTTGATTTTGTTGTTCTTGATATGGAGGAAGATCAACAAATTCCTATTATTTTAGGAAGACCTTTCCTTCATACGGCAGGAGCAGTAATTGATGTGAAAAATGGTAGACTTACACTTTCTGTGGGGGATGATAATGTAACTTTCAATTTGAGCAATGCTTTCAAAGGTCCCATGCTTGAGGAAAAATGCTATGTTATTGATGTAGTTGATGTGATTTGTCATGATAACTTGCCCCTAACTCTTATGAAAGATCCTTTGGAGGCCGTTCTTTGTCTTGAATCTTCTACAGGTGATGCTAGCATTTGGAAGACTGAAATTAATGCTATTGAACAAGCTCTTTGTAATGAAGAGCTTAGTCATAGCAAGAGCAAGAGAGTGCAGAGGTTAGTTCGGCCTATATGCAAAGTTGAGATGCTTAAAAGGATGATGACGATGATGATGAGCAGCAGGATAATGACTTTGACCCCATGGGTTAGTGGGCTCTTGCCCCCCTCTCAAACCCTGTGGACAATGCTTGATTTGGCTTGGGGAGGGAGTCTTGATTGTTGCTTTAGCTTACTCTCTTGTATATATTCCACCGCTTTTAGTGTAGTTGTTTTGGTTGGAGTTGGTTGTTTCTCTCCTCTTGCAGGTTCTTTTGCAAGTCGCGCTTTGGATAACGTGATGAATTTTTGTGCTTCAGCTTGCATTATGAAGTTAATTGGTGAGATCTTCCCAACTCTTTTCATAATTTAGCTTTGAATGTTTTTATTGCTTTCTTAGGATTGTTGCATGGTTTGTACCACTCATTAGGAGTGGGAGTTTACATGTGACCAAAAATATTGTATTGCTTTTTTAGTTGTAATGAATTTCTTTCTCCCTCGATGCCCCTTTGGATCTTTTTGACAAAGTATGTTTCCCTGTGCCCTATGGTTGAAATTTTTAACACTTGTGATTGCTGAGACTGGTCATTATAGACTTTTGGGTTCTTTTTCCGATTCCTTGGTATTATTGAAACTTGTGTTTTTGAGCATTATTATCTATTGTTTGGAACAAGGAAGAGTTTACCTTGTAAGGATTTGGACTTTGATTTTTATCTCATTATTTCCTTCTTGAGTGATTAGTTCCTGGTGTATCATTGATCTCCATCTTGGCTTGGTACTGGTCTTGTTAGCTATGTAATTGCATGATGAGCATGATAGAAGGCGCTCATTTGCTAGAAACCGTGCAACATCGTTTTCAAAGACATAATTTGCCATTTGATCTTTTATTTTAAGCCCTACATTTTCTTTCATAACTAACCGCATTATAAACCTTTTTGACCCTATTTGATCAACCCAAGTCTAGCTTGGGGGAGCATTTGGTTGGTTAGTGGGAAATATATATTCTGTCATTTGGCTCACATTTACTTGCATGGGGTACTTGAGTTAGGTTGATTGTTTCCTCATTGTTGGAGTGTGCTTCTTTAGTTGGTCATATATCATCATCTTCTTCATTGTCCATATTCATGTAGTTTCAAAAACAAAAAAAAGAAAAAAAAAAGAAAGCTCTTGGGGCCCGCAGCAAATAGTTGTTTTTTTTTCTTTTTTCGTTTAATACTAATAATAATCCAATAATAATGTACAATGTAATAAACAATGATTAATCCAATAATCCAATGATGATCACAAATAATCACCAATAATCTCTTTGTAATAATAAACTCTCGATCGTATATATAATATAATAATATGTACGTACATATATATATATACATTAAAGTCCTAAAAATCTAAACTAATTACAATTTACCAAGAACAAAAATTAGCAAGATACGCGGCAATCTTGTCCTTTAATTCGCGCATTTCTCCATTTTTCAAAGGGCGTGTTTCCATTGGAATGTCGTATAAAACCTATAATATAATATAAAATTAAAAGATTAATAAACATTAGATTTTATCAATAATAATATGGTAAATATATATATATATATATATATATATATATATATATATATATATATATATATATATATATATATATATATATATATATATATATATATATATATATATATATATATATATTATAATTTAAGAACGTAACAAATACTTACGGCATCTATATTTTCGACTCCAACCTCCTTCACGGATTTTATAAAATCGTCCATGTATTTCAGCGTGTAGTAGCCGCAATCAACGGAATTAGAAGGTTTGTTGAAAGCACTAAGAGAAAATAGATGTTAGTGCCAAAAAAGCTTAAAAACGCATAAAATCGCAACTTAATTAACACCTAATTTCTAGCATATCACTATGATTTACAATTCTAACCACTTCAACACAATAATATATACCATATAGTGTTGTGTGTCAAGTTTCGTGCAAAACAAACCAAGTTTGAGCTACTTTATGCACAAAAGTGCCAAAAACGCTTAAAAACCCTTAAAATCCTAACTTAACACGTAATTTCTAGCATATGAATATGATTTACAATTCTAACCACTTCAACACAATAATATATACCAAATAGTGTTGTGTGCAAAGTTTCGTGCAAAACAAACCAAGTTTGAGCTACTTTATGCGCAAAAGTGCCAAAAACGCTTAAAAACCTTAAAATTGCAATTTAACACGTAATTTCTAGCATATGACTATGATTTACAATTCTAACCACTTCAACACAATAATATATACCAAATAGTGTTGTGTGCCAAGTTTCGTGCAAAACAAACCATGTTTGAGCTACTTTATGCGCAAAAGTGCCAAAAACGCTTAAAAACCCTTAAAATCGCAACTTAACACGTAATTTCTAGCATATGACTATGATTTTCAATTCTAACCACTTTAACACAATAATATATGCCAAATAGTGTTGTGTGCCAAGTTTCGTGCAAATCAAAACAAGTTTGAGCTAGCAATAACAAACCAAGAAACAACCAAGTGGGCAGAACAGAAGACAGCAAGCAAGCAAAATCAGAACATCAGCCTACCCGCTGACCAACCTACCTTGCCGCGTGGTTTGAGCCTTAACCAGGGAGACTTGGAGCCAAACAACCATGGAAACGTGATCTTCATACATGGACCAAGCCATCAAGGCCCAAGAACCATGATTGTGGTGCACACAGCTCACTAGGATACGAGCGCAAGGTGGCCCAGTCACTAATCAGTGCCCAAAGCGTTCTGGTTGTTTTTAATTTATGTTTTAAGAGGCAAATTATATACCACGTGAAGTTTATAGCCGTTAGCTAGCTAGAAACCTATAAATATAGGTTGTCTCTCATGTACAAGGATTCAGTTTTGTGATTAATAAGAATTCTCACTTTATGCGCAAAAGTGGCAAAAACGCTTAAAAACCCTTAAAATCGCAACTTAACACGTAATTTTAGGAAAAAGACTATGATTTACAATTCTAACCACTTCAACACAATAATATATACCAAATAATGTTGTGTGCCAAGTTTCGTGCAAAACAAACCAAGTTTGAGCTACTTTATGCACAAAAGTGCCAAAACGCTTAAAAACCCTTAAAATCGCAACTTAACACGTAATTTCTAGCATATGACTATGATTTACAATTCTAACCACTTCAACACAATAATATATATCAAATAGTGTTGTGTGCCAAGTTTCGTGCAAAACAAACCAAGTTTGAGTTACTTTATGCGCAAAAGTGACAAAAACGATTAAAAACCCTTAAAATCGCAACTTAACAAGTAATTTATAGTATATGACTATATTTTTAATTCTAACCACTTCAACACAATTATATATACCAAATAATATTGTGTGCTAAATTTTGTGCAAAACAAACCAAGTCTGAGCTAGCAATAACAAACCAAAAAACAAGCAAGTGGGCAGAACAGAAGACGGCAAGCAAGCAAAATCAGAAGATGGTAATAAGGACCAAGAGTGTAGAGTTTACGCCATTTGGGTTATCATTCTCCCTCACGTTTTGCGCTATTTTCTGGTTCTTTTTTGGATTTCTCATCAAAGACTTCATAAGTAAATATATTATTTTAGAAAATTAAAGTTTATTGAGATTGTAATATTACGTATTTATATGAGAATTTTTAAAGAAATGTAATTTTAACAGGTTAGTGGGTATAAATATTAGTATTTCAATCTATTATTTTCAAAAAAAATTTACCCTTTTGATGATTAATTAATAATTCCACTTATTATATGTATCAGTTGAAAATGTACTTAACCTAAATAATTTAGATCATCTTATATTTAACGTTATTTCAACCTTAAAAACACTTTAAAACTTCATTTTTTTATTTAAAGATAGTTTCTCGGCCATGAAAATATCACATTTTTAAAATTTTGAGTATATTTTCAACGGACACGTAAAATATAAGTGATTACTTACTTATCATCAAAAGGTGGATTTATATTCTTTGGTGGGTGTTAAGGAATAAACTCAAGCTGATGGTTGAGGCCAGATAAGATAATTCAAAATCATGAGTACTTTTTGTCACATTAGTTCAAAGTCCACCAAAAAATTAAGCTGATTATTGAGCCATATATATATATATATATATATATATATATATATGTATATACAGCCCTCAACAGCCCTCAACTAAAAACATTTGAAATAAACAGTGAATGATATTTAAACAAGTGATCTGCCGTCATGTTGCTTTCAAACAAATTATTTAACATACTATAAGATTTGATTTTTAATTATCAATAACTTTTGGTATATTATTATTCAACACTCACGCTACTAAATGGGAATCATTATCATTATAAATTAAAAGGAATAAGACATTCTTATAATCATGCATGCATGCATAAGATACAATAAAATTAATTAAATAGTTATAGTGACGCATCACTTTGAGATCAATTTATTGACGACTTTTAGCTATGTTTTTGAGCTACAAACTAATAGATTTTATATAAATTTAAAATGATGAATAATGATGTATAATGATCAAAATCGAATTTTTAACTTATGGGCTAAGTTATTTTAGAATATGTTATATACTCTAACATGTTATCGTATACCTTTAGTCTTTGTGCATGTAACATAAGCTAGACCTCTTCATACTTAGCGTGAAATTTTCTACTTTAAATGAAGGGCACGTGAGAATCAATTCGTAATCACTCGTTCAAAAGATTAAGCTGATAGTCGAAATCCATAATATTTTACTTATTATACTCTAACAATTGATTTAAAAAGTAGTCAAATAAAAAAAATATTGAACCTTAGTAATTATCTTGCACCTTTATTATAGATTTTACTAGTTTAGTCAATGATGAATGAAATGAGGAGGTCAAGGGACAAGTGTAGGTCCAAAACTACCACACCTTTATTAAGCTCAAAAGAAAGGCAAAAGGATTCAATCACTTTCATTTGATAGTATAGTATGCTTGTGAATTCACGGTTCATGTTGTTCCCTTTTACATGATTAAGCTCTTCAAGAAATAAACTATTCAAGAATTCTTAGGCTTTTTTGGTAATCACCAACACATTTGTACTTTCAAGTCAATAAGGTATATTATATTATACCCATGGAATCCTCATTAGCTTATTGCACCATCCGAAAGCAACCATACTTATTTAATGGAATAAATGAATGTATTTGTTGTTTAGGAAATGAATACTACTCGAAGGGATGAATAGTGTTGTATTGTTGTACGGTTTTTTTATTAACTTCTTTGCTCAAATATTACAAGTAAAAAGCAAAAACAAAAATTAAATACATGAGATTTTTACGTGGAAACTTTTTAGACCCAGTAGAGAGAAATCACTAAACTCCACTATAAATTGAGTAATGGAAAATAATTGCAGCCTCCGTTGAATATGGAAATATAATAAACTCCTTTCTTTGATCACCAATTTGGACGGATTCTATAAAGATTAATTTGCATCACTTAAGACACTTAGGATCTAGATATACAATATGTGGGCGGTTGAATACTTTCCTTTTTATGTCATTTTCCAACAGTAATACTTGAGAAAAGAATGAAATTGACATAGAGATACGAACAATCTCTTTACCTAGTCAGTACAAAAATATAAATATGTGTTTAAGAAGGATGAAAAAGAATTGGAAATCTTAATGAAAATTTGCAAAGTTTTCAACAACTCCATGTGTTTAGAGATATAAATAAGAGTAATTTCATATCAAATTCAATGTCATTAATCACCAAGCATGCTTCTTATTTATAGAGTAATCATATGCTCCTTATTTTGGTTAATAATGAAAAACACGTTCATATGGATCAAAGCATCGCATAGCGAACAAACGCACTAATTACGAGTTCCCAAAAAAGTGCACTTCCTAAGTTAAGCATCATAACCCTCAACTTCAAAGAGCAGCAAAGTGCTCAAATGAGCAATAAAGGTGCTCGAACGAGCACCACTTGTTTAAAGCTGATTTTTTTTGTTTATTTCGTATGTACTTTGTAATTCTAAGCATTTATACCCTTAATCTTATGTTTATTTGTGCTACTACCTTTCTGCTCCCTCCAATTCAATTTAGTTGTTCTATTTGATTTGAGTACAAATATTAAGAAAATGAAAGAACCACCTAAAATAGTAGACTCATGTGCAATATTGAGTGTTTTTAATATTAAGATTTGGAAGGGACCACATAAAACCGTAGATCCATGTGCATATTGGGTATTTTTAACATTAAGAAAATGAGAGGACCACCTACAAATATAGGTCTTAGAATAGAAATGAGACAAGCAAGGTAAACTTAACTAATAAAAAATATAGGACAAGTAAAAAGAATTAAAGGAAGTAGTATTTTAGGGAAATCTTAACATACTCTAAATGTTCCAATACAAAAAAATTTTAGTATACGTAAGGTATCGATTATATATAATATACAAATTTCTCTTCTCCAATACATAATTTTATGAAGGAGTTATTTGGCAAATGACACATAACTAGTAGGTGATAGTTGATTAGAGTGGCTGATTTAATTTACCGAATAATAACTTAGGTGATTTGATCACTTAATTCTTTATTCATGTCAAAAAAAAACTAAAATTAATCATCCAATCAACTATTTTACCAAACACCTTTAAAATCTTAATACTTTAAATGAGCTCTAAGAGCTAGGTGATAAATTTGACATACTTGAAACAAATTTGTTTAAACCCTTAAGAGAAACTAAAAAGTGTAGTAAAAATATTTAGATTGGTGTAATCATGAAAGCCACGCCACAACATGCTTGTGTTGTGAATTGATTCTGTTATATGTTCAAACAAGAGTTAATTGTGTACAAGGCATGAATTGAAATGAAAACATAATGAGATGGAGTGATAATTTGTATTTTTCGATTTGCGATTGAAATTTGTGATCTCTTGTCACGTATATCTTGTCAAAAAACTAACTCAATTATAAGTTTAAACTGATAGTTGAGGACCCAAAATATTGATTGAGGTTATATATAATATATTTTAGGACCTCAACTCATAGAGTCTAGTAATTGTAATAAATACAATATTTCTAAATCCCTTAACGAGGATTCATTGGACGACAAGTCTGGTGCCAACAACTACGATAATTTCAGCTCCAATAGCGTGTATTTAAGTATTTGTAGTTCAAATCTCGTAACTGGATCTTGGGGTGGTATGATCGGTCCGTCTTGCAGTATGAACCTATCGTCTTACCTTTTTCGCCAGTGATGCACTTCTGGCTTTGATTGCCCAGATTGTGCCTCATGCACTGTTACCTTGAAGAAATTAGAGTGCCCAAAGCAAGCATAAGCCCTGTATACATCAGCATAAGATGTCATCATAAGATTTTGATCCTATTATATTGACCTTCGAAATCAGAGTAATAATTAACACGAACAGTTATCTCTAACAAATATATTATATACTTTTAACAGTGATATCACATCTTATAAATTAGTGGGTGGATTCTTGATTGTTTGTTAAAAAAGGGAGTTGGTGGTGACAGTCCAAAAGCATTGGCGTCAGAAGATTAATTGTGCAAAACAAAAAGTGAAGAGCAAGTTCGTTACAAGACACAAATATGAGCAACCATAACCGAGAGTGTGGGAAAAGCAAAAAAAAGCAAGTAGACGCATCATGCATGCATGCTCACCATTGAAATTTTAAATCATCAAAGGATGGTTTACTTTAAACGTACACAAAGAAAATAATGTGGAATCTAGTCAATATTTCATTTTATTCTTCTTATGTAGCCTTTTCTACAATTCAATTCAATTATAACCCTACTATAAGAGTATCAATATGATTCAATGTCATCTTACATACATGTATACCTATTAAAAAAAGTCAAACAACAAAATTTAAAATCGGATTAATTTCTAGTTGGATTAGCAGTTTTGGGTCATATTGGGGCAGGGGTTCAATTCGAGACAATTTTGGATTTAGTTAGCTTTAGGTTGTGTTTGGATTCAGGTCAATCCAACGGATCAAATATTTTTAGATTTTTTTCATATCATATAGTTGAATTACGGATCATCATAATTGGAATACTGGTCATAATGTTTGGGTTATGATCTATTAATTTCCAGTTTGATTTTGAATTGGCTTCCGATCGAGTCAAAAATTAAGAGCTCTATTTACATTGTCGCTTTCAACAAGGAACGTGTTGTCTTTAGGTTAATTTAACTTATTTAAAAACATAACTTATTTTTTCTATCAAACGTAACATATTTTTAATTATATTTATGTAATTATTAAGCTGTGATAATTCGTCATATAATTTCACTGTGGCCCACTTGTATGGACACTGGACATCTATGGGCTCGGGTCCACAAACCCACGAGTCAAAAGCGTTGACTTGTAGCCGCAGGTACACTTGGTGAGGTTTATTGTTTCCCAAAACTATATGGTAGTAAAAAGTTTACCGCACCCAATATATATGCAAGTTTACAACCCACTATTTGATCGCTTGTCTCAGTTATGAAGAATTTCCAATAGTAATTACTGTATTATGACAAATTAATTGTTATAAATTTTGTAAAATTAAAAAACATAAAGATGTGATATTATAGCGAAAGATAATTATACCATGAGTTTTATGATTATTTCATCATTTGCGACAAAAGAGAAGAAGACTAGTGGAGGAAGAAAATCGTTTTTATATCCAATCTTTAAACTTCGCCACTTTTTTATTTTAACGTCACCCCCCTATTGAATTACGAATTTACCCCTGGATTTTTAAACATTACGATTTTGCCACTAGACTTAAAATTTCCTATATATACAACAATCTCACTAAAAACAAACAAACTTACAAAATCAAATTTTTGGAGCAAAAACTAAGAAGTTCAATCCGCAAACGAATAATCGAGGTAATTTATTTTCGAATCTTATTATTTTAAATTTAAAAAAAAAAATTAAGTGAGTCGCAGGAATCTGGGCGACCCAGCCCCGGTTCAGTCGCAGGAAAACCATGGCTGGACCCCGGTAAACGTGCGACTGAACCGGGGTCCAGCCGCGATTTTTCCTGCGACTGAACCGGGGCTGGGTGCCCAGTTTCCTGCGACTCAATTTTTTTTTTCGTTTTTTGTTGAATAATTATTATTATTTTTATTTATATTATTATTATTATTATTATTATTATTATTATTATTATTATTATTTTTTTTTTTTTTTTTTTTTTATTATTATTGTTATTATTATTGTGATTGTTATTATTATTATTATTAAATTTTTATTTTTGTTTTAATTATTAATTTATTATTTTAAATATGTTTATTATAATAATAATTATTATCATTAACTTTTTTATATTGTCTTGAATATTATTTTTATTATTGTTGTTGGTGGCATTTTTTTTTGTTTTTTAAAATAATTATTATTATTTTTATTTATATTATTATTGCTATTATTATTATTATTATTATTATTATTATTATTATTATTATTATTATTATTATTATTATTATTGTTATTATTATTATTATTATTATTATTATTATTATTATTATTATTATTATTATTATTATTATTATTATTATTATTATTATTATTACTGTTATTCTTATTATTTTTACTATTATATTATTATTATAGTGATTGTTATTATTATTATTATTAAATTTTCCTTTAATTTTATTTTTAATTATTGTTTTTGTTATTAGTGTTATGATTATTATTATTGTTTGTGTTATTATTGTTATGATTATTATTAATATTATTATTTTTGTTAATATTGTTATTATTATTATGATTATTGTCAATTTAGAAAATTTAATTATAATAATATTATTAATAATCATAATAATAAATATGTTGTAACATTCTATTAAATTTTGTTGTTGCTAATTAATTATTGTTTTTTGTTCATGTGCTTAATTTAACGTAACGTTTGATTATGTTCATTTATTATTAATATTTACTTAAATTATCAAAAATTGTAGTAAATGGCTGGTAATCAAGGAAAAGAAAAGGGTTTATTTAGACACTTGTTGAGAGGTAATAGTTCTAGGCCTACCTTACTCAGAGGGGACCCGCATGAGAGGGGTGTAACGGGTTCTGCTAGGAGGGCTAGGCAGGAAGAGGCTGGCAGACACAGTTTGGCCCAAAGGTCGAGTACACTGGACCTAGTGTGAACCCCTATTGATGACCAGGCTAGCAGCATCCAGAGTAGTTGGGGTGTTTCAAGTGATGAGCATAATGACGCTGATGATGTTGAATACCAAGGTCTTGATTTTCGCCCAGTGGACTGGATTATTGTCCGCGGGCCCGACGGGAGATTCGCACGTGCGGGCCCTAGTTCTTCAGGCGCATCTGAGCGCGCCGGACGTAGTCTCGTCGATAATGAGCCGCCACGGGAGAGCAGGCGCTCACAGTCCGTTGGCATGGACTGGTTTGTCATATCGCCCCAGCCCGAGGGGCCGACAGATACGCGACTGATACCTAGCTATGGGGGGCACATAGCTAAAACTTATTTTTGACAATTCCAAGCGTACGCCTCCGCTTCTGGAATGCCATGGTAGGAAGAGGCCGTTGGAGGCCATCACCGGTCTGAGGGATATGACCGATGCGCTGTACGATGTCTACCTGCTGCTCCCCTCGGCCGTCTACTGTACATTATGCACCAGCACATCGACTGTGCTTTGATATCGGCCTTCGTGGAGAGGTGGCAGCTGGATATGAACACCTTCCACATGCCATGGGAGGAGATGACGATTATGTTGCACGACGTGCAACGCATATTGGGCATTACTATTGAAGGTTCTCTACCGGCTGAGTCTTCTGAGGTGGAGTGGCAGGTCGGTATCACCAATCTGTTTGGGAAGCCCATGTCTGAGCTACCGCGGAGAGGTGTATTCACCAGCGGCTACGTGAACGTTGCTGAACTGATGCAGCTGTGTCATAGGTCCCAGGCCACGGATACCCAGTCGACAGCCTACTACATGGCTATTGTCGGCTCTACCTTGCTGGCGGATAAGACCAGAACCGGCATGCGACCTCACGCGATACTTGCCGTGAACGTCGATCAGGATGAGATCGCCTGGGATGTAGTGACCTTGGCCTACATGTATCAGCAGCTGGGAATGGCATCTAGGGCTGGTTGCAAGACCATTGCGGGTTGCCTGACATTGCTCCAGACATGGATCTATGAGTACTTTCCCGCTTTCCGCCTTCATCCTCGCCGAGCAGACGTGCCTAATAAGACTAGGGCGGAGATGTGGTCCACGCCAAAGCCTTGCCGAGATCTGGTCAACAGGCTGAGGGACTGTCGTGGTATACTTGACTCCATGATGGAAACTCAGGTATTGTACATGACATCACACCTTCTTATACATGTTATTTTAAATTTACATTATTTTTATTTGTTAACTTGGCCTGTATGCAGGTGGAATGGACTCCGTACATGAATACTCCAAGGGCCTTGCTGAACGAGCACCCACGCACCACCTTTATCGGGGCATCACTTGCTTTGATATCGTCGAGGTGTATTTGCCGGAGCGGACAGTGCGACAGGTCGGCTTTGTGCAGGGTATTCCCCCCCCCTCCTACGAGACCAGCCAAGGTTGTGCAACCGGCACACGTTACCTACTCCGTGACATTTGCTTCTTCGTCTGTGTACTTGGAGGCATGGAGTATGTTCCCCTATAGTGCCCGCCTTGGTGAGCAAGCACTTCGTCGGACATCTGTTCCATCAGAGGCTGAACCTAGTTGCGTTGACTGGTTCATAGTGTGCTCCCACCCGAACGTAGTCCCCGGCGAAGGACCGAGTGCCCGTTTTGGTCCACCTGAATAGTCATTATCTACCAACTTTGTAGTAAACGTTGGTGAACTAGTATGGTATTTTATTTTCAATTTTAATTCTATCTTATTTTTATCAAATCGACATACTTTGAAGTACAAACCCACCAATTAGGCACCGTATAATTTATCTGATTGAAACTGATTTTTACTATTCAAAATTGATATTTACTGATTTTTACTTAACTTTACTCGTCAAAATTGATTTTTGTTGATTGTAACCAATTAATAGTTATAAATTAATACTGAGTTGAACTAAAACTAATTTTTATTGATTATAACTGATTTTCACTTATTGTAATTTTAATTGATTTTACCTGATTTTTGCTGATAGAAAATGATATTTATTGATTAAACTAATTTTAACTGATTAATTATTTTTAGGGATATTTTACATGATAGCAGTGTAATTTTGCGAAAGGCCAGTGATAGCAAAATTTTAAAAAAGTTCCACAAAATAACCTTATACTTATACTTTTAAAATTTAAATTGTTGTAACATTAATGTTCAAAAAATTATACGTTAAATTGTGAAAGTTTATTTTTACCCTTGTTTTTTAGGCCTTTCTGTTTTTATTCCTTCACCCATTGAAATCCCTTATTTGTTTTCTTGCATTCATATTCTTTCTTTAATTAAATAGATAGATCCATCAATTTCCTCTCCTTAGTAATTTCCTAAATATATAATAAAAATGATATTTTCTAAAGGGGGTCGTTCGTTATCTCGTTTTTCTCGATCAAAGGTACTGACTTTTGGCTTATCTAATGGATTTTTTAAAAATGTGCTACATTATTGTGGAATTTATAGTTTTTTATGGGATTGTAGTTTTGTTCTTGATTGTGGATTGTATTGCAGAATATCATCAATGGATGTTACAAGGGAAGATCAGCTTTTATGGATGAGAGTTTATTGAGAGCTTCATATTTTACTTCCGCTGTAAAAGGGATTGATTCTAATTTAGGGTTTTTGAGGAATTATGTGGCTTCTGCTGGAGCTAAGAATAAAAATTATATGTTTGATATGAGATATGTGTTTGCAAATCCTAGATTTTGTAGGTTTTTATCCAGTGAAGCACCTAAGAAAAAGAGTATGTGTATGATTGATTTTCGGGGGGAAGTTATCGGTTTTACTGTTGTTCTTTCTATTCTTTATAGTTTGGTTTTTTACTTTTGGATTACATGAATGTAGATTATGAGAACTTTTATCCCAAGAAGAAGAAGAAGATCCCCAAATCTGAGGAGCAGAAATCCGAGTCGAAAGGTATATGATTTTCTTTTTAGTTTTGCTAATAGGGTTATCTGGGTGATTTGTTGGGATTTAGGATAGCTAAAGTGCTTTATTTAGGGATATTACCACTTTGCAATATGGAAGATAGCTTTGAGTTCAGTTTAGATTACTGTGGGCTGACTCAAATCAAGGGCTTTTCTTCATTATAGGAAGGGCCTGGAGGTTTTTTTTCCTTTCGGAATTCTTTCCGATTTCTATGCATTTTACAGTCCCACCAGCAATTCTCTCAATTCCTAGCTTCCTTCCAACTCTTATTGGTTTGCGATTACTCCGTTTTTGCACATATCACAACTATCTTAAACGATTCTCTTTCAACTTTTCTTCAGTATTTGCTACTATTAAACCATTTCTTATATCTTTGTTTTCAATTCCATTATTGAAGGTATGCCCACTTACCATGCACATTTTCGCTACTCATCTTCTTACTATGATCCTTTCTAGAAGTCCAACATTTTGATCCATAAAAAAGTGCTAATCTGATAGTCGTTCAATAAATCTTGTCCTTTAGCTTTAAGAGCACCTCCATCACATAATTTCCAGCATCCGCTCTCTATTTTTGCCACTTGGGTCATATTTTGTTTGATGTCTCCAGTTCCCTAAAATATGGACCCAAGATATTTGAAGCATTCACTTTGAGTGATTTCTTTCTCCTCAAGCTTTATAGTGCCTCTAATTATCTCGTTTGTACTAAAATTATGCTCCATGAACCCAGTCTTACTTCGACTTAATTTGAGATCTCATGACTCCAACTATTGTCTACATTGTTTTATCTTCCAAAACAATGTCATCAGCAACAATTGATGCACCAAGAAACGTCTTCTGGTGTTGATCAAATTATCTCATCTAGGATTGCTATAAAAAGAAAAGAAACACGCTAAGTGAGCCTTGATAAAGGTCAATTGTGATGGGAAAATCCTTGTTACTACTTTGCTCTCCCTCTTTCTCACTATCAATATATATATATATATATATATATATATATATATATATATATATATATATATATATATATATCAAGGATAATATAGTCAATCTTCTTGGCTATTCAAATGATGGAAGTTTTCATCTTTATCCAAGTAGCCTTTGCATCTGAAATCATCTTCCAAACAGCTTTTTTAACAATTTTCTTGGCAAAAATTTAGCATTATCCACTTTTAATTTTTAATGTTTGATTCCACGTTCTTTGGCTTTCTTTACCTTCGGGCTTGCTTGAAGGCGAACATCTAGGATAAGGAGTTTATGTTGGGTGGATACACTCTCAAGGAATAACCTTACATTTTAGACAACTACCTTTATCTATCATCCTTGTAAAAATATAGTCAATTTAGGTTGCGTTTACTAACAAATTATATTAGAGTGAAAAATTCAAAATGGATTCTGTTATGTTTCTAGTTTCATAGCCAAAACCTCCATAATTGATTTTGGTTCATGATCATGGAATATGACTGAGCCATTTGTCATTAACTTACCGCTCACTCTCCTCCTTTATTTAGGTTTGGGACTAGCAATAAGCAACAAACATTAACTGCCGGAGTTGATTAAGCATTGATACCAAAAAAGAAGATAAGCTTTTCTACAAGTTTCCATATCCTTGGAAAATATAGTTGCATCTTGGTATTTTTTATATTTTGTCACTTGTCATTATAAATGTCAAAAGTTGATATTATGATCGTAGAACTTATTGATAGTGTCCTTGAACTTTGTATCGTGTAATAGTTTTATTGTAAGCTTGAAATGGATACCTGTGTATAGTTGAGCTATGCAAATCAGGTTGTATTTACATATTAGGTTCTCTAACCTTTTGATTTGCAAAGTTTACTTTCATCTTAGGTTTAACATACGTCTTTGTATTTCATTTGGTTTAGACAAGGAAAACCAGTGTTACCTATTCCATGGTGGCTGTGTTCTAAAGAGTAAGCATGTTTTGAAATGCATGTATTTTTGGAACTGTGTAACATGTACTTGAGATGATTGGCTAACTATGATATGCTAAACTGAAAGAACTACGGAATGAATGCAACAACTACGATTAGCCGTATGCTTGATTGACTAAGGGGATGCAAACATATATGTACTTCCTATGTGTTTTAATGTTGGATACACTTTTTGTTATCATTATATCCAATGCACATTTTTGGCTCTTAATAATAGATGAACTTCTTGATTTACTAGGCAGATGATTCTTCAAGTAAAAGCAAAGGAAGCAAGAGATAGTAGGTTTACATGTTAGTTTGTTTTTCCAATCCTATAAATTGTAGGATTCATTGTATCAATTAGAAAAGGTTTTGCAAACTAGGGTTTCTAATTCTCTTAGAACTATCTAAATTAGATTAGGAAATTAATTTTTTTTGAACGCTATTAGGAGTAGAAACATGTTTAGAAATAGCAGCTTAAGTGTTACAGTTATATGTTTTTTTATAGTTAAAGTAGGAGATTTCTAGTGGGGTTCTTTTAATCGTTAGACACCCTTTTAGTTGAGACTTGAGAGTTGTGACATAGTCATTACCTTCAATTAAGCCTTGAAATATCAGGTTTTGTGTTTTTCAATTCAGTGAGTTTTTCTATCCACTTTTGAAATCTTAAGAGAGATTCTTCTATTATTCGATTTGTCTCTTCTATTGAATATTGTCTATTTTTGGCTAGTTCACGCTTAAAAATGCAAGGTCAAACTATAACAACTAATATCATATATGCATTGAACGTTAATTAAGACTTAACTCCTTGTATTGACTTAACATTGATAAGGTTCACATTGAGGAGAGGACGGGGAGGTTGTGGTTGAACTACTTAGAAATTTATGCTTCAGGACATGAATTTGTTGATAAACTTGGAGCTTTTTTTAAAGAGGAAATATGTGACACTTACTAATTAATGCCTTTATAACCTCTACTATTTCATCAATTCAGAGGAATCAAACACAAATACCGAAGATCAAGGAAATTTTCAAGAAACCTTAATGGAGCAGATCCAATGTATACTCCTAATGATCGGACTTTTGCTTTCAACATATTCCTTTAGTCCTCATGAGAAGCAGCAGGTGAGAATTTTCGATTGTGTTTGTGTTTACAATTTATATTGACAAATGATTATGTTGCAGTGATATACTTTCTCTCTGTTTGTTTGGATCTTCAAATGATTTTGTTGTACAAACTTTTAATGTGAGAGTTACATTTTAGGATTATGAATTGAAAAGCATCTAGCTAAGTGCCCTTTTTGGTTCATGGAGGATAAATAAAATACTCAAGAATGATAAATGAGGGAAAAGAACTCTAGGAAAGGTTTTTTTGTTTTTGGTTTGACTTACTGCTCTCCTTCATATGTTGATTGGGACATCATAATAGTATGGAATCACCACAGTTCCTTCCACTGTGCTTTGATAACTTTCTTGGCCCCACCAATGCTTACTCATCAATTTTGACCCATGATGGTTGAATTTGTTCACCAGCGAAGAATGTATTATCTCTCTCCCTTTTGTTATGAGTTGTTAAGCTGTAATCTCTGTGTGTGTGTCTGTGGGGTGAGGATTGTGCAGGTAGCTGGTGGATATGGAGATGGAGAACTAGAAAAGCTGAGTTATTGGAGAGGCTATGGTTTCTAAAGTCAGTGATTTTTAGTATTATTCTCTTGGATTAATGAAGTCCTGAAGCTAACCGCTGGTGTTTTATTGAGTGTGCTTTTAGGAAAATAATGATAGCACATAAGCGCTTGTATTAACTATTAAGTGGTCTTGGTTATGCTAGGTAGTTGGTTGGCTAGTCAGGTTGTAATATTTGAGTGGTAATATGATAGATTAGCAGCAATGGAAAACTAGTTGATGTGTGACGAGTGGTGATAAATCAATTTGATTTCCGCTGATTTGTTTCACTGACAGCCTTTAATACCTTCTAGTTTCTTTATCCTTCAAAAGGAATATGAAATCCTTTGGAATGGGGGAAGTCATGAAACCTCAATTACCCAAACTAGAAAGGGGAAAGGGAAGTGCTGAAGTGGTGAACCACATATGATTACTGGGATAAGGGTGTTTCTTTCATTTTTTTCTGATTCCTGTGAACCAAGTGGTCTCTATATTGAACATCTTCATGTTCATCTTGCAAGGCAAGGCCAACTATATCCTCTTGGTCTCTATATGAAAAATGATTATGTTATTGCTTGATTTGTGTTTTAATTTGCTTAATTTATAGACTGGGACAATGGATGATTGAAACTGTCTTTCTAATTCTTTCAACCTGTTTAACATGTAGTTTTGCCTTTCACTTTTGTGTGATTGCTGCTTGCAGATTAGTTTCCAAGAATTCAAAAATAAGCTTCTAGAACCTGGTCTGGTTGATCATATTGTTGTTTCCAATAAATCAGTTGCTAAAGTTTATGTAAGGAGTTCACAACGGGATCAAACAAACAACGATGTCAGTAGTGCTCCTACGAGAGGGCACTCAGGCCAGTACAAGTATTATTTCACAATTGGAAGTGTTGAATCCTTTGAAGAAAGGTTGGAGGAAGCGCAGGAAGCCTTGGGTATTGACCCCCATGATTATGTTCCTGTAACATATATGAATGAAATGGTGTGGTATCAGGAGTTAATGAGCTTTGCTGCCGCACTTTTACTTCTCAGATCACTTTTATACTTGAGTAGGAAGATGGAAGCTGGCCTAGGTTGAGGAATTTTCAACATTGGAAAAGCCCATATCACAAAAGTGGATAAGAATGCAAAGAGCAAGGTCAGATATATTTATTCAAATTTGTATGTTTTATTTACTGTACTCAGTTGCTACTTATTTTCATGATATATTTGCGCTGAGTGATGTACACTTCCTCTTCTGCGAGTGTAATTTTTATTGTTGATCTGTTAAAACTGTTCATGATCATTTTCTTATTTTCAGGTGTACTTTAAAGATGTTGCTGGCTGTGATGAGGCAAAGCAAGAAATTATGGAGTTCGTACACTTCCTTAAGAATCCAAAGAAGTATGAAGAATTGGGTGCAAAAATTCCTAAAGGTGCTCTCTTAGTTGGTCCACCAGGGACTGGAAAAACACTCTTAGCTAAGGCAACTGCTGGGGAATCTGGTGTACCCTTCCTTTCTATATCAGGTTCAGATTTTATGGAGATGTTTGTTGGTGTTGGGCCATCCAGGGTGAGAAACCTTTTCCAGGAAGCAAGACAATGTGCTCCTAGCATTGTTTTCATTGATGAGATTGATGCCATTGGACGTGCAAGAGGACGTGGTGGATTTTCTGGTTCAAATGATGAGCGAGAAAGCACTCTCAATCAGCTGCTTGTTGAAATGGATGGTTTTGGAACTACCTCTGGAGTGGTGGTCCTTGCTGGCACAAATAGGCCAGATATTCTGGATAAGGCTTTGTTGAGACCTGGTCGATTTGATCGCCAGATCACCATTGACAAGCCTGATATCAAAGGTCGTGAACAAATCTTTCAGATTTATTTGAAAATGATCAAACTTGATCATGAGCCATCATACTACTCAGAGAGGCTTGCAGCACTCACTCCTGGGTTTGCTGGTGCCGACATAGCAAATGTTTGTAATGAAGCTGCGTTAATAGCTGCAAGGAATGAGGGGACAGTGGTTAATATGGAACATTTTGAAGCAGCCATAGATAGAGTTATTGGTGGCTTAGAGAAGAGAAACAAGGTAAAATTTTGCTGTCTTCTATGACGCACACTACCTTGCTTACTAAATAAGTGGTAGCAACTTTTCTTTCTTGTCATGCAGGTAATAAGCAAGTTGGAAAGACGAACTGTTGCTTATCATGAATCAGGTCATGCTGTTGCTGGATGGTTCCTCGAACATGCTGAACCACTATTGAAAGTCACAATTGTTCCTCGTGGCACAGCTGCTCTAGGATTTGCGCAGTATGTTCCAAATGAAAATCTTCTTATGACTAAAGAGCAGCTTTTTGACATGACTTGCATGACATTGGGTGGTCGAGCTGCTGAACAGGTAATTGCTTCTCTTTCCCTCATTCTAATGTCTTTCTTGGTTCCATGTAAGATGTATCATATTGGGACGACTTTTGTCTAAATCAACTTAATACCTTTGGTGACTTCCTCTCTGTGTTTTTTAAAGTTGAGACCATTACGGCAATAACTGATCTTGATGTATTATTAACCCTCATTCATGAGTAGGGGTGTTCAATGGGCCAAATACAAACCGGGCTGGGTTGGATAAGGATCATTTAAACTTAATGTGGGCTTTAAATGGGCTGGGCTTTTAAAGCCCAACTCGACCCAGTCCAACCCATTTTGTTACTAAAAATTATTATAATCCCCATTGATCAATTTATAATAATTAAATTGTAAAAACCTTAGTAATTTCCATTGGCATTGTCATTTATAATAATTAAATGATCCATCAATTATGCTATTTACAAAAAGCTTTATTGAGCCCTTTTATAGCCCGCTTCATTTCAGTTATAGCAAAGCCCATTTTTGCTCCAGTTCCTTTTCAACCCGACCCTTACATAACCCTACTAAAAACGGGCCGGATACAGGCTTTAAATGGACGTTTGGTTTGTTGAACACCCCTAGTTGTGAGGTTATGAGGAGACAACTATGCAATTGAGATTTGCGGAGTATTTGACATACTGGCGCTTATTTTGAAGGTTCTGATTGGTAAAATCTCAACTGGAGCTCAGAATGACCTGGCAAAGGTGACGAAAATGACATACGCCCAAGTTGCAGTATATGGGTTCAGTGACAAAGTGGGTCTCCTCTCATTTCCCCAAAGGGAGGATGGTTTTGAAATGACAAAGCCGTACAGCAACAAGACTGGTGCTATCATCGACGAAGAGGTAAGAGAGTGGGTTACCAAAGCATACAAGCATACTGTAGAATTGATCGAGGAACACAAGGAGCAGGTTGCTGAAATAGCGGAATTACTACTTGAAAAGGAAGTCCTCCATCAAGAAGACTTGGTTCGAGTTCTTGGTGAGAGGCCTTTCAAATCAGCCGAGCTCACAAACTAGGATAGATTCAAACAAGGTTTTCAAGAAAGTGAGAAGGGTCTTCTGAGAAACCGTCGTCAAAGGACGAGGTTGTGGACCAAGTTTGCAGCGGAAAATGACGTTTGTTACCTTTTATACATGCACGCTTATACAGACAAGCAAGAACAGAAGGTTTCTTGATCAGGATGTCTGTTTGGATTGAATTCTAAGGAATCTTGAACGATTGCTTATCCCTGGAAGAAGACACTGATTCCCCTAAGGAATGCAGTATAACAACCCGACCTACCGTTGACTGAGTAAACAGGGTCATCACGGGGTTCATTTCCCAAGAAACTTAAATCACACCTTCAAAATTTGAGCAAAGGGGTCACTAAGCTCTTTAATGTAACTAACTCAACTAATTCTCAAACCAAACATCTAAGTAAAACACAAGTAATCATACAATTCACTTCGAGTTGAATATAACACAACCAAGACGAATATACATTTATCTAAAAATCTAATACAAAACTACAAAAATCTAATATAACTCAACTAGATTCCCACGTGTTCAGCTCAATATACATCCTTGGAACACTATTCAACACTGCTAACTCATTGTTCTCAACCGGTTTCGATCTGTGATCAAACTAAAAGATGGAAACAATAAGGAGTTAGATTAAACTGAATGAGAAGTAGCAATACAAAACAACAAAACACAGTAATTTAAATCATAGGTTTAAAACCAACATCAGTTTCCTAGATCTATGTGCGCACATGGAGTCTAGTTTGAGAGGTGCCCCATAGCTCTAAGGCTATGTCGCTCTTGGGTGAAGCTAGTCAATATCTGAATGACAATTCGCTTCAAAACAGGGAGCAGGGAACAATGTTCCTCAACTCTGACAATGACCAACTCGCAAGCCTGATCCATTGACCATATCATAATATCAGCATAAACATTCACAACAACATTTGTCTCAACAATTTCCAATTAAAAAGAGCTTTAGTAAAAAGTTTATTTTCAAGAATGCAGTCTGGCCAGACCCTTTAAGGGACTGCTACTACTCACCAACAAGACGCTTCAAAGAGCCGTGATCGATTTGCAGCTATCAACTAGAAAGAGCGCGCAGAGAAATCGTTTTCTGAAGAATAATAAGATCATAACATCACTCAAGAGCGTTCGGTACAACTTTACTAACAAATAACTTATTACATGTCCTCCTAAACTCAAGCTTAACCAAAACTCTTGTTTTAGCATTTCTAATCATCATATAATAGTAAAACTTTGATCTTTAATTCACCATTATTGTAACAGACCGTTTTTTCTTAGTCTTAAATATTTTGACAAATTCAATAATCGTTTCATTTTAATATTTTCTTTTTAATGCCGTTTCGAATTTTATTCCAATCGTTTTTAAGTTCTCGATTTTCTTTTATATATAATTTATTTCTCTTAAAATAAATTATCTAAATATTAAGTCTAGCTAAATTACCTACAATAACTTAATCTTTTTTATTTCCTATATTAAATTATGATTAAAAAATAAAAAAATATATAATAATAATAAAAAAAAAGAAAAAAAATGTAAAAATCTTAAAGTTGGTGGCAAGACTAAGACTAGGTGACAAAAGTATTTAATCTAGTCTTATCCTAAGATAAAACCAAGAAGAAAAATCTTGGAATTAATTATTATTTACTTGCCCATGAAGGAAATTAAAATAATGGATAATTTTGCAAATCTTTGGCTATTTATAACCAAGCAACCGTGGGTAAAGGAAAAAAAAATAGGAGAAGGAAAATCAGAAAATTAATTCCTAAATATAATCTAATTCCTAAAAATTCTAAAAACCCTAGAAAAATTCCTAAAAATCCTCAAAAATTTCCTAATAATAGTATTTAGTGTTAATTATAGAAATTCAATGGGAGGAAGCTAATATTGTGGCTAAAAATTCTACAACAAAGGAATTTAATTAATAGTGAAATTATTAAAGGTACAAATTCTTACATATATTTATTTACATAAATTTATGCTCATAAATTTTATATGTGTTTAGTATATATAAATTAATATTTCTGGAAATTTTGGTGAATTAATTCGTCATAATTTATTTTATATGATTTATTCATTGAAATTGTCAAAAACCGCATAAACCGAAATAATTTAATTAAAATAGTAAACATTAATATCTTTAAACGAAAATTTTTCTGTACATATATATATATGAAATATAAGTTGTGTATTAATTTCGTGAATTATAGTGAAGTATAAATATTATTATTAATTTTTGCTAAAAAACGCATAAAATAAGGAAAATCATAAATTTGGGTTAAAAATAATTATTTCTGGAAAAAAATAATTTATTTTAGTTACTGTATTTTAAATTCATTTAAGTTATTTTTGTGAAATTTTGTGATATGTAAATTTTAAAGAAATAAATTAATAATCTAAATTGTTATTGTAGGAAAAAAGAAAGAAAAATGAGAATTAAAATTTAAAATTAATTTATTTTGGTGAATAAGAATATACACCAACTTATTTAATAATAATTTATTTATTTTAAAATATTTCTTTTAGATTTTGATCTTAACAAAATTAATTATTCATGTACTAAATCTAAAAATAAGTTACTAAGAAATTGATTATTAAGAAATTAATAAAGCGTAATTGAAAATTAATCTATAAGTAAATACTAAAGACCCATTTAGTTTTGATTTTAATAATAATAAATGATTATTTATATGTAACTCGTAATGAATTTATTTCTATTATATGTTATTGCAATGATGCATTTATATGAAAACAGTAACATGATAATAAAAAGGCTTGATAGTAAGGAAATGCCGAACCATGCTTCCGGCATGTAAAAAACGTGGGACGTGTTTTCCAGCACGTAAAATACGGCGAACACAGTAAGGTTGTTTAACCTGACCTGTGGCTCGAGCAACATTGTACTGGAGGAGTGACGACTCCCACTAAGTTAGGGGTTTTGGTTTACCTCACCTTAACAGGCCCTTACATATATCAAACAAAGATCATATGTGTTGCATTCATTAAATAAGTAATCGGATTCCACGCCCTAACACTCAAGCAGAAGTGTTAGTAAATCACGCCTTAGTACTCAAGCAGAAGGACCAAAAGTTTAATATATGTAAATGAATCTAATATAAAAATGAATTCCCTATAATTCATAAGATACCTTGCATATTATGTATTGTGATGCACTTATTTTTGCTTATTACTTATTGTCGTGCATATACTATCAATACTTGTATATTTGCGGTAAGTTTTTATACTCGGTTTTTTTTAAAGCTGACCGATTTTCATCGACTGTTCCCATATTTCGGGAGCAGATGCTGCAGGCAACTTTACATGATTAAGAAGCTATTGTATTGTTTATGTGAGATTAGGATATAATATGTATGTAGTTTATATTATGGACGATAATTATGTATTAAAGAAAGATGTAATACGTAAAATTATATTTTAATGATTTAAGTTTTCTTTGTTTTTTTTGAAAATTCTGTTTTGTTTTATTTCTTTTTCGCAATAATCACAGTTCGATAGACTTCCACTTAGCATTACTTACTATATATTATAATAAACCTACATTAGAAAAGAACGATCCGTTACAATTATAAAATAAAGTTTATGACCAAATCTATATTGTTCAACCTCTCATGCTCACCACATCCAAAAGCTTCAATTTATACATTTTATCAAGCACAAAAGTAGTCATCCAAGCCCGTAATTGACCATACTCATAAAGACTCATAATTCCCCTAATTTGACAAGTATTTCCAATTAAACACCAATATATACATTCAAACTCAACATTGAAAATCCTCAAAGAATCAAATAATCCCTTCAAGAATATCAAATTATTCAATAATTTTACCCATAACAAACATTTTTCCTAAATCCTTAATTCTCAATATCCACTAATTTAATATCAAACATCTAAAGTTCTATCTACTTCAATGACCACAAGTCTATTTATTTATCTACTAAATCATGAAATCCAATAATAATCTTACGTTAGTGTTGATACTTGATGATTAGCAACAAAATATTGATGTAGTACAAAAGTAAGAGATCTTACTGCAATTTCAATGAATAAATATTAAGGGGTATAATAATTAAATTATATATTGTACCCTTGATTTACAGTTCTAGAGACCAAGAACAAGAAGTTTGCTATTGTTTGCTTGAAGAATTAGTCAAAGGAAAGAAGAATGACCAAAACCATCTTGTTTCTCACAATGATTAGGTCTGTGACAGCCATGGCTTGATTCTTGAAAGGAAAAATCAGAATGAATAAGGAGAAGGCATCAAAACAATAAAACAAAAAAAAAATTAAGTGGATTCGAACTTTAATTTGACACAAACAATCGAAAGGGAAACCCATTGATTCGTTCAATGAAACGAAGGCAAGTAAGATTTGCGGTGTCTCTTGCGAAAACCAAATGTAGAAGATGACTAAGGCTTGCTTTGCCCTATTGTGCGAAAAAGGAAAGGGTTTATGCCCTAGATTTCGAAATTTCTGGAGGAAGAAGAGGAAGAAGGTGCGAATCCCGCCATTGCTGATTTTCGAAGGAAAGCTTCAAAGGGGGAGGCTATTCTAGGGCTGAATTCTTTGAAACTTCATATCAAGATTACAAGGATTGCACTCGAAAATCAATGGATTGAATGAGGAAGAAGATTAATCACTTGTAATAGATTCCAAGCAAGAAATCAGCCATTTTCTCTGAAAATGGCGAGAAGGAAGAAGATACTCTTGGTTCTTGGGTTTTGATGTGTTCAAATGAAGGAGTGTGATTATTTTTTTTTTTTGTTTTGTTTTTTTTTTTTTTTTTTTTTTTTTTTTTTGCTGATTTCTGGTTCATACGAATGGAAGGAAGGGGAAGGGTTTTGGGTATTATAATCCAATTAAAAGAAAAGGAAAAGAGAGAAGAAATTAAGTTTAGAATATATTTATATTATGTATATTTAAAGTCATTCTCATACTAGAATTCTCTTAAATTCACTCATCTTAATTATTAATTTCTCAATATTACATGCACGGCCTAATCCTCACAATTCTCTCAATGATCAATGTGATCTTGGAGAAGTATGAATTTGCGAAGGCTTGAACACACTCAACCTTACAAGACAGAAAATGGCAAACAAAACAGAAACAAACACCTTGCTTTTTGAATGAATGATCGAATTACTATAAACGTTGATGAATGAATTAAAACTATGTCGTCTTTACAATTGTGAGGAGAGAAAAAGGCGCCTAAATCCTAACGGCTATAACAGAAAACAGAAGCCTTAAAACAGAACGCGCTGGGTCTTCTGTTTGCGTTTGGTAACACGAAGTTGTTCCTTATTCTTCCTCTCCCAGATACAGGACTATGTATGCTTTCCTCAAGGTTGTATCATGTATGTTCATAGTATTGAGTAAGTGTTCCTCAGCTCTTTGTTCATCAGCTTCATTTGCTTGGGCTGGGCTGGGTTCAGCTCTTTGTTTTGTTGAGGCTTTTAACAGGTTAAAACAAGTTTTGATTTCTGTATCAATCATCCAACCACCGGATTGGAACCTGCCGTTCGAGATAATGTGTGACGCAAGTGATTTTGCAGTTGGGGCAGTGTTAGGCCAAAGGAGAGACGACAAACTCCATGCCATTTATTGTGCCAGTAAGACACTTGATGTCGCCCAACTCAATTATGCTACCACTGAAAAAGAGTTGTTGGCGGTAGTGTTTGCAGTGGAGAAATTTCGATCCTACCTTCTTGGGTCGAAAGTGATTGTGCATACGGATCATGCAGCATTGAGGTATTTGATGACTAAGAAAGACGCCAAACCTCGACTGATTCGTTGGGTATTACTACTTCAAGACTTCGATTTGGAAGTTAAGGATAAAAAGGGGGCCGAAAACGTAGTAGCTGATCATTTGTCTCGCCTTCTTCTTGACAATGTTGATGACGGTTCTACGATAGATGACTCGTTTCCTGATGATCATCTCTTTGCCATCTCACTTGGCAAAGCACCGTGGTACGCCGACATAGCCAACTTTTTGGCTAATCAAATTCTACCTCATGATCTCACTTACCAGCAAAAGAAGAAATTTCTCCATGAAGCAAGGTAGCATTATTGGGATGACCCTAATCTGTATAAGCTTTATGCTGATACGGTCATTAGGAGGTGTATTCCGGAAGATGAGGTAACATCGGTGATTGCTCATTGTCATGATTTACCTACAGGAGGCCATGCCAGTGCCACTAAGACTGCTGCAAAAATCCTTCACTGTGGTTTCTATTGGCCTACATTGTTCAAAGATGTTCATGAGTATGTGCAATCGTGTGATTGTTGTCAGCGTACTGGAAACCTCACTAGGCGGTCTGAAATGCCTTTGAATAACATTCTTGAGGTGGAGTTGTTTGATGTTTGGGGTGTCGATTTTATGGGACCGTTTCCTTCTTCTTACGGGAACAAGTACATCTTAGTCGCCGTAGACTATGTCTCCAAGTGGGTGGAAGCCATTGCCACCCCCACTAATGATGCAAGAGTAGTAGCTCGGTTCTTCAAGAGAGTTATTTTCCCTCGTTTTGGGACACCCCGTGTGTTGATTAGCGATGGAGGGTCACATTTTATAGAAGAGAAGTTCGAGTCTATGTTGAAAAAGTATGGTGTGCATCATCGTGTAGGTTTGTCATATCACCCCCAAACTAGTGGGCAAGTAGAGATCTCTAACCGTGAAATCAAGTCCATCCTAGAGAAAACGGTTGCAAGATCAAGGAAAGATTGGGCTAATAAGTTGGATGATGCTTTATGGGCGTACCGGACTGCTTTCAAGACTCCCATTGGTACCACTCCCTATAGATTGGTGTACGGAAAAGCTTGCCATCTCCCCGTTGACCTTGAGCATCGCGCTTATTGGTCAATCAAGGCCCTCAACTTTGATTTGCATGCTTCAGGAAAGAATAGAATGTTACAACTTGCAGAGTTAGATGAGCTCCGCCTTGATGTGTACGAAAATCTAAGTTATACAAGGAGAGAACCAAGAGGTGGCATGACCAGTACATCCAAAGGCGTGAATTCAAGGAAGGAGAATTAGTCCTATTGTTCAACTCCCGTCTCAAGCTATTTCCAGGAAAACTCAAATCCAGGTGGTCTAGACCATTCCGCGTCACCAAGGTCTTCCCCTATGCTTCTGTAGAAGTTTGGAGCGAGGGGAGCGGTACATTCAAGGTGAATGGGCAAAGGTTGAAACATTACCGAGCTGGAATACCCGTTCAAGGGAATCAGGTTTATAACATTTCCCTTCCTTCTTCCTACTGAGTTGTTGAAGGAAGTCTAGCTATAGACTATAAATAAAGCGCTTCTTGGGAGGCAACCCAAGTTTATGATTTGTAGATGTTGAAATGACATAGAACTGGTACCCGATCTAGTTTACATAAACCAGGTCGGGTCCGAATGGATAAAAAAAATAGAAAATAAAAAAGAAGAAAAATAAATAAATAAATAATAAAATAAAAAATAAAAATAAGAAAAATGCTGGAAAGGAAACCCGGTCGGGTTTTCCAGATACTCGGTCGGGTCCGTGAGGAAGCAGAAAACAGAGGTTCTGAATATTAGTAAACCTGGTCGGGTTTAGAGGGAAAACCGGTCGGGTCTTCGAACAGCCGATTTTTCAATTCCTTTTTCCCTTCTCTTCCCCTCCACTTTCCTCCATAACCATTCTCAAAGCTTTCTCTCTCTAAAGTTTCACCATCTTTCCTCTCTTCAAAACTCCACCAAAACACACCAAAACTCCATCAAAATCACACCATTCTATTCTCTTTCCTTTCTTCTTCAACATCCATCCTTCAATTTTCACTCAAAACCCTAATTTTTTTCTCTCCTCCAAAAAGGCTCCATTTTCTTTCAAATTCAAGGATGTCAAAGAGGCAAAGGTCTACAACTCGTGGAGCATCATCTTCTCGCGGAGGAAGCCGTCAAACACCAATTTCTTCCGACCCGGAGTACCCCGAAATCATCTTTCGAGATGAGCATCAACATAAAAAGTTTCTTCAGGTCAAGGTACGGGTTATTTTTCCCTCTCGTTTTTTCTGTCATGAATCTTTAAGAGAACTTGGAATTTACAATGCTATGTCAAATCTATGTGCTGCACTGAATTTCACTACTATGTTCAACATGTATTATAATTCTCATCCTGCATTAGTTTATGAATTCTTAAGTTCTTGTGAGGAAGCAGTATTAAATGGTGTGCATGGCATGTCCTTCCGTTTGCTCAATGTTGATCGATTTTTGTCTTGTGCTGAACTTGGACAACTCTTTGGGCTAGATCCTGATTGGGGACTTTTGAAGGGTGCTTCGGGTCAATCCGCTTATGTAATTTGGAGAATAATAACCGGAAAGCAGGAATTTGACCCAAAGCATCTAACAATTGCGAATGTGCAACATCTGGTGTTAAGAATTTTCCTGAAATTTCTATCTACAACTTTGTTTGCCCGGAATGATCATATTGCATCTAGGTTAAATCATGTTGCATTCTTGGCTCACGCTCTTAGGAGCACCGCCGATACTCACCATGCACTTCCTATGCGAATGGTGAAACATTTGACCAGATTGAACTCAAGGACTATTAAGTCAAAACTTTTAATTGGTGGTATTGTCACTTGCATTGCTGTCCATTTTAGTTTGTAGACTCTGTCGAGAGGCACCCTGATGCCTTGCTCACAACCGGCTTCCTCAAGCATGCCAACTATATTACGGACCAAACCGGTCCTTTTCTTTGGCATGTTGGGAGGAGAACAATTGTTTTACCATCAAGGAACCTTCCCCCACTTTCCCCTGATTTGCCTCACTACTTGTTATTCTCTCCTGCTGGTTTTATGGTTGAGGAGGAATATGATCATTTAGCATAGGAAGATCATGAGGAAGAGGAAGACATTAATGACTTCCATCAACTTCGTGACCCTCCACTCCATCCGAGTATTCCTCCTATCCCCTATTCTTATAACCACTTCCAACGCGCTGTCATGACCCAATTTTCTCACATGAACACCCGGCTAGATGACGTTTCTCAGCATATGGCTCAGTTAGAGATTGACCAGCGTCGAGCTCTTGAGCCTATTTACGGCCAATTCTATCAAACCGATGTGTTTCCTCAAGGGTTCTCTGAACACCCTTCTTGGTTTGACCCCACTAGATGGGGCGGTCCTTCTGGTTCTGGAGGTGGTGGTTCGGGCCAGTGATCCTTTATTCGATCTTGTGCCAAACACTGAGGACCGTGCTTGGACTGACTTGGGGGGGATAATCACTTCTTATTCACTCACTCACTCATGCATCTGTACATTTTTATCATTTTCAGCATATAGAGTTAGGTTTTATTTCTCGCATGCATAAAAAAAAATGTTATGGCTTGATGAGAATTGTTGGAATCTCCTGTATATAAGTAACACTGTCCTTTCCCCTAAAATGAATTTTGCAAAATGTTTTGACTGGTATTTTGGCATGTGATACTGTTATTTGGATGTCAGAGGCAAACCGCAAGCACTCCTAATTTGAGAACCAGTTAAGTGGCATTTAATTGCCTCATGAGCATGAGTAGGTTAGCTTGTGAGTAGACCTAATCAAATGTGTGTGCATTATCTGCTAGGATGCCCATTAGGGGCTAGACTGATCTTGACTTTGCTTTACTCCTCTTAGAATTTGACTAGATGTACCTTGTTGAAAATGATTTTCAAGCTTAGATGTTACTTGAAACCACATGGACTAAAAAGCAACCTTGCACTACTTGACTTTAGGTTTTTGCCCTCTTGAGCTTGAGCCTATTTTCTTTCAACCCGCATTACTAAAGCTCCACGATCCCAAAATTTCCCCCTCTACACCTTAGGGAGTGAATTGATTATTTGAGTTTGATGTTGGTTGTTGGTGTGGCTACCGGTCCATAATTGTAAAATTTCGAGTTTCTTTAAATTCCTTTGTATATAGATACCCCCATGTATTATTTCTTTTTTTAAAAAAAAAAAAAAGAAACAACAAAAAGAATATGATTTTTGTTTGTAGTTATAAGTTCAAATAAAAAGGGTTATATCTTGTTCTTCTACAAGCTCGAAATTTCATTGGTTAGGTTCATTTACGATTGACTGTATGATGTTCATGTTCGAAGTGTGTGTAGTTGCAAGAAAAGAGTTTTCACTCCCTACTGTCCCTACTAGGTCTCATATTTTTAGCACGACCAATAACCTTAGCCAACGTTACTCCCGTTATTAGCCTGATTTGATTCTCATGGTAGTTGAAGTCTATTTCGAAGGAGAAGGATAGCAAAGTTAAAGTGAATAGAATGTTACAACTTTCAGAGTTAGATGAGCTCCGCCTTGATGCGTACGAAAGTTCTAAGTTATAGAAGGAGAGAACCAAGAGGTGGGATGACCAGCACATTCGAATGGGCCCGTAACCAGGGGGTAGAGACGTTTTTCTTAGAGATTTTCAATTCTTCACTTTGGGCACACCATTTAATACTGCTTCCTCACAAGAACTTAAGAATTCATAAACTAATGCAGGATGAGAATTATAATACATGTTGAACATAGTAGTGAAATTCAGTGCAGCACACAGATTTGACATAGCATTGTAAATTCCAAGTTCTCTTAAACATTCATGATAGAAAAAAAACAAGAGGGAAAAATAACCTGTACCTTGACCTAAAGAAACTTTTTATATTGATGCTTATCTCGAAAGATGATGTCGGGGTACTCCGGGTCGGAAGGAATTGGTGTTTGACGGCTTCCTCCGCGAGAAGATGATGCTCCACGAGTTGTAGACCTTTGCCTCTTTGACATCCTTGAATTTGAAAGAAAATGGAGCCTTTTTGGAGGAGAGAAAAAAAATTAGGGTTTTGAGTGAAATTGAAGGATGGGTGTTGAAGAAGAGAGGAAAGGGAATAGAATGGTGTGATTTTGATGGAGTTTTGGTGTGTTTTGATGCAGTTTTGAAGAGAGGAAAGATGGTGAAACTTTAGAGAGAGAAAGCTTTGAGAATGGTTATGGAGGAAAGTGGAGGAGAAGAGAAGGGAAAAAGGAATTTAAAAATCGGATGTTCGAAGACCCGATCGGGTTTCTCTCTAAACCCAAGCGGGTTTACCAACATTCAGAACCTCTGTTTTCTGCTTCCTCACGGACCCGACCGGGTATGAAAACCCGACCGGGTTTCCTTTCCAGCATTTTTTCTTATTTATTTATTTATTTTTTTGTTTGTTTGTTTTATTTATGAAAACTAAGAAGGGGATGTTGATCTGTAGCTTGCTCAAAACTTGAAGAAATTTTCCATATTTATGCTCAAGCTTCGCCTGTGCCAATCTAGAAGGAAATGGCACTGGTGGTGTGTAAGTTCGACCGACAATTGTGGGCTTGTCTGAATTGACTAGCTCATCCTTCTTTTCTTCAGAAACATCATCATTAGTTCCTAAATCTGGAACAACAATAGGTGAAGTCTTTACCTTAGAGGCTGGATCATAAGGTGTCCTACCGCTCCTCGTAGTTACTGCATTGAGTTGCTGATGGGGAGATGTGGTTAGGTTCTTTTCTGTGTTTCCCAAAATTTGCCCCTTTTGCATGGACAAGTGACTCCATTGCTGTGCCATTTGAGCCTTCTGAGTATCGATCATTTTGTTGTGGGCCAAAATCTGATTAATGGAGGTGCTGAAGTGTTCATTTTGCTTGCTTTTGGTAGCAATAAAGTTCTCCATCAAGCTCTCAAGGTTGGACTTCGGTGGATGTTGTTGTTGAGGTGGGAAGGGAGTCTTTGTTGGAAACCCGATGGTATGTTGTACGAGGATGAGGAATTTCTGGGCATTGTTGGATGATCCCTCCATCCTGGGTTGAAGGTGTTGGAATAGGGGTTGTATTGTTGTCTGGATTCTGATTTTGGATGGCGTTGACTTGTTCCACAGCAGCAACCCCTTCGGCTTGAAGTTGGCAATCAACACTAGAATGCCCATTTAAGCCACAAGCACCACAGATTTTATTTACTGCAGCCACAACCAATTGCTCAACCTTCCTTGTCAAAGCCTGCACATTATTAGTCAAAGCAGCAATAGCATCCACTTCATATCTACCACCTTGCTTTGGAGTTGATTGTTCTCGCCAGTGGTAATTTGAGGCCATGTCATCAAGAATTTTCTTGGCCTGGGTCAGTATTTTCATCATGAAGTTACCCCCAGCAGCAGCATCTAAAGATGTCTAGATCTCATGCCTCAAAGCATTATAGACTTTCTCAATAACCATCCAATCTGGTAATCCGTGATGTGGGCACTTTCTGATTAGACTTTTAAATCTCTCCCATGCATCATAGAGTGATTCCCCGTCTTTTTGCTTGAAAGTAGAGATCTCATTACAGTACTTTGAAGTTTTTCCGGGTGGGTAGTATCGATGCAAGAATGCCTTTTTCAAAGCCTCCCAAGTAGCAATGGAGTTGGGTTCTTCCTCACGAAGCCACTGCTTAGCCGCCCCCGCAAGAGAAAAAGGGAAAGCTATCAACATTAATTGATCGGAAGTGATGTTGTTGTACTTGTGTGTCATGCACTTGTCGATGAACAGATTAATGTGATCGGTTGGGCTCTCATTCTCAATACCATGAAATTGGTCTTGAGCGATCCAGTTGAAGAATGCTGACCGGATCTGATACTAGTTTTCGGTAATCTCTTGCCTCACAATGCTAGCATCGGGAGTGATGTAATCCAGGAGGGGTTTCTCTAGTGTTTCAGCCATGGTTAAATCTTCCCTTCTCTTGTTTCTTCGCCTTCTTTGCCTAAAGTTGAGTCTTCTTGCTGTTGCTTCGATTTCAGGGTCAAAAGATACTAGTTCGTGTCCCTGTCGTCTGGTTTGCATGCAACAAAAGAAACTAAAGGCAAAGGGTTAAATAGACAGGGGAGGGGGGACATAACCGAAGCGAAATCAGAGAAAAAGAATCAATTTAAACTCAGAAAATAAACACTAAACTAGTCCGTTATTCCCCGGAAACGGCGCCAAAATTTGATAGGTCGTTTATGTACTACCAAACAAATCCTAATATGCAACTAGTGTAGCAGCAGTTACGGTCGAATCCACTGGGAACAATTTAGTAAATGATTACTTTCCGGCTACCAATTGATCCTAAGTAACACACAATTTTAGAGAATATATGTCTAAACTAACTAAATGACTAGAGTACAAACAATTAATTGGAAAGGTAAATCAATGATACTAAAACATCTAGGGATAAATTTTCCCACTAGCATGATATGATGACAATGAGATCCTACTATCCCTACAGCAATCATAACCAAGTTCGATGGGACGAATACACTATTAAATATACTAATAACTCCTTTCAAAGACTATTAGTTTCACTACCATACTATCAAACCTATTTTCATGGAATCAAGTATAGCAATGACATTGAACATAGTATTCTATAAAATCCAACAATCAAATCAATCTATTTTCATGAACATTATCAAGCCCTTGATCTAAAAGGCAATTCATTCAACTCTAACTTTCGTTAGCGATTGAATGAATTGTTAACCACGATTTCCAAAATTTCTATTGAAAAAATAAATGAGTTAACTAGCATAAGAAACCAAGCATGAACAAGGATTATGCATAACAAAAAGGGATTGGGATTCAATAATTCATCATCAACATCATGACTAGAGTTTCATCTAACCCTAGATTAAGAAACTACTCACACATATCAAATGCAACAAAGCAAGAATTAATTAAAGAAAACATGATTAAAAGTGATAACAAGGAAGGGATAAAGAAATAATACTTGAAAGTTACAAAGTTTTTCTCCCAAAGTGAAGAATTGAAAATTTCTAAGAAAAACGTCTCTACCCCCTGGTTACATTCCCTAATGATAAAATATAAACTGCGCGGAAAACGGTTATTAAAGCAGGACCGGACCGGGTTTCTGGAAGACCGGACCGGGTATGAAAATACCTGCCCGGGCCCATCATCTCGTGCTTACTTTTCTTCATTAGAACGCGGCAAAAGTACAAACGAGACCCAACGGGACTAAAAGCATATTCGAATGGGCCCGTAAGCTCACAAAAGTGCTGTAGTGCGGTCTCGAACTCTGCCAAATCTTGAAGCATGCATTCTAATGCTCAGAAGTGATCCGCTTCCAATTCAAGAGTGGAGTAAAATGGCCTGAAATAATCAAAGACATACAAAAACTCCAACCAAGCGTAAAACCACAAGGAAAATGCGAAATCACACATCAAAATGCTATAGAATGCAAGGGAAAGGAGCATAAAAATATAGTAAAAAGTGCATACATCAAACTCCCCCAAGCCAAACCCTTGCTTGTCCCTAAGCACATGGACCATCAAAGAAAAGTGGAGATCATATTGGTCAACAAAGTTCTTCCCCAAAAGTTTTCGAAATTCATTTAAAAGCAACTTCAAACGACTCGGCATTTAGGTGCACTCAACATCAATCCGGAATATCATAGCACAATCAGGCGTTCACGATTCATCCAAAAGGTAACCAGTTAAGGCCATCGCAACACATCATAAATCAAATAAGGAGGTACTCACGGGGCAACTCACCACTCCATCGTCGATGAGTTTAGGACTCATTACACACACCAAAGTAGAAAAAATGACTACTTTCATTCCCCAGCAGTGTTTCCCTCCCAACTCTCACACTCATGTGTTTAGAAGGCCAAAAGGATCTCTCCAATGCAAACAACATTCAAAAGACTTTCACTTTAACTTTGCTATCCTTCTCCTTCGAAATAGACTTCAACTACCATGAGAATCAAATCAGGCTAATAACGGGAGTAACGTTGGCTAAGGTTATTGATCGTGCTATAAATATGAGACCTAGTAGGGACAGTAAGGAGTGAAAACTCTTTTCTTGCAACTACACACACTTCGAACATGAACATCATACAGTCAATCGTAAATGAACCTAACCAACGAAATTTCGAGCTTCTAGAAGAACAAGATATAACCCGTTTTATTTGAACTTATAACTACAAACAAAAATCATATTCTTTTTGTTGTTTCTTTTGGGTTTTTTTTTTCTTTTTTTTTTAAAGAAATAATACTTGGGGGTATCTATATACAAAGGAATTTAAAAGAAACTCAAAATTTTACAATTATGGACTGGTAGCCACACCAACAACCAACATCAAACTCAAATAATCAATTCACTCGCTAAAGTGTAGAGGGGGAAATTTTGGGATCGTGGAGCTTTAGTAATGCGCGTTAAAGAAAATAGGCTCAAGCTCAAGAGGGCAAAAACCAAAAGTCAAGTAGTGCAAGGTTGCTTTTTAGTCCATGTGGTTTCAAGTAACATCTAAGCTTGAAAATCATTTTCATCAAGGTACATCTAGTCAAATTTTAGGAGGAGTAATGCAAAGTCAAGATCAGTCTAGTCCCTAATGGGCATCCTAGCAGATAATGCACACACATTTGATTAGGTCTACTCACCAGCTAAACTACTTATGCTCATGAGGCAATTAAATGCCACTTAACTGGTTCTCAAATTATGAGTGTCTGCGGTTTGCCTCTGACATCCAAATAACAGTATCACATGCCAAAATACCAGTCAAAACATTTTGCAAAATTCATTTTAGGGGAAAGGACACTGTTACTCATATACAGGAGATTCCAACAGTTCTCATCAAGGCATAACACCTTCTTTTTTTTTGTATGCATGCGAGAAATAAAACCTAACTCTATATGCTGAAAATATTAAACTGTACAGATGCATGAGTGAGTGAGTGAATGAGAAGTGATTATCCCCCCAAGCCAGTCCAAGCACGGTCCTCGGTGTTTGGCACAAGATCGAATAAAGGATCACTGGCTCGAACCACCACCTCTAGAACCAGAAGGACCGCCCCATCTAGTGGGGTCAAACCAAGAAGGGTGTTCAGAGAATCCTTGAGGAAACACACTAGTTTGATAGAATTGGCCGTAAATAGGCTCAAGAGCTCGACGCTGGTCAATCTCTAACTGAGCCATATGCTGAGAAACGTCATCTAGCCGGGTGTTCATGTGAGAAAATTGGGTCATGACAGCGCGTTGGAAGTGGTTATAAGAATGGGGGATAGGAGGAATACTCGGATGGAGTGAAGGGTCGCGAAGTTGATGGAAGTCATTAATGTCTTCCTCTTCCTCATGATCTTCCTGTGCTAAATGATCATATTCCTCCTCAACCATAAAACCAGCAGGAGGACATAACAAGTAGTGAGGCAAATCAGGGGAAAGTGGGGGAAGGTTTCCTTGATGGTAAAACAATTGTTCTCCTCCCAACATGCCAATGAAAAGGACCGGTTTGGTCCGTAATATAGTTGGCATGCTTGAGGAAGCCGGTTGTGAGCAAGGCATCAGGGTGCCTCTCAACAGAGTCTACAAAACCAAAATGGACAGCAATGCAAGTGACAATACCACCAATTAAAAGTTCTGACTTAATAGTCCTTGAGTTCAATTCGGTCAAATGTTTCACCATTCGCATAGGAAGTGCATGGTGAGGATCTGCGGTGCTCCTAAGAGCGTGAGCCAAGAATGCAACATGATTTAATCTATATGCACCATGATCATGCCGAGCAAACAAAGTTGTAGATAGAAATTTCAGGAAAATTCTTAACACCGGATGTTGCACATTCGCAATTGTTAGATGCTTTGGGTCAAATTCCTGCTTTCCGGTTATTTGTCTCCAAATTACATAAGCAAATTGACCCGAAGCACCCTTCAAAAGTCCCCAATCAGGATCTAGCCCAAAGAGTTGTCCAAGTTCAACACAAGACAAAAATCGATCAACATTGAGCAAACGGAAGGACATACCATGCACACCATTTAATACTGCTTCCTCACAAGAACTTAAGAATTCATAAACTAATGCAGGATGAGAATTATAATACATGTTGAACATAGTAGTGAAATTCATTGCAGCACACAGATTTGACATAGCATTGTAAATTCCAAGTTCTCTTAAAGATTCATGACAGAAAAAACGAGAGGGAAGAATAACCCGTACCTTGACCTGAAAAAACTTTTTATGTTGATGCTCATCTCGAAAGATGATGTCGGGGTACTCCGAGTGGGAAGGAATTGGTGTTTGACGGCTTCCTCCGCGAGAAGATGATGCTCCACGAGTTGTAGACCTTTGCCTCTTTGACATCCTTGAATTTGAAAGAAAATGGAGCCTTTTTGGAGGAGAGAAAAAAAATTAGGGTTTTGAGTAAAAATTAAAGGATGGATGTTGAAGAAGAAAGGAAAGGAAATAGAATGCTGTGATTTTGATGGAGTTTTGGTGTGTTTTGATGGAGTTTTGAAGAGAGGAAAGATGGTGAAACTTTAGAGAGAGAAAGCTTTGAGAATGGTTATGGAGGAAAGTGGAGGGGAAGAGAAGGGAAAAAGGAATTGAAAAATCGGCTGTTCGAAGACCCGACCAGGTTTACTAATATTCAGAACCTCTGTTTTCTGCTTCCTCACGGACCCGACTGGGTATCTGGAAAACCCGACCGGGTTTCCTTTCCAGCATTTTTCTTATTATTATTTTTTATTTTTTTATTGTTTATTTATTTATTTATTTATTTATTTTTCTTCTTTTTTTTATATCCCTTCGGACCCGACCTGGTTTATGTAAACTAGATCGGGTATCAGTTCTATGTCATTTCAACATCTACAAATCATAAACTTTGGTTGCCTCCCAAGAAGCGCTTTATTTATAGTCTATAGCTAGACTTCCTTCAATAACTCAGTAGGAAGAAGGAAGGGAAATGTTATAAACCTGATTCCCTTGAACGGGTATTCCAGCTCGGTAATGTTTCAACCTTTGCCCATTCACCTTGAATGTACCGCTCCCCTCGCTCCAAACTTCTACAAAACCATAGGGGAAGACCTTGGTGACGCGGAATGGTCCAGACCACCAGGATTTGAGTTTTCCTGGAAAAAGCTTGAGACGGGTGTTGAACAATAGGACTAATTCTCCTTCCTTGAATTCACGCCTTTGGATGTGCTGGTCATGCCACCTCTTGGTGCTCTCCTTGTATAACTGAGAATTTTCGTACGCATCAAGGCGGAGCTCATCTAACTCTGCAAGTTGTAACATTTTATTCTCTCCCGAAGCATGCAAATCAAAGTTGAGGGCCTTGATAGCCCAATAAGCGCGATGCTCAAGGTCAACGGGGAGATAGCAAGCTTTTCCGTACACCAATCTATAGGGAGTGGTACCAATGGGAGTCTTGAAAGCAGTCCGGTACGCCCATAAAGCATCATCCAACTTATTAGCCCAATCTTTCCTTGATCTTGCAACCGTTTTCTCTAAGATGGACTTGATTTCACGGTTAGAGATCTCTACTTGCCCACTAGTTTGGGGGTGATATGACAAACCTACATGATGATGCACACCATACTCTTTCAACATAGACTCGAACTTCTCTTCTATAAAATGTGACCCTCCATCGCTAATTAACACACGGGGTGTCCCAAAACGAGGGAAAATAACTCTCTTGAAGAACCGAGCTACTACTCTTGCATCATTAGTGGGGGTGGCAATGGCTTCCACCCACTTGGAGACATAGTCTACGGCGACTAAGATGTACTTGTTCTCGCAAGAAGAAGGAAACGGTCCCATAAAATCGACACCCCAAACATCAAATAACTCCACCTCAAGAATGTTATTCAAAGGCATTTCAGACCTAGTGAGGTTTCCAGTACGCTGACAACGATCACACGATTGCACATAATCATGAACATCTTTGAACAATGTAGGCCAATAGAAACCACAGTGAAGGATTTTTGCAGCAGTCTTAGTGGCACCGGCATGGCCTCCTGTAGGCACATCATGACAATGAGCAATCACCGATGTTACCTCATCTTCCGGAATACACCTCCTAATGACTGTATCAGCACAAAGCTTATACAGATTAGGGTCATCCCAATTAGGCTTCCTTGCTTCATGGAGAAATTTCTTCTTTTGCCGGTAAGTGAGATCATGTGGTAGAATTTGATTAGCCAAAAAGTTGGCTATGTCGGCGTACCACGGTGCTTTGCCAAGTGAGATGGCAAAGAGATGATCATCAGGAAATGAGTCATCTATAGCAGGACCGTCATCAACACTGTCAAGAAGAAGGCAAGACAAATGATCAGCTACTACGTTTTCGGCCCCCTTTTTATCTTTAACTTCCAAATCGAACTCTTGAAGTAGTAATACCCAACGAATCAGTCGATGTTTGGCATCTTTCTTAGTCATCAAATACCTCAATGCTGCATGATCCGTATGCACAATCACTTTCGACCCAAGAAGGTAAGATCGAAATTTCTCCACTGCAAACACTACCGCCAACAACTCTTTTTCAGTGGTAGCATAATTGAGTTGGGCGGCATCAAGTGTCTTACTGGCATAATAATTGGCATGGAGTTTGCCGTCTCTCCTTTGGCCTAACACTGCCCCAATTGCAAAATCACTTGCATCACACATTATCTCGAACAGCAGGTTCCAATCCGGTGGTTGGATGATTGGTGCAGAAATCAAAACTTGTTTTAACCTGTTAAAAGCCTCAACACAAGCATCAGAAAATACAAAGGGGGTATCTTTGGCCAAGAGCTCAATTAATGGACGAGCGATTTGAGAAAAATTCTTTATGAAGCGGCGGTAAAAACCCGCGTGCCCAAGAAAGCTACGAACCCCTTTAACAGAAGTGGGGGGTGGTAATCGCTCAATCACATCAATTTTTGCTTTATCGACCTCAATACCCCTATTGGAAATAACATGACCTAAAACAATTCCTTGTTGGACCATAAAATGACATTTTTCCCAGTTCAATATCAGATGGACTTCCTCACATCTACTTAACACCTTTTCCAAATTTCGCAAACATCAATCAAAAGATGTTCCGTAAATCGAGAAATCATCCATAAACACTTCCATGATATTTTCAATGAAATCTGAGAAAATTGCCATCATGCATCGTTGGAATGTGGCGTGCGCATTACAAAGACCAAATGGCATTTTACGATACGCAAAGGTGCCATAAGGACAAGTGAATGTCGTCTTTTCCTGATCACTTGGATGGATGGGAATTTGAAAGAAACCTGAATATCCATCAAAGTAACAGGAAAAGGAATGTTTAGCCATTCTTTCCAACATCTGATCAATGAAAGGGAGAGGGAAATGGTCTTTTCGGGTGGCTTTATTCAGCTTGCGATAGTCAATACACATTCGCCACCCTGTGACAATTCTAGTGGAAATCAATTCCCCTTTGTCATTCTTGACAACGGTCATACCTCCTTTTTTGGGAACTACTTGAACAGGACTCACCCACTTGCTATCTGAAATGGGGAATATTATTCCTGCTTCAAGTAGTTTAAGAACCTCTTTCTTGACTACCTGCTTCATATTAGTATTAAGTCTTCGTTGTGGTTCTACAGAAGAGGTATGATCATCTTCAAGAAAAATCTTATGAGTGCAGAATGAGGGATTAATACCCTTGATGTCATCAATAGTGTACCCAATAACACTCTTATACTTTTTCAGAACTGTGAGCAATCGCTCAATTTGAGTGCCATTGAGTTCAGCATTGACAATAATAGGGTAAGTGTCATTATCCTCTAGAAAAACATACTTCAAAGAAGGGGGAAGAGGTTTTAATTCTACCTGAGGAGGCGTGGCACACTCCTTTCGTTCCTCAATGGTGAACACCTTCCAAGGTGGGATGTCCTCAAACTTAGCTTTTGTAGGAGCAAATATAGGTGCAACATCTAAAACTTGGACCATCTCAATCACATCGGCCCTATCCTTCTCATAGTTGCCCTCAATAGCTGCATAGAGTGGATCAACAATGGTGGGTGTGGACTCCCTCTCTATAGTAGCATCAACTATCGCATCCACCCGATAAATAGTCTCCCCAATGGCAGGATGTGCCATGGATGAAGGGAGATGGAAATGCAGCTGTTCTCCCAAAATCTCAAGTGATAACATCCCATTCTTCACATCAAAAATGGCTGTTGTAGTCTTTAAAAAATCACAACCCAAAATCACCGGAATGCGGGCATCCTCTTCCATATCCATGATGACGAAATCACAGGCTACGAAGTAACTACCAACTTGGACGTGGAAATCCTCAAGAATAGCAACTGGGTATCTCACAGATCGATCGGCTAATTGTATGGACATCCGAGTGGCTTTCATCTCGCCATTGATCTTTTTGCATAATGTCAACGGCATCACACTTACACTAGCCCCTAAATCAGCAAGGGCTACAGCAGACACATCTTTTCCCAACTTCAGTGGGATAGTAAAACTACCAGGATCAGCTTGTTTCTTAGGAACCTTGCACTCCAAAATAGCGTACATTGCCCATTCAAAGTTTCCACCACACTCTCCTCTAGCTTGCGTTTGTTTGAAATGATGTCCTTAAGGAATTTAGCATAAGAGGGCATTTCCTTGATGGCTTCTAAGAAGGGGATATTGATCTATAGCTTGCTCAAAACTTGAAGAAATTTTCCATATTTATGCTCAAGCTTTGCCTGTGCGAATCTAGGAGGAAATGGCACTGGTGGTGTGTAAGTTCGACCGGCAATTGTGGGCTTGTCTGAATTGACTGGCTCATCCTTCTTTTCTTCAGAAACATCATCATTAGTTCCTGAATCTGAAACAACAATAGGTGAAGTCTTTACCTTAGGGGATGGATCATGAGGTGTCCTACCGCTCCTCGTAGTTACTGCATTGAGTTTCTGATGGGGAGATGAGGTTGGGTTCTTTTCTGTATTTCCCGAAAGTTACCCCTTTTGCATGGACAAGTTAATGTGCCATTTGAGCCATCTGAGTATCGATCATTTTTTTGTGGGCCAAAATTTGATTAATGGAGGTGCTGAAGTGTTCATTTTGCTTGCTTTGGGTAGCAATAAAATTCTCCATCAAGCTCTCAAGGTTGGACTTCGGTGGATGTTGTTGTTGAGGTGGGAAGGGAGGTCTTTGTTGGAAACCCGATGGTATGTTGTACGAGGATGAGGGATTCTGGGCATTGCTGTTTTTGTAGGAAAAATTTGGATGATCCCTCCATCCTGGGTTGAAGGTGTTGGAATAGGGGTTGTATTGTTGTCTGGATTCTGATTTTGGATGGCGTTGACTTGTTCCACAGCAGCAACCCCTTCGACTTGAAGTTGGCAATCAACACTAGAATGCCCATTTAAGCCACAAGCACCACAGACTTTATTTACTGCAGCTACATCCAATTGCTCAACCTTCCTTGTTAAAGCCTACACATTATTAGTCAAAGCAACAATAGCATCCACTTCATACCTACCACCTCGCTTTGGAGTTGATTTTCTCGCCAGTGGTAATTTGAAGCCATGTCATCAAGAATTTTCTTGGCCTGGGTCAGTGTTTTCATCATGAAGTTACCCCCAGCAGCAGCATCCAAAGAAGTCTAGATCTCATGCCTCAAAGCATTGTAGAATGTCTCAATAACCATCCAATCTGGTAATCCGTGATATGGGCACTTTCTGATTAGACTTTTAAATCTCTCCCATGCATCATAGAGTGATTCCCCGTCTTTTTTCTTGAAAGTAGAGATTTCATTTCGGTACTCTGAAGTTTTTCCGGGTGGGTAGTATCGATGCAAGAATGCCTTTTTTAGAGCCTCCCAAGTAGCAACGGAGTTGGGTTCTTCCTCACGAAGCCACTGCTTAGCCGCCCCCGCAAGAGAAATAGGGAAAGCTATCAACATTAATTGATCGGGAGTGATGTTGTTGTACTTGTGTGTCATGCACTTGTCGATGAACAGATTAATGTGATCAGTTGGGCTCTCATTCTCAATACCATGAAATTGGTCTTGAGCGATCCAGTTGAAGAATGCTGACTGGATCTCATACTGGTTCCCGGTAATCTCTGGCCTCACAATGCTAGTAGTGATAATACTAGCATCGGGAGTGATGTAATCCAGGAGGGGTTTCTCTGGTGTTTCAGTCATGGTTAAATCTTCCCTTCTCTTGTTTCTTCGCCTTCTTTGCCTAGAGTTGAGTCTTCTTGCTGTTGCTTCGATTTCAGGGTCAAAAGGTACTAGTTCGTGTCCCTGTCGTCTGGTTTGCATGCAACTAAAGAAACTAAAAGCAGAGGGTTAAATAGATAGGGGAGGGGGGACATAACCGAAGCGAAATCAAAGAAAAAGAATCTATTTAAACTCAGAAAATAAACACTAAACTAGTCTGTTGTTCCCCGGCAACGACGCCAAAATTTAATAGGTTGTTTATGTACTACCAAATAAATCCTAATATGCAACTAGTATAGCAGCAGTTAGGGTCGAATCCACAGGAAACAATGTAGTAAATGATTATTTCCCGGCTACCAATTGATCCTAAGTAACGTACAATTTTAGAGAATATATGTCTAAACTAACTAAATGACTAGAGTACAAACAATTAAATTGGAAAGGTAAATTAATGATACTAAAACATATAGAAATAAATTTCCCCACTAGCATGATATGATAACAATGAGATCCTACTACCCCTACAGCAATCATAACCAAGTTCGATGGGACGAAAACACCATTAAAGATACTAATAACTCCTTTCAAAGACTATTAGTTTCACTACCATACTATCAAACCTATTTTCATGGAATCAAGTATAGCAATGACATTGAACATAGTATTCTATAAGATCCAACAATCAAATCAATCTATTTTCATGAAGATTATCAAGCCCTTGATCTAAAAGAGAATTCATTCAACTTTAACCTTCGTTAGCGATTGAATGAATTGTTAACCACAATTTCCAAAATTTCTATTGAAAAACATGAGTTAACTAGCATAAGAAACCAAGCATGAACAAGGATTATGCATAACAAAAAGGGATTGAGATTCAATAATTCATCATAAACATCATGACTAGGGTTCCATCAAACCCTAGATTAAGAAACTACTCACACATATCAAAATCAACAAAGCAAGAATTAATTAAAGAAACATGATTAAAAGTGATAACAAGGAAGGGATAAAGAAATAATACTTGTAGTTGAATATCAAAGGATGAACGAAAGTAATTGAAAGTTACAAAGTTTTTCTCCCAAAGTGAAGAATTGAAAATCTCTCAGAAAAACGTCTCTACCCACCTATTACATTGCCGAATGATAAAATATAAACTGTGCGGAAAACGATTATTAAAGCAGGACCAGACCGGGTTTCTGGAAGACCGGACCGGATCCGTGTGCTGAGAGTTTCCAGAGAGCAGAAATCGCAGGACCCGATCGGGTTTAAGCAAGACCGGACCGGGTCCGTAAGTTGAACACTTATGCAAATAATTATCGACAGACCCGACCGGGTTTAGGGTATTCCCGACTGGGTCCTGTGCTTGGAGGCTTACATTCGTATTTCTTTTACTTGAAATCGCCCGGGTATGAAAATACCTGCCCGGGCTCAACATCTTGTGCTTACATTTCTTCATTAGAACGCGGCAAAATTACAAACGAGACACAACGGGACTAAAAGCATATTCGAATGGGCCCGTGAGCTCACATAAGTGTCGTAGTGCGGTCTCGAACTCTGCCAAATCTCGAAGCACGCATTCTAATGCTCAGAAGTTATCTGCTTCCAATACAAGAGTGGAGTAAAATGGCCTGAAATAATCAAAGACACACAAAAACTCCAACCAAGCATAAAACCACATGGAAAATGCAAAATCACACATCAAAATGTCATAAAATGCAAGGAAATGAAGCATAAAAATATAGTAAAAAGTGCATACATCATGTTCCTCAATACTTGTGTCTTTATTGTTTGTGTGCTCAGCATTGTTCCCGGTATCAACCTTGTGTTGTTCATATACGGAGGGTGATCTTGTTGCATTCCCTCCTTCTTCAGCTCGAATGGTCCCCAATTCAGATTCAGCATAGTATTGCCGCAGATCCCCTATGTTGAATATGGGAGAGACTCCATATTGTTCTGGAAAATCTACTTTGAAAGCATTATCCCCATATTTTTCAGTAATTTGGAATGGTTCATCAACTCTTGGCATTAGCTTATTTTTCCTCTGCTTTGGAAACCTTTCCTTCCTCAAATAGATCCATACCCAGTCCCCAATCTGGAACTCTGGTGTAGCTGAGGTGTGCTTGTTTGCCTTCTACTGGTACCTAGCAGTAGCTTCCTCTATGTTTCGTCCCCATGTGTTCTGTAATGCAAAGGAAGATCAATTAGTGATACAGGTAATATAGGATTCATTCCATATACACATTCAAAAGGTGATATCTTTGTAGCCCAGCTTGGACTTCTATTGTAGGCAAACTCTGCATGACATAGCTTAAGGTCCCAATCTCTTAGATTTTTCTTTACCAAGGTTCTAAGAATTGACCCTAGTGTTTTGTTGGTCACCTCTGTTTGCCCATTAGTTTGTGGGTGATGAGAGGTACTATACAAAAGCTTTATGTCGAGCAGTCTCCATAGGGTGCTCCAAAAAGAGCTTAGAAATTTGCTATCCCTGTCAGTAACTATAGTTCTAGGGACCCCATGCAACCGTACAATCTCTGTAAAGTAAAGCTTGGCTATTTGGTTAGCATTATCCACCTTATTACATGCAATGGGTAAAGGTTTGTACTCTCTTTTGTGGAATGTAATGTTTGCCTTGATGCAAGGCTCACACCTCAAGATGATCTTGCCTATTGTGCCCAACATTTTTGGCCAGTAGAATTGCTTAGCTAACATATCCAAGGTTTTCTGTATGCCAAAATGTCCTGCTAAGCTTCTCTCGTGCACTTCTCTTACTAAGGCTGCTCTCAAAGATGTCTTAGGAATACATAGACTATTACCCTTGAATAAGAACCCTTGTTGAATGTTAAATAAGCCCTATGATTGTTGGCTGCACTGTTGGTATAGGGTGCTGAAGTCTGGGTCAGTCTGGTACTGTTCCTTAATCATCTCAAACCCTAAAACCTTGGCATCCAGTATAGCTAGCAAGTGTGCTCTCCTACTTAATGCGTCTGCTACTATGTTAGTTTTTCCGGTTTATGCTTAGCTACAAAGTTGAAACTTTGCATGAACTCAACCCACCTAGCATGTTTGGTGCACCAAATATGGTGATGATGAATCCAAGAACCCAATTAATCTTTCCAAAAACGTTGCCAAGAACACTCTTGACACACAAAGAACAAATAAAACCTCCTGTTTTGTATGGAAACAGTAGGGTGACAAGAACAATCCTTTGAGATGGTTCTATGTCGTGGATGGAGACAATGGACCTTCACTCAGTCCCTGGCCTCGTCCTCACACTCAAGTTATGATTCACTCTCTTAACTCTCGTGGAAATGGCTGAATACTCCCTTTGCTTCACTCACAAAGACAACACTCAGTTTGTAATTGCACACAATTATTTTGAATGAAAATTCATTAATCAACCAAACGGAACGTCCATGATAAAGAGGTTGCTCCCTTATAGAGCTTTTCTAACGGCTAGTTGGGGTGTCTAACAATTATAACTAACCCCGTGCCTTATTATTAGAACACGTGCAAAACAAGAATTAAAAACAGAAACATAAAATAGGCTAAGTATTCTGAAATCAGCCAATCTCAAATATCTGGCGAACACGTGACCTTGGGGCTGTTCTTGTGGGCTCTATGATGACTCTTCGTGTTTCCTCTGAGTCTTGGCTTCTTATTTCAAGTATGAAGATGCCATTCTCTGTATTCCCACACTCATACATGCAACAGGCTCGACGTTCCAAGGTTTGCAAGGTAGGCTGGCAGACAGCTCGCTGTATTTGCTGTTCTGTTGTTCCCTGACTTGGGAACAGGCTTCTGCTCCTGTTCTGCTTGGTTGTGGAGGAACTATCTACTGTTCCCTCCTGGTCTTGCCATGTTTTCATGTTCCTCCTTATTCTAATTTGTAGATGATCCTCCTTGATCTTTAGGCAAAAGTCAGTAAGTCTAGTAGGCGTAGTAAGTGCACTGGAACAATTATTTTCTTCATGCTTGGACTTGTATTGTAAAGTGTCCATAATTGTTCCATTTGGCACTAAGTTTGTTTTGCCCACAAATATGCTTAAGGGATTCATGGTCCGAATGTAAAATGAAGGGCTGCCCCTTAAGGTAATGTGACCAATGCTCTAATTGACTAAGGTGATCTTCTACATCCCTACTATACACAAGTACGTCATCAAGATATACCACTATAAACTTCCCTAAGAATGGTCTTAAAACCTCATTCATAAGTCTCATGAAGGTACTAGGGGCTCCAGTTAACCCAAATGGCATAACCATCCACTCATATAAGCCATACTTAGTTTTAAATGTTGTCTTCCATTCATCTCCTTCCCTCATCCTTATTTGATGATACCACTTCTCAAATCTATCTTACTAAACCATTGAGAACCTGACAATTTATCCGACATATCATCTATTCTGGGTATGGGGAATCTATATTTGATGGTAATGTTATTCACACTCCGGCTATCAACACACATCCTCCAAGTCCCATCTTTTTTTGGTACAAGTAAGGTGGGAACAGCACATGGACTCATGCTCTCTCTAACATAACCCCTATCCATAAGCTCCTGAATTTACCTTTGCAACTCCTTGGTTTCCTCAAGGTTGGCTCTATATGCAGGTTTATTAGGTAATGTTGCTCCTGGTATGAGATCAATCTGGTGTTCTATACCTCTTATTGGTGGTAACCCTACTGGTAATTCTGCAGGAAAGACATCAGCAAACTGTTCCAACAAGTTAGTGATCCTAGCATATGGCTTACTCCTCTTCTGCTTAACTTCCTTACTGAATAGAAGAAAGGCTTGTCCTTCTCTCCTGACCTCCTTAATGCTCACCTTCCTGCTCATCAAGAATACACTATCTATTGGTCTCTGTGGAAGTAAAGTGCCTACTGGTTTCTATGAAGGTAAAGTGATGTCACTGCCTGCTGTTTTTTGTGGAGGCAAGGTTCTGTGAGGTGGCATAGGCATAAAGTCCTTAAGTTTTCCTCATGTCTCAGGGTATAAATATTAGTGTAGTCATCATGTAGGGTCCTTCTATCATGCTGCCAGGGTCTACCTAAGAGCACATGACAGGCAGTCATGTCTAACACATCACGAAGCACTTTATCCTTGAATGACCCTATAGCAAATTGAATCAAGCATCTCTTCTTCACATAACCACTAGCTTTGCTATCTAACCACTTCAGTTTATAAGGGTGTGGGTGTGGTTTAGTCTCTAAGTCCAGGATTTGAACCAAATCCTTGCTAACACAATTGGTTTCACTCCCTCCATCTATGATTAAGTCACAAACTTTGCTCTTAATTTTACACTTGGTTTGGAAGATGTTTTCTCTTTGGTCATTTGGTTTGATCCTTGAGGTAGCATGGAAATTCCTCCTAATCAACAGATTTTGCATCTCTGGCTCAGGGTATACTACCTCTTTGTCCTCTTCTTCCTCACTGTCTTCAGTGCCCTCAAAGGTCTCTAAGACTCCTTCATCATTCACAAAATATGAACCATCAGGATCTTCCTTAGATGTGGAAGGCCAAACCACCTCTTCCTTCCCATTTCTACTAACCAACATGGCCCTAGGTCTACCTACTTCTCTGATTTCTGCCCACTCATGCACAGTGAAAGCTCTAGCATTGGGACACTCACTCTTTATGTGACCATGCCCATGACATTTAAAGCAAACTACTCCCTTCAAGTCCCTAGAATTTCTGTCCTTAGTGGTGTTGGTCATTGGTGGAGTCCTATCTTGTGTAGTGGTCTGTGTCACAGTGTGTGTGGGTGCTGTAACATTTCTTGGGTTGTAATTCCTTACTGGTCTACTGTAAGTATTGCCTATGCTTGGTTCCTTCTCAAGTCTTTCCTTAAACCACCTATTAATTTCCTAACCTTCATCTCCTCAGTTTCATTGGTGTCACACACAACAGACAATATTTCCCATTCTTGGATATATTCTGACACAGTCCTATTCTCCTGTCTCAATGTACCCCATTGTATGCAAAGCTGCTGCCTATAATTTCATTGGACATACTTCCTCCTTAGGTGCTTTCTCAGCTTTTCCCATGTACCGATTCTCTCCCTATCCCCCCTCCTTCTTTACTTCTGCACTCCATCCAACCATACTGCAGCAAGTTTAGTCAGTTTAATCTTAGCTAGCTTAAACTGTTGTTCAGGTGTGGTTTCCTTAAAATCAAAATACCTTTCCATGTTAGACTCCCAATCTAAATACACCTCTGGATCTGAAGAGTGACCATCAAAATTTGGTAAGTCAATTTTCAAGGTTTTATCCTCACTGGTCCTATTGTTTTATGGGTATTGTTGTGGTCTTTCCTCCTGATTTCCCATGTTGTTGGCCACTGTCAAGGCTAATTGTTGGACTATATTGGTAAGGGCCTCTAGTTTTTCATCCATATCCATCCTTCCCAAAGGCACACACCCAAATAGAACAAGGATCAGAAAACTATCAAACGAAAACCTGCAAGAAAATTTCCAACAGCTAACTCCCAGCAAACAACAATGAATACACAACTACAAACCCCTAATTTCTTAGAACAATTTTCAAGAATCAGATTGTATACACCAATTTTTTCAGGAAAAAACGTAATGTTCAGTAATTTGTAAACAAATGCTGTTAAATTCTTATCAGTTACCACATTCAAAACAATCAAGAATTGAATTACATGAATTAATTTGTGTGATGATTCAAAAATTCGATTAACAGTCACCAATTTGATACGCATGCACTGAAACTGGAATTATATTTCAGAAATTTTTACTCCACAATCAAATTCGTATGATAGAGAAACGAATTCTACAATCCTTAACTCAGAAATTAATAACAAAGAAGAATTGAATTTATACCTGTGATCGCCAATTGAAATAAAATGCGAACAACACCTGATTTTCTGATTAATCCTCTCAGAAAACGTGAAATTACCTATTACCTTGCTTTCCTTATATCCTTTCTTCGTGTCCCTTATTAGAACACGGCTCTGATACCAAGTTGGACCAAGTTTGCAGCGGAAAATGACGTTTGTTACCTTTTATACATGCACGCTTATACTGACAACCAAGAACAGAAGGTTTGTTGATCAGGATGTCTGTTTGGATTGAATTCTAAGCAATCTTGAACGACTGCTTATCCTTGGAAGAAGACACTGATTCCACTAAGGAATGCAGGGTCTAATCCTCACAATTCTCTCAATGATCAATGTGATCTTGGAGAAGTATGAATTTGCGAAGGCTTGAACACACTCAACCTTACAAGACATAAAATGGCAAACAAAACAGAAACAAACACCTTGCTTTCTGAATGAATGATCGAATAATTACTTAAACGTTGATGAATGAATTGAAACTATGTCGTCTTTACAATTTGTGAGGAGAGCCTTATTTATACATTTGGCTTTCATCCTCTAACGACTAACAATCAAGAAAATGGCGACTAAATCCTAACGGCTATAATAGAAAACAGAAACCTTAAAACAGAACGCGTTGGGTCTTCTGTTTGCGTTTGATAACACCAAGCTGTTCCTTATTCTTCCTCTCCCAGATATAGGACTATGTATGCTTTCCTCAAGGTTGTATCATGTATGTTCATAGTATTGAGTAAGTGTTCCTCAGCTCTTTGTTCATCAGCTTCATTTGCTTGGGCTGGGTTGGGTTCAGCTCTTTGCTCCTCAATACTTGTGTCTTCATTGTTTGTGTGCTCAGCATTGTTCCCAATATCAACCTTGTGTTGTTCATATACAGAGGGTGATCTTGTTGCAGGTTGGTTCATCACCACTTATGCGGGATGTCGTCCCAACATAGTCATCTTGGGTATTTTAGGGTCTGTCTTGTACATGGGTAAAAGTTTCTCTGTTCATTTTGTGAAATGTATAATGATTTTACTTTTATTTTTTGCATTTTACAATTTTAGATTAACCTTATTTTTTCAATGAGATTAAATTATGTTTGCTGATAGAATAGGTATGACCATTTAACTTATCAAGAGAATTTTATTAAAATAACACTAATTTTTCATTATTAATTCTACTATAAAATACTTCTTCCATTCTGAAATACTCACTACATAATACTTTTGACACTGTTTTTCGTTCAAGATTATTTTATATATTGCGGTTAATGTTTAAGAAAAAATATAGTCAAGTGAGAACTTGTTTGAATCGTCTAAGCGCATACTTTCATAATATTAACTTTTTATAATTTTAGATGTGTATAGTTTAATATATAAGTGATCAAAATAATACATTAGATTGCGTAAAATGTCAAATGTAACAAATATAATGTAACGGAAGCATCTACTGTCAAATAGACCGCAAATATTTTGTAGCGAAACGAGTGAAGATATTATCATGTATGTAAATATTAAACTTATGAGTATCAATTATAGATCTAAACACATCTATTTCATGCTAAAAGCTAAAAAAATATGAACAGAATGTATACAGTCCTTCTAGAGTGAAAATCAAAGCAACTTGTTCTTTCAATCTATTACGTCCTTGTTTCTTTTTAACAACAGTCAACTTCTTGGTAGAATCATCGTTCTTCTTAAACTTCTTAGCAATTGATTTTTTCGACGATGCTTTCTTTTTCGAAATAACAGTTAGAGGCAACTCCTCCTCATGAACCTTTTTGGAAGACTTCACCATTGTTAGAAGAAATCAACAAGAACCTACAAAACCGCGAAAAATTAACTCCTAAAAGCCATCTAAAACAGAGATAAACGCGAAACACGAATAAAAAAAAAACAAAATGAACATACATAAACCATGGAAAAAAACAAATGCGATAAATCAACAGATAAAAATCTACAGAAAAACGAAGACGATTACATCTAACATAATCTTGAAAAGAAAATCAACATTCAAAACACAAAAAAAAAAATAAAAAATAAAAAATAAAAAAAATCAACAAGAAGATTGCCAGTTCACCAGTGATAGAAGAAGATGAGAAAGATAAAGAAAATGAAAATTGGAGGAGAGAATATGGAAAGTTGTAAGAAGGGAAGTTACGAAGAGGAAAAAAACTGACACACATAAGGAAGTAAATAATCAATTTACTGAATAGTCATATCAATCAATTTGAAAATTTGATTAAAATATAAAAAAATGGAAAAATGGAGGGAAGTGTGAACAGTACATGCTCATGAAATGGGCCGGCTCACACTTCGTCTTAGCTTGCGATGGTCTCGTCCAAGTTGTTGTATATTCTTATTTTCTCTTTAGTTTGTATTAATCGGACTATTTAGCCCATATGTAATTAACTAAAACAAATCAAAAACAAAAGAAATGAAAGTGTGATTTTAGATGTAATAATGTGGTATTTTTTGGATGAGATTTTGTTTGTATATTTGATTCAAATACTTTCTTGAATAAATGAAAAAAGTAATGGAGTTGAATAATTTTTCCGCAGTTTCAACGGAAGAAAAGATAGAGGAATCAAAACCACCTTCTGTATGGTTGTCGGAATGAAACCCTATTCTTGTTTTTCAATTTCTCCATGGCTATGATTTCATGACATTTTAGGCCTTAGTAATTTCCTTATTTGTTTTCTTATTTGTTTTCTTGCATTCATATTCTTTCTTTAATTAAATAGATAGATCCATCAATTTCCTCTCCTTAGTAATTTCCTAAATATATAATAAAAATGATATTTTCTAAAGTGGGTCGTTCGTTATCTCGTTTTTCTCGATCAAAGGTACTGACTTTTAGCTTATCTAATGGATTTTTTTAGAAATGTGCTACAATATTGTGGAATTTATAGTTTTTTATGGGATTGTAGTTTTGTTCTTGATTGTGGATTGTATTGCAGAATATCATCAATGGATGTTACAAGGGAAGATCAGCTTTTTTGGATGAGAGTTTATTGAGAGCTTCATATTTTAATTCCGCTGTAAAAGGGATTGATTCTAATTTAGGGTTTTTGAGGAATTATGTGGCTTCTGCTGGAGCCAAGAATAAAAAGTATATGTTTGACATGAGATATGTGTTTGCAAATCCTAGATTTTGTAGGTTTTTCTCTAGTGAAGCACCTAAGAAAAAGAGTAAGTGTATGATTGATTTTCGGGGGGAAGTTATCGGTTTTATTGTTGTTCTTTCTATTCTTTATAGTTTGGTTTTTTACTTTTGGATTACATGAATGTAGATTATGAGAACTTTTATCCCAAGAAGAAGAAGAAGATCCCCAAATCTGAGGAGCAGAAATCCGAGTCGAAAGGTATATGATTTTCTTTTTAGTTTTGCTAATAGGGTTATCTGGGTGATTTGTTGGGATTTAGGATAGCTAAAGTGCTTTATTTAGGGATATTACCACTTTGCAATATAAAAGATAGCTTTGAGTTCAGTTTAGATTACTGTGGGCTGACTCAAATCAAGGGCTTTTCTTCATTATAGGAAGGGCCTGGAGATTTTTCTTCTTTTTTCAGAATTCTTTCCGATTTCTATGCATTTTACAGTCCCACCAGCAATTCTCTCAATTCCTAGCTTCCTTCCAACTCTTATTGGTTTGCGATTACTCCGTTTTTGCACATATCACAACTATCTTAAACGATTCTCTTTCAACTTTTCTTCAATATTTGCTACTATTAAACCATTTCTTATATCTTTGTTTCGAATTCCATTATTGAAGGTATGCCCACTTACCATTCACATTTTTGCTACTCATCTTCTTACTATGATCCTTTCTAGAAGTCCAACATTTTGATCCATAAAAGAGTGCTAATCTAATAGTCGTTCAATAAATCTTGTCCTTTAGCTTTAAGAGCACCTCCATCACATAATTTCTAGCATCCGCTCTCTATTTTTGCCACTCACACTTAATTCTTTGGGTCATATTTTGTTTGATGTGTCCAGTTCCCTAAAATATGGCCCCAAGATATTTGAAGCATTCACTTTGAGTGATTTCTTTCTCCTCAAGCTTTATAGTGCCTCTGATTATCTCGTTTGTACTAAAATTATGCTCCATGAACCCAGTCTTACTCCGACTTAATTTGAGATCTCATGACTCCAAATTTTGTCTACATTGTTTTATCTTAGCATTTACCCCATCTCCGTTCTTATCTACCAAAACAATGTCATCAACAACAAAAGATGCACCAAGAAACGTCTCCTGGTGTTGATCAAATTATCTCATCTAGGATTGCTATAAAGAGAAAATAAACAGGCTAAGTGAGCCTTGATAAAGGTCAATTGTGATGGGAAAATCCTTGTTACTACTTTGCTCTCCCTCTTTCTCACTCTCACTCCATATATATATATATATATATATATATATATATATATATATATATATATATATATATATATATATATATATATATATATATATATATATATATATATATATATATATATATATATATATATATATATATATATATATATATATATATATATATATATATATATATATATATATATATATATATATATATATATATATATATATATATATATATATATATATATATATATATATATATATATATATATATATATATATCAAGGATAATATAGTCAATCTTCTTGGCTATTCAAATGATGGAAGTTTTCATCTTTATCCAAGTAGCCTTTGCATCTCAAATCATCTTCCAAACAGTTTTTTTTAACAATTTTCTTAGCAAAAATTTAGCATTATCCACTTTTAATTTTTAATGTTTGATTCCACGTTCTTTGGCTTTCTTTACCTTTGGGCTTGCTTGAAGGCGAACATCTAGGATAAGGAGTTTATGTTGGGTGGATACACTCTCAAGGAATAACCTTACATTTTAGACAACTACCTTTATCTATCATCCTTGTAAAAATATAGTCAATTTAGGTTGCGGTTACTAACAAATTATATTAGAGTGAAAAATTCAAAATGGATGCTCTTATGTTTCTAGTTTCATAGCCAAAACCTCCATAATTGATTTTGGTTCATGATCATGGAATATGACTAAGCCATTTGTCATTAACTTACCGATCACTCTCCTCCTTTATCTGGGTTTGGGACTAGCAATAAGCAACAAACATTAACAGCAGGAGTTAGGATTAAGCATTGATACCAAAAAAGAAGATAAGCTTTTCTACAAGTTTCCATATCCTTGGAAAATATAGTTGCATCTTGGTATTTTTTATATTTTGTCACTTGTCATTATAAATGTCAAAAGTTGATATTATGATCGTAGAACTTATTGATAGTGTCCTTGAACTTTGTATCGTGTGATAGTTTTATTGTAAGCTTCGAAATGGATACCTTTGTATACTTGAGCTATGTAAATCAGGTTGAATTTACATATTAGGTTCTCTAACCTTTTGATTTGCAAAGTTTACTCTCATCTTAGGTTTAACATACGTTTTTGTATATCATTTGGTTTAGAGAAGGAAAACCAGTGTTACCTATTCCATGGTGGCTGTGTTCTAAAGAGTAAGCATGTTTTGAAATGCATGTATTTTTTGAACTGTGTAACATGTACTTAAGATGATTGGCTAACTATGATATGCTAAACTGAAAGAACTATGGAATGAATGCAACAACTACGATTAGCCGTATGCTTGATTGACTAGGGGGATGCAAACGTATATGTACTTCCTATGTGTTTTAATGTTGGATACACTTTTTGTTATCATTAAATCCAATGCACATTTTTGGCTCTTAATAATAGATGAACTTCTTGATTTACTAGGCAGATGATTCTTCAAGTAAAAGCAAAGGAAGCAAGAGATAGTAGGTTTACATGTTAGTTTGTTTTTCCAATCCTATAAATTGTAGGATTCATTGTATCAATTAGAAAAGGTTTTGCAAACTAGGGTTTCTGATTCTCTTAGAACTATCTAAATTAGATTAGGAAATTACTTTTTATTGAACCCTATTGTAACACCCTCAGAATAGGTCGAACTTTTGAAAACACCTTTAATGAAAACATGAACCAAAACCTACTCATGAGAGTGTTACCGCCACATTTATTTCTAATAAAATAAATGTAAGGCTTAACGACTAAGGAATAACTTAATAATTTTTAATCCAACAAAGGGGTCTTACAACATAAGAAAAGACTTAAACGTAATCTGTATCCATATCAAATTTAAACAACTAAAAAAAATTAAACTGAAATACGACTCTAATAAAAGCTATACTTCTAAGTGATCCTCACTCCACAATTTTCTCGCAATTAATAACCTGCAACATAAGAATGCAAGAAAAACAAGAGGAAAACTCCCAAAATCAGGAAATTGAGTAATTCCAACTCCATCCCGTAAAACAATTAAATTTAAAAAAAAAGAATTCAAGAAAATAAAATATAATTAAATTGAAATTAATTTTAGAAAATAATATGTAGCTGAGTTTAAAAGAAAAAAATTTGAGAAAACAATTCATATAATATCACATAAACCAATTTATTAATTTGATATTTAATAATGACAAACACATAATCAATTTTTAATTTGAGGGAACGAGAACGCCAGTAGGCCGAGGCTTTACCCCTATACCTACTTCATCAAGAGGTCGTCGCCCCATATAATTCAAGGCCAGCAGAGTAGTCTTAGGGAATCCTAGTGTGCACACCCCTTCTACTTTGATCACAACAATTAGAAGGAAGACCAAACATCATATCAAGTATCAGAAATAATAATAATACCTGTCGGCAGCTATACTAACCAAACAGGGCAACCTGTTCATCACCCTTATACTTGGATCACAACAAATATAAGAGCTTCATTTCCCTCGAGTTACACTTTACGTGATTTAATAGATTTTTATAATTAGTCGCGAGCACACAAAACATATAATCAAACATACATTATTTATTATATTTTAGGATCATAAATTTTCCCAACGAAAATATATCTCAAGAATATCCAACTGAAATCTCATTTTCCAAATCACCATTTTAAATTGGTGGCAATAGGAATTAATATCACAAATATTTCTCCTTTAAATTCAATTGCATTTAAAATCATTATTAAAATAATAATATAACTTTCATCAAAATAATAATATAAATTTTATCAAAATAGTAATTATAAATTCAAGTTTGACAAAAATAATAGTAAAATATAATTTGAAAATATATAAAACATAACATCATATAAAATAATGTCATATAAAATCATGCATCATATTTAAACACATTAATTATCACTTAGCACATAATACTAACGGGATAGTCCTAATTAGATGGACATTGAGAATTACCTTATCACGCGATTCTAGACGACGTACGCTCCTAATAATCTCTGTCTACGAATCCGCTGTCTACACAAGAAAATAATATATCTCAATTTAATACCCCGATCAACCCATCGAAATAAATAAATTAAAAGACTCTTTTTCATTTTGTATACTTTATTTAAAAAGAATAATTTTAAACATGTAATTTAAAATTTTAAGAGTTAAAATAAAAGAAAAGTAAAGAAAAAAAAAAGAAATCATAAAAAAAAGAGAAAGGTGGGTGAGTTTCCAGGAACCCACGAAAAAGAAAGAAGAAAGGAAAGGAGGAGAGAGAAGGAGGAAGGGAGAAGGAAGAAGGAGAAGGTGCCGGCCGGCGGTACCTCCGGTGGCCGCCGTCTCACGCCGGTGGTATCCCGGTGACTGCCGTATCGCCGGAAAACTAAGGTCAGGAATAAATTATTATTATTATTATTTTTTTTTTCAAAAGCAAAATGTGTAATTTGGATTGAAATTGGTAGAACAATATTATAAAGAGATGAAATTTCATACCTTTAATATCAAAATCTTGAGTTTTCTTGACTGAATTTTAAGCAAATGGGAGATGAAGGAAGTAGTTTGTAGGAGAAGAAGGGAGTGTGAGTAATAATATGAATGAAATTAAGGGTAATTGGTTTAATTTATAATAGGTAAGTGAAGTTGGTTATAAGGTTTAGAGGAAGGAGTGGGAAGTTATTGTTAATGGTGTGGGAAGTCATTGTTAATGGTGGGTTTTTTTTTATTATTTTTTTTTTTCTGAAATGTATTTATCATTATTATTATTATTATTATTATTTTTTTTTTTTTAAAAAAAGGGATATTACATACACTCCCACTTAAAACAAAAGTTCGTCCTCGAACTTAAAGTTAACTATTGAAGTTTTAAACAAAATTGGACGGTTTGATAGACTCGCATCACCCCCCTATTTTAAAAAGTTTCGTCCTCGAAAGTCAACGTACCTGTTCGAAAGTTCGGGGTTTCGCTTTCTCATGTCAACTTCGTTTCCCATGTGGCTTCTTCAGTTTATTGGTTCGTCCATAATATCTTGACCAACTTAATTTCCTTGTTCCGGGTACATCTTGTTTTGGTATCAAGGATTTTTATTGGTTTTTTCTTCAAAGGTAAGGGTTTCATCAAGTTCAATGGTTTCAGGTTGTATGATATGGGAAGGGTCATGGACATATTTTCGGAGTTGGGATACATGGAAAAAGTTGTGGACTTTGGCTAGGTTCATAGGTAGGGCTAATCTATAGGCTACTTCCCCAATTCGTTTCAATACTTCATAAGGACCTATAAAACGAGGACTCAATTTACCCTTCCTACCAAATCTCATGACACCCTTGGTTGGTGACACTTTGAGCAAAACTTTTTCACCTACTTCAAACTCTAATGCCCTCCTCTTTTTGTCTGCATACGACTTCTGACGGTCTTGCGCTTCCCTCATACGTTCTTGGATCATTCTTACTTTCTTTGTAGTCTCCTCAATCATGTCTGGTCCTAATCCCAACGACTCATTAACATCATTCCAACATATAGGACTCCTACACTTTCTCCCATATAGGGCTTCGTAAGGTGCCATTCCTATGTTAGAATGAAAACTATTATTGTAAGAAAACTCTACATACATCAAATTATCCTCCCAATATCCACCAAAATCCATAACACATGCTCTTAACAAATCCTCAAGAGTCTGAATCGTTCTCTCTGTTTGACCATCTGTTGCTGGATGAAATGTAGTACTGAACTTTAGTATCGTGCCCACTGCTTCTTGTAGCATCTTCCAAAATTTAGACAGAAACCTCGAATCTCTATCCGATACAATGTCCTTAGGCACACCATGCAATCTCACTACCTCTTGAAAATACGCGTCTGCCATCTGTTGCATTGTCCAAGTATTCTTCATCGCTATAAACCTTGCTGTTTTTGTTAATCGATCGACTATCACCCATACGGCATTCTTCCCTGTTTTTTACTTTAGCAATCCTACTACAAAGTCCATTGAAATCGACTCCTATTTCCATCCAGGTATTTCTAATGGTTGCAATTTTTCCCCCGGCTTCATATGTTGAATTTTCACCTTCTGACATGTTAGACACTTCGCCACAAAGCCTGTAACTTCACGCTTCATGTTGGGCCACCAAAAGTTCTTCTTAAGATCCTTATACATCTTTTCACTACCAGGATGTATTGAGTATGGGGAATTATGGGCTTCAGTCATAATCCTAGTCTTAAGCTCCTCGTCCTGCGGTATACACCATCTTCCTTTATACTTCATTACGCCATTTTCATCACTTTCGAACTCAGTTGCTTGACCATCTTCCTTCAACTTCTTCAATTTAGTTAGCCAGTTATCCGTAACTTGCTTCACCCTAATTTCCTCAAAAATATCGGATTCAATCGTCATTCCATTTAATTGAGTACCCACATATCCATACTCTACCACTTCTAAGTTCATCCTACGAATCTCTTCATACAACTCATCTGCTAAAATTAATGCATTCATTGTATGACTTGACTTCCTACTCAGAGCATCAGCTACCTTGTTTTCCTTTCCCTCACAATACTTCAAGTCCAGATCATAATCCTTAATGAGTTCTAACCATCGTCTTTGTCTCATATTCAACTCCTTTTGAGTGTACAAGAACCTCAAACTCTTGTGATCGGTATAAATCTTGCACTTTACTCCAAATAAATAATGTCTCCAAATTTTCAATGCAAAGACTACAACTCCCAATTCTAAGTCATGTGTGGGGTAATTCTTCTCATGCGGCTTAAGTTGTCGTGAAGCATATGCTACTACTTTCCATCTTGCATCAACACACAACCTAGTCCATTCTTTGATGCGTCTGTATAAACCTCATATTCTCCACTTTCATTTGGTAAGGTCAGCACAGGTGCAGAGGTAAGCCTTGATTTCAACTATTGAAATGCCGCTTCACACTTCTCATCCCATTGAAACTTAATGGTCTTCTTCATCAAATTAGTAATAGGTTGAGCGATTCTCGAGAAATTTTTCACAAATCTCCTATAGTATCCGACTAAACCTAAGAAACTTCTCACTTCAGTCACATTAGTGGGTTTAGGCCAGTTCATTACTGCTTGAACCTTCAAGGGATCTACCATTACTCCATCCTTTGTAATTACATGCCCTAAAAATGCTACCTTTTTCAACCAAAATTCACATTTTGAAAACTTGGCATACAACTTATTCTCTCTTAAAATCTCTAAAACTTTCCTCAAATGAGCTTCATGCGGTTCTCGATTCATAGAGTACACTAAATTATCATCAATAAAAACAACTACAAACTTATCCAAATAAGGCTGAAAAGTCCTATTCATAAGGTCCATAAAGACAGCAGGCGCATTGGTGAGTCCAAAGGGCATGACTGTGAACTCATAATGGCCATACCTCGTTCGAAAAGCTGTTTTGGCTATATCCTCTTCTGCAATTCGTAATTGATGATAACCTGATCTCAAATCAATCTTTGAAAACACTCCTGCACCCCTAAGTTGATCGAATAGATCCTCAATTCTAGGAAGTGGATACTTACTCTTCACTGTCACACTATTTAAATCCCTATAATCAATACATAGTCTCAACGTTCCATCTTTCTTCCTAACAAATAATACTGGGGCTCCCCAAGGTGATACACTTGGTCTTATATATCCTTTATCCAACAAGTCCTCAAGTTGTACCTTCAACTCTTGCAACTCGGCAGGTGCCATCCTATAAGGTGCCTTTGAAATGGGTCCTGTTCCCGGAACTAAGTCAATCTTGAAGTCTAACTCTCTCACAGGTGGCATCTCTGGAATCTCATCTGGGAACACATCAACAAACTCCTTAACTACAGGTATCTCTCCTAACTCGTCCTCTTTCATGCTTGTGTTCTTTACATGGCACAAATATACGGGGTAGCCTTTCCTAAGATGGGTCTGAAGATTTAAGGCGGAGATAAGCTTGGTCTTTGGTGGCTCGGAGTAGTTTCTTGGTAGGTTAGTTTATTTCCCTTAGGGCCTCTAAAGGTAATTCTCTGTTTAGCACAATTGATTTCTGCCTGATACTTCTTTAACCAATCCATTTCCAAAACCAAATCGAAGTCTTTTAAATTAAACTCGATAAGGTTCACGGGTAGTTCGATTTCAGAGATGACAATAGGCATACCTAAGTAAAGGTTCTTACTGAGAAAGGTTTCACCTGAGGGTGTGGTTACCTTAGCTTGACATGAGGAAGAAGGTTTAAGGGAATGTTTTTCGATAAAATATTTAGATAAAAAGGAATGTGAAGCTCCAGAATCAAAGAGTACAAAAGCAGGTTTAGAGTTTACAAGGAAAGTACCCGTCACAATGTTGGCGTCCGACTCAGCTTCACTCTTGCTCATAACGTGGAGTCTCCCATTGAAAGTGCGTCCTCCATTTCCATTGTTTCCATTGTTGTTCTGATTGTTGTTGGCGTTGTACTTGTCATTTGTTGAATCACTTCCTGTTTGAGTATTGTTCGAGCGATTGTTGTTGAAGTTATGGTTCCTAGATCCTTCTCCATTGTTGTTATAGCCCTTGTTGTGTCCATTCTGCCCTAGTTGGTTTCTTTCTTGCCTCTTGGGACAATAATTAGCCTTATGTCCAGCTTCGCCACAAGCATAAAATTTAATTGGTTCGCCTTGACATGTATAGCCCGAATGACTCTTCTCACATTTCTTACAAACCCAAGCCCTCTGGTTACCATTCCTTTGCTGGTTTTCATACTGCCTAGGGTTTTGGTAGTTCATATTGTTATGTCCTCCCCCATGGTGATTGTTCCTACCATTACCCCCATTGTTACCAAAACGAGGTCTTTTATCATTACTTTGACTATCCGCATTACTTTGGTCTTTCCTCTTGTTCCTTCCCATCACATCTTCTTCTCTTTGTAAGATCCTCTCCATATTACACGCCTTAGAATAGGCCTTTGCAAGGGTAGATGAGGTACTTCCTCCTAACCTAGTTTGTATCCTGAAAGCTAAACCATCCTCAAATTTTTGGGCCTTAGAAACTTCATCAGGGACCATGTTAGGGCAAAACTTAGCATACTCATTATTTTTTGGGCATATTCCTTGACACTCATAAACTTCCCTTGGTTCAACCTATTGAATTCAGTGCACTTTTGTCTCCTAATATGTTCAGGGAAGAATCGACCTCTAATAGCACCCTTAAAAGAATCCCAGTCAAAGTTTGGTTGATTACTAATGGTTTGTCCCTCAGTTTCCCACCATGTGTCGGCATCCTCACGTAGGTAAAACGTAGCTTGGTTAACCTTTTGGGTCTCACGTGTTCCATTTGCAGTAAAGATTTTCTCCATGTCACGTAACAAATTCTCTAATAACATAGGGTCCTCTTTCCCAACAAAGGTAGGGGGTTTTAAAGTGGCGATCTTCTTAGCCATGACAGCTTGGGGGTCATCATGTCCATTGTTCATATTGTTAACTTGGTTTTGCACTAATAGTCCTATGTTTTGTGACAACTGCTCAAGTACCCTCACTCTAGCTGTTAATTGTTCAGATGTTTCGGCCATGTTATTTGCTTGTTGACGCCTGCGAGATCGAGTGTAAACTTCGGGTATTGCATAGGCTGTCGATATAAGAAACTAAGCGTTTTAATACTAACGTTTTCATCATATTCGTACACAGTTATTCTCAATCTTCAAGATTGAAAGAAAATACAAGGGAACAATTTGCACACATAACATAAAGACTCATGAAAATATTCATTAATATAAATTTTTAAATAATAATCCAATGAAAATAAATAAAATCAACATTGTTCAAAAAAAATAAAAATAAAAATAAATAATCTAAAGCTAACAAATTCCAACCTATCCCATTTTTCTAGTTAACAAGTAATCATCAAAATCACTTTCGAACTGGTTCTTCCTCAAAATCCTCCTCGGGATCCTCCTCAGGATCTCCTACATAGTCTTCCTTAGGTTCATAGTTTCCTTCATCTTCAGATTGAATAAGTATAGGTATGGTATCGGTGTTATCATTTTCCCTGTCACTCTCATCCTCGTAGTCATAGGAGCTCCCAGATACATTATAGATCCACTTCGCTTTAGCATCGATCATTCTCTTTTCTAAATATTCTAGAGTAAGGAACCATTTCTCATTTTCCGCATACCTTTCCCAATTGGGTCTCCCGTTTTTAATTATGTCGTTGTATTCTTTCTTAAGTTCAGCATTTAAGGTTCGAATAAGGACATCTGCTTGCTTAGGTGGTGTATTATAATCAGAGTTGCCATGATACTTATTTAGGTGGCAGTTCTCCATGCTTACACGGAGACGATGGACATATGAGGAAATGGGTTCTCCTACTTTCATAGAAAGGTGGTACGGTGCATCACGAAAATTTCTAACACTTTTCCTAGCAGTGCAACGGAATCGAGGCATCTAACAAAAACGAAAGACAACGAAAATATAATTAAAGAAATAACACACTACTACTAAGTACTTAGAAGTACTTCAAAACAATAAACCCATTCGTCCCCACTCTCATAATTTATTTTTTTATTTGTAACTTACTTCAATTATTTAAAATAATTTTACCTTGTGTCATTTAACCTATTTTTCATTTAAGTCTTTACAAACTTTAAATCCTAAACGATTCTAAGATTTGACCAAAACAAACCTAAGCTCTGATATCACTTTGTAAAACCCTCAGAATAAGTCAAACTTTTGAAAACACCTTTAATGAAAACATGAATCAAAACTTACTCATGAGAGTGTTACCGCCACATTTATTTCTAATAAAATAAATGTAAGGCTTAATGACTAAGGAATAACTTAATAATTTTTAATCCAACAAAGGGGTCTTACAACATAAGAAAAGACTTAAACGTAATCTGTATCCATATCAAATTTAAACAACTAAAAAAAAATTAAACTGAAATACGACTCTAATAAAAGCTACTTCTAAGTGATCCTCACTCCACAATTTTCTCGCAATTAATAACCTGCAACATAAGAATGCAAGAAAAACAAGAGGAAAACTCCCAAAATCAGGAAATTGAGTAATTCCAACTCCATCCCGTAAAACAATTAAATTTATAAAAAGGATTTCAAGAAAATAAAATATAATTAAATTGAAATTAATTTTAGAAAATAATATGTAGCTGAGTTTAAAAGAAAACAATTTGAGAAAACAATACATATAATATCACATAAACCAATATATTAATTTGATATTTAATAATGACAAACACATAATCAATTTTTAATTTGAGGGAACGAGAACGCCAGTAGGCCGAGGCTTTACCCCTATACCTACTTCATCAAGAGGTCGTCACCCCATATAATTCAAGGCCAGCAGAGTAGTCTTAGGGAATCCTAGTGTGCACACCCCTTCTACTTTGATCACAACAATTAGAAGGAAGACCAAACATCATATCAAGTATCAGAAATAATAATAATACCTGTCGGCAGCTATACTAACCAAACAGGGCAACCTGTTCATCACAACAAATATAAGAGCTTCATTTCCCTCGAGTTACACTTTACGTGATTTAATAGATTTTTATAATTAGTCGCGAGCACACAAACATATAATCAAACATACATTATTTATTATATTTTAGGATCATAAATTTTCCCAACGAAAATATATCTCAAGAATATCCAACTAAAATCTCATTTTCCAAATCACCATTTTAAATTGGTGGCAATAGGAATTAATATCACAAATATTTCTCCTTTAAATTCAATTGCATTTAAAATCATTATTAAAATAATAATATAACTTTCATCAAAATAATAATATAAATTTTATCAAAATAGTAATTATAAATTCAAGTTTGACAAAAATAATAGTAAAATATAATTTGAAAATATATAAAACATAACATCATATAAAATAATGTCATATAAAATCATGCATCATATTTAAACACATTAATTATCACTTAGCACATAATACTAACGGGATAGTCCTAATTAGATGGACATTGAGAATTACCTTATCACGCGATTCTAGACAACGTACGCTCCTAATAATCTCTGTCTACGAATCCGCTGTCTACACGAGAAAATAATATATCTCAATTTAATACCCCGATCAACCCATCGAAATAAATAAATTAAAAGACTCTTTTTCATTTTGTATACTTTATTTAAAAAGAATTATTTTAAACATGTAATTTAAAATTTTAAGAGTTAAAATAAAAGAAAAGAAAAGAAAAAAAAAAGAAATCATAAAAAAAAGAGAAAGGTGGGTGAGTTTCTAGGAACCCATGAAAAAGAAAGAAGAAAGGAAAGGAGGAGAGAGAAGGAGGAAGGAAGAAGGAGAAGGTGCCGGCCGGCGGTACCTCCGGTGGCCGCCGTCTCACGCCGGTGGTATCCCGGTGACTGCCGTATCGCCGGAAAACTAAGGTCAGGAATAAATTATTATTATTATTATTTTTTTTTTCAAAAGCAAAATGTGTAATTTGGATTGAAATTGGTAGAACAATATTATAAAGAGATGAAATTTCATACCTTTAATATCAAAATCTTGAGTTTTCTTGACTGAATTTTAAGCAAATGGGAGATGAAGGAAGTAGTTTGTAGGAGAAGAAGGGAGTGTGAGTAATAATATGAATGAAATCAAGGGTAATTGGTTTAATTTATAATAGGTAAGTGAAGTTGGTTATAAGGTTTAGAGGAAGGAGTGGGAAGTTATTGTTAATGGTGTGGCAAGTTATTGTTAATGGTGGGTTATGTTTTTTTTTTTTTTTTTTTTTTCTGAAATTTATTTATCATTATTATTATTATTATTATTATTATTATTTTAAAAAATGGGATATTACACCTATTAGGTGTAGAAACATGTTTAGAAATAGCAGCTTAATTGTTACAGTTATATGTTTTTTTATAGTTAAAGTAGGAGACTTCTAGTGGGGTTCTTTTAATCGTTAGACACCCTTTTAGTTGAGACTTGAGAGTTGTGAGATAGTCATTACCTTCAATTAAGCTTTGAAATATCAGGTTTTGTGTTATTCAATTCAGTGAGTTTTTCATCCCACTTTTGAAATCTTAAGAGAGATTCTTCTATTATTCGATTTGTCTCTTCTATTGAATATTGTCTATTTTTGGCTAGTTCACGCTTAAAAATGCAAGGTCAAACTATAACAACTAATATCATATATGCATTGAACATTAATTAAGACTTAACTCCTTGTATTGACTTAACATTGATAAGGTTTACATTGAGGAGAGGAAGGGGAGGTCGTGGTTGAACTAGTTGAGAGCTAGGTGAAACTTACTACTTAGAAATTTATGCTTCAGGACATGAATTTGTTGATAAACTTGGAGCTTTTTTTAAAGAGGAAATATGTGACACGTACTAATTAATGCCTTTATAACCTCTACTATTTCATCAATTCAGAGGAATCAAACACAAATACCGAAGATCAAGGAAATTTTGAAGAAACCATAATGATGAAGATCCAAAGTACAATCCTAGTGATCGGACTTTTGGTTTCAATATTATCCTTTAATCCTCATGAGAAGCAGCAGGTGAGAATTTTCGATTGAGTTTGTGTTTACAATTTATATTTGACAAATGATCATGTTGCAATGATATACTTTCTCTCTGTTTGTTTGGATCTTCAAATGATTTTGTTGTACAAACTTTTAATGTGAGAGTTACATTTTAGGATTATAAATTGAAAAGCATCTAGCTAAGTGCCCTTTTTGGTTCATGGAGGATAAATAAAGTACTCAAGAATGATAAATGAGGGCAAAGAACTCTAGGAAAGGTTTTTTTGTTTTTGGTTTGGCTTACTGGTCTCCTTCATATGTTGATTGGGACATCATAATAGTATGGAATCACCACAGTTCCTTCTACTGTGCTTTGATAACTTTCTCGGCCCCACCAATGCTTATTCATCGATTTTGACCCATGATGGTTGAATTTGTTCACCAGCGAAGATCATCTCTCTCCCTTTTGTTATGAGTTGTTAAGCTGTAATCTCTCTGTGTGTGTGTGGGGTGAGGATTGTGCAGGTAGCTGGTGGATATGGAGATGGAGAACTAGAAAAGCTGAGTTATTGGAGAGGCTATGGTTTCTAAAGTCAGTGATTTTTAGTATTATTGTCTTGGATTAATGAAGTCCTGAAGCTAACCGCTGGTGTTTAATTGAGTGTGCTTTTAGGAAAATAATGATAGCACATAAGCACTTGTATCAACTATTAAGTGGTCTTGGTTATGCTAGGTGGTTGGTTGGCTAGTCAGGTTGTAATATTTTAGTGGTAATATGATAGATTAGCAGCAATGGAAAACTAGTTGAAGTGTGACGAGTGGTGATAAATCAATTTGATTTCCGCTGATTTGTTTCACTGACAGCCTTTAATACCTTCTAGTTTCTTTATCCTTCAAAAGGAATTTGAAATCCTTTGGAATGGGGGAAGTCATGAAACCTCAATTACCCAAACTAGAAAGGGGAAAGGGAAGTGCTGAAGTGGTGAACCACATGTGATTACTGGGATAAGGGTGTTTCTTTCTTTTTTTTCTGATTCCTGTGAACCAAGTGGTCTCTATATTGAACATCTTCATGTTCATCTTGCAAGGCAAGGTCAACTATATCCTCTTGGTCTCTATATGAAAAATGATTATGTTATTGCTTGATTTGTGTTTTAATTTGCTTAATGTATAGACTGGGACACTGGATGATTGAAACTGTCTTTCTAATTCTTTCAACCTGTTTAGCATGTAGTTTTGCCTTTCACTTTTGTGTGATTGCTGCTTGCAGAATAGTTTCCAAGAATTCAAAAATAATCTTCTAGAACCTGGTCTGGTTGATCATATTGTTGTTTCCAATAAATCAGTTGCTAAAGTTTATGTAAGGAGTTCGCAACAGGATCAAACAAACAACGATGACAATAGTGCTCCTACCAGAGCGCGCTCAGGCCAGTACAAGTATTATTTCACAATTGGAAGTGTTGAATCCTTTGAAGAAAAGTTGGAGGAAGCGCAGGAAGCCTTGGGTATTGACCCCCATGATTATGTTCCTGTAACATATATGAATGAAATGTTGTGGCATCAGGAGTTAATGAGATTTTCTAAAGCACTTTTACTTCTCGGATCACTTTTTTGCTTGGGTAGGAAGATGCAAGGTGGCCTAGGTGTTGGTGGCCCAGGTGGAAAAGGAGCTCGAGGAATTTTCAACATTGGAAAAGCCCCTATCACAAAAGTGGATAAGAATGCAAAGAGCAAGGTCAGATATATTTATTCAAATTTGTATGTTTTATTAACTGTATTCAGTTGCTACTTATTTTCATGATATATTTGCGCTGAGTGATGTACACTTCCTCTTCTGCGAGTGTAATTTTTATTGTTGATCTGTTAAAACTGTTCATGATCATTTTCTTATTTTCAGGTGTACTTTAAAGACGTTGCTGGCTGTGATGAGGCAAAGCAAGAAATTATGGAGTTCGTACACTTCCTTAAGAATCCAAAGAAGTATGAAGAATTGGGTGCAAAAATTCCTAAAGGTGCTCTCTTAGTTGGTCCACCAGGGACTGGAAAAACACTCTTAGCTAAGGCAACTGCTGGGGAATCTGGTGTACCCTTCCTTTCTATATCAGGTTCAGATTTTATGGAGATGTTTGTTGGTGTTGGGCCATCCAGGGTGAGAAACCTTTTCCAGGAAGCAAGACAATGTGCTCCTAGCATTGTTTTCATTGATGAGATTGATGCCATTGGACGTGCAAGAGGACGTGGTGGATTTTCTGGTTCAAATGGATGGTTTTGGAACTACCTCTGGAGTGGTGGTCCTTGCTGGCACAAATAGGCCAGATATTCTGGATAAGGCTTTGTTGAGACCTGGTCGATTTGATCGCCAGATCACCATTGACAAGCCTGATATCAAAGGTCGTGAACAAATCTTTCAGATTTATTTGAAAATGATCAAACTTGATCATGAGCCATCATACTACTCAGAGAGGCTTGCAGCACTCACTCCTGGGTTTGCTGGTGCCGACATAGCAAATGTTTGTAATGAAGCTGCGTTAATAGCTGCAAGGAATGAGGGGACAGTGGTTAATATGGAACATTTTGAAGCAGCCATAGATAGAGTTATTGGTGGCTTAGAGAAGAGAAACAAGGTAAAATTTTGCTGTCTTCTATGACGCACACTACCTTGCTTACTAAATAAGTGGTAGCAACTTTTCTTTCTTGTCATGCAGGTAATAAGCAAGTTGGAAAGACGAACTGTTGCTTATCATGAATCAGGTCATGCTGTTGCTGGATGGTTCCTCGAACATGCTGAACCACTATTGAAAGTCACAATTGTTCCTCGTGGCACAGCTGCTCTAGGATTTGCGCAGTATGTTCCAAATGAAAATCTTCTTATGACTAAAGAGCAGCTTTTTGACATGACTTGCATGACATTGGGTGGTCGAGCTGCTGAACAGGTAATTGCTTCTCTTTCCCTCATTCTAATGTCTTTCTTGGTTCCATGTAAGATGTATCATATTGGGACGACTTTTGTCTAAATCAACTTAATACCTTTGGTGACTTCCTCTCTGTGTTTTTTAAAGTTGAGACCATTACGGCAATAACTGATCTTGATGTATTATTCACCCTCATTCATGAGTAGGGGTGTTCAATGGGCCAAATACAAACCGGGCCGGGTTGGATAAGGGTCCTTTAAACTTAATATGGGCTTTAAATGGGTTGGGCTTTTAAAGCCCGGTCCAACCCATTTTGTCACTAAAAATTATTATAATCCCCATTGATCAATTTATAATAATTAAATTGTAGAAACCTTAGTAATTTCCATTGGCATTGTCATTTATAATAATTAAATGATCCATCAATTATGCTATTTACAAAAGCTTTTATTGAGCCCTTTTATAGCCCGCTTCATTTCAGTTATAGCAAAGCCCATTTTTGCTCCAGTTAATTTTCAACCCGGCCCTTACGTAACCCTACTAAAAACGGGCCGGATACAGGCTTAAAATGGATGCTTGGTTTGTTGAACACCCCTAGTTGTGAGGTTATGAGGAGACAACTATGCAGTTTAGATTTTGCGGAGTATTTGACATACTGGCGCTTATTTTGAAGGTTCTGATTGGTAAAATCTCAACTGGAGCTCAGAATGACCTCGAAAAGGTGACGAAAATGACATATTCCCAAGTTGCAGTATATGGGTTCAGTGACAAAGTGGGTCTCCTCTCATTTCCCCAAAGGGAGGATGGTTTTGAAATGACAAAGCCGTACAGCAACAAGAGTGGTGCTATCATCGACGAAGAGGTAAGAGAGTGGGTTACCAAAGCATACAAGCATACTGTAGAATTGATCGAGGAACACAAGGAGCAGGTTGCTGAAATAGCGGAATTACTGCTTGAAAAAGAAGTTCTCCATCAAGAAGACTTGGTTCGAGTTCTTGGTGAGAGGCCTTTCAAATCAGCCAAAAAACTACGATAGATTCAAACAAGGTTTTCAAGAAAGTGAGAAGGGTGAGGCTTCTGAGAAACGGTCGTCAAAGGATGAGGTTGTGGACCAAGTTTGCAGCGGAAAATGACGTTTGTTACCTTTTATACATGCACGCTTATACGGACAACCAAGAACAGAAGGTTTCTTGATCAGGATGTCTGTTTGGATTGAATTCTAAGCAATCTTGAACGACTGCTTATCCCTGGAAGAAGACACTGATTCCCCTAAGGAATGCAGTGTAACAACCCGACCTACCGTTGACTGAGTAAACAGGGTCATCACAGGGTTCATTTCCCAAGAAACTTAAATCACACTTCCAAAACTTGAGCAAAGGAGTCACGAGCTCTTTAATGTATAGCTAGCAAGTGTGCTCTCCTACTTAATGCGTCTGCTACTATGTTAGTTTTCCCGGTTTTATACTTAGCCACAAAGTTGAAACTTTGCATGAACTCAACCCACCTAGCATGTTTGGCACTAAGTTTGTTTTGCCCACAAATATGCTTAAGGGATTCATGGTCTGAATGTAAAATGAAGGGTTGTCCCTTAAGGTAATGTGACCAATGCTCTAATTGACTAAGGTGATCTTGTACATCCCTACTATACACAAGTATGTCATCAAGATATACCACTATAAACTTCCCTAAGAATGGTCTTAAAACCTCATTCACAAGTCTCATGAAGGTACTAGGGGCTCCAGTTAACCCAAATGGCATAACCATCCACTCATATAAGCCATACTTAGTTTTAAATGCTGTCTTCCATTCATCTCCTTCCCTCATCCTTATTTGATGATACTTACTTCTCAAATCTATCTTACTAAACCATTGAGAACCTGACAATTCATCCAACATATCATTTATTCTGGGTATGGGGAATCTATATTTAATGGTAATGTTATTCACACTCCGGCTATCAACACACATCCTCCAAGTCCCATCTTTTTTTGGTACAAGTAAGGTGGGAACAGCACATGGACTCATGCTCTCTCTAACATAACCCCTATCCATAAGCTCCTGGATTTGCCTTTGCAACTCCTTGGTTTCTTCAGGGTTGGCTCTATATGCAGGTTTATTAGGTAATGTTGCTCCTGGTATGAGATCAATCTGGTGTTCTATACCTGTTATTGGTGGTAACCCTACTGGTAATTCTGCAGGAAAGACATCAGCAAACTGTTCCAACAAGTTAGTGATCCTAGCATCTAGCTTACTCCTCTCCTGCTTAACTTCCTTACTGAATAGAAGAAAGGCTTGTCCTTCTCTCCTGACCTCCTTATTGCTCACCTTCCTGCTCATCAAGGATACACTATCTATTGGTCTCTGTGGAAGTAAAGTGCCTACTGGTTTCTATGAAGGTAAAGTGAAGTCACTGCCTGCTGTTTTTTGTGGAGGCAAGGTTCTGTGAGGTGGCAGGGGCATAAGGTCCTTAAGTTTTTCCTCATGTCTCAGGGTATAAATATTAGTGTAGCCATCATGTAGGGTCATTCTGTCATGCTGCCAAGGTCTGCCTAAGAGCACATGACAGGCAGTCATGTCTAACACATCACAAAGCACTTTATCCTTGAATGACCCTATAGCAAATTGAATCAAGCATCTCTTCTTCACATAACTACTAGCTTTGCTATCTAACCACTTCAGTTTATAAGGGTGTGGGTGTGGTTTAGTCTCTAAGTCCAGGGTCTGAACCAAATCCTTGCTAACACAATTGGTTTCACTCCCTCCATCTATGATTTAGTCACAAACTTTGCTCTTAATTTTACACTTGGTTTAGAAGATGTTTTCTCTTTGGTCATTTGGTTTATTCTATGGGGTAGCATGGAAATTCCTCCTAATCAACAGATTTTGCATCTCTGGCTCAGGGTATACTACTTCTCTATCCTCTTTTTCCTTACCGTCTTCAGTGCCCTCAAAGGTCTCTAAGACTCCTTCATCATTCACAAAATATGAACGATCAGGATCTTCCTTAGATGTGGTAGGCCAAACCACCTCTTCCTTCCCATTTTTGCTAACCAACATGGCCCTAGGTCTGCCTAGTTCTCTGATTTCTGCCCACTCCTAGATAGTAAAGGCGCTAGCATTGGAACACTCACTCTTTATGTGACCATGCCCATGACATTTGAAGCAAACTACTCCTTTCAAGTCCTTGGAATTTCTGTCCTTAGTGGTGTTGGTCATTGGTGGAGTCCTATCTTGTGCAGTGGTCTGTGTCATAGTGTGTGGGTGCTGTAACATTTCTTGGGTTGTAATTCCTTACTGGTCTATTGTAAGTGTTGCCTATGCTTGGTTTCTTCTTGGAATATTTTTCTAAGGTAAGAGCATTGCTACAAGCCAGGCTAAAGGTGAGGTTTGGGGTCAGCTCCAGCTTCCTTCTTAAGTCTTCCGTTAAACCACCTATGAATTTCCCGACCTTCATCTCCTCAGTTTCATTGGTGTCACACACAATAGGCAACCTTTCCCATTCTTGGATATATTCTGACACAGTCCTATTCTCCTGTCTCAATGTACCCCATTGTATGCAAAGCTGCTGCCTATAATTTTGTGGGACATACTTCCTCCTTAAGTGCTTTCTCAGTTTTTCCCATGTACTGATTCTCTCCCTATCCTCCCTCCTTCTTTGCTTCTGCACTCCATCCAACCATCTGCAGCAAGTTTAGTCAGTTTAATCTTAGCTAGCTTAAACTGTTGTTCAGGTGTGGTTTCCTTAAAATCAAAATACCTTTCCATGTTAAACTCCCAATCTAAATACACCTCTGGGTCTGAAGAGTGCCCATCAAAATTTGGTAAGTCAATTTTCAAGGTTTTATCCTCACTGGTCCTATTGTTTTGTGGGTATTGTTGTGGTCTTTCCTCCTGATTTCCCATGTTGTTGGCCACTGTCAAGGCTAATTGCTGGACTATATTGGTAAGGGCCTCTAGTTTTTCATCCATATCCATCCTTCCCAAAGGCACACACCCAAACAGAATAAGGATCAGACAACTATCAAACGAAAACCTGCAAGAAAATTTCCAACAGCTAACTCCTAGCAAACAACAATGAATACACAACTACAAACCCCTAATTTCTCAGAAAATTTTTCAAGAATCAGATTGTATACACCAATTTTTTCAGAAAAAAGCGTAATGTTCAGTAATTTATAAGCAAATGCTGTTAAATTCTTATCAGTTACCACATTCAAAACAATCAAGAATTGAATTACATGAATTAATTTGTGTGATGATTAAAAAATTCGATTAACAGTCACCAATTTAATACGCATGCACTGAAACTGGAATTATATTTTAGAAATTTTTATTCCACAATCAAATTCGTATGATAGAGAAACGAATTCTACAATCCTTAACTCGGAAATTAATAACAAAGAAGAATTGAATTTATACCTGTGATCGCCAATTGAAACAAAATGCGAACAATACCTGATTTTCTGATTACTCCTCTCAGAAAACGTGAAATTACCTATTACCTTGCTTTCCTTATATCCTTTCTTCGTGTCCCTTATTAGAACACGACTCTGCTATCAAGTTGGACCAAGTTTGCAGCGGAAAATGATGTTAGTTACCTTTTATACATGCACGCTTATACAGACAACCAAGAACATAAGGTTTCTTGATCAGGATGTCTGTTTGGATTGAATCCTAAGCAATCTTGAACGACTGCTTATCCCTGGAAGAAAACAGTGATTCCCCTAAGGAATGCAGGGCCTAATCCTCACAATTCTCTCAATGATCAATGTGATCTTGAGAAGTATGAATTTGCGAAGGCTTGAATACACTCAACCTTACAAGACAGAAAATGGCAAACAAAACAGAAACAAACACCTTGCTTTCTGAATGAATGATCGAATTACTATAAACGTTGATGAATGAATTGAAACTATGTCGTCTTTACAATTTGTGAGGAGAGCCTTATTTATAGATTTGGCTTTCATCCTCTAACGGCTAACAATCAAGAAAAAGGCGCCAAAATCCTAACGGCTATAACAGAAAACAGAAGCCTTAAAATAGAACGCGCTGGGTCGTCTGTTTGCGTTTGGTAACACCAAGCTGTTCCTTATTCTTCCTCTTCAAGATACATGATTATGTATGCTTTCCTCAAGGTTGTATCATGTATGTCTGGGTTTAGCTCTTTGTTCCTCAATACTTCTGTCTTCATTGTTTGTGTGCTCAGCATTGTTCCCAGTATCAACCTTGTGTTGTTCATATACAAAGGATGATCTTGTTGCAGGTTGGTTCATCACCACTTATGCCGGATGTAGTCCCAACATAGTCATGTTGGGTATTTTAGGGTCTATCTTGTACATGGGTAAAAGTTTCTCTGTTCATTTAGTGAAATGTATAATGATTTTACTTTTATTTTTTGTATTTTACACTTTTGGATTAATCTTATTTTTTCAATGAGATTAAATTATGTTTGATGATAGCATTTTGCATTGTTCTGCTTGCTCGCTTCATGCCTTGTTGTTAGATAGGCAAAATTCGATGCACAAGAATTACGACTCGATTTCAATTGTTTTTGCTATAGATAAAGGTTTTCATGTTAAGAATATGATGCGTATATGGGATGATTGCTTCAAGAACATGGAAAACTCAATCAAGAACCAACAATGTGATCAATGCACACGCAATATCACACACAGAACACTCCCTCTGTTTAACATAACAAACAGGAGGGCTTGGCCAAGGCAACTCTAAAGAGTGGTCTTTGATCCGTGGATAGAGACAAATAATCCCCTAAGGATTGATTGGCCTCTTCCTCACACTTGAATTGAAAGGTTTTCTTTTAATTCTTGTGGAATCAACCTGAAAGAACACCTTGCTTTCACTCACAAAGGGCCCTCACAGAAACAAACAATTGAACGCAATTGCTTTGAAGAAAATACTTTGATTAATCTGGAATGTGTTGGATACAATGAGGTTAGCCCTTATTTATAAGGCTTTAACGGCTAACAAGACTACTAACGGTCATAACTACCTTTACATTCAAATATCACGCGCGTTTTTAAAAGCCAATTAAAACAGAAAGCTTAAAAATTATTCTAAGTATTACAAATATCAGCAGCTCTCTTAACTGGCGAGCAGGGCACCTTGCAGCTCACTTTGGGGCTTCTGTGATTACAACCAGCATGGTCCTTGGGCCTTTGCTTCTTGGTCCATGTATAGAGATGCTGCTTCCCAAGGTTTCAAGTTCACCCATACAGTAGATTGGGCTCCCCACGTTGTGCAAGGTAGGCTGGCAGGTAGGCGATGCATGGTCAGTCAGTTGATCAGAATGCTTGGTTCTGATCTGCTTGTGAGTTGCTGATTGGTTCTTTGTAGCTTCCTCTTGCCTTTGTCCTTCTTTGATGCTTGTGTTTAATCTGGTTTGGAGTTGGCCATCCATGTTTGTCAAGTCCAAGTCAGCATATGTTGCTTCCAAGCCAGCAGCTACTTGATTGGTCATGCATCCTTCTTGGCTAGTCTCTTCTTGGTTGCTTTGGCTTGTCTTGCCTTGTGTGTTGACTTCATGATCCATATTTGGATCAGAATATATTTCAAGTGTCTATTTGGTTATTGACACTAAACAATGTAATAGAAATAATTTGTAGTGTAAATTTTTATGAAATGTAGTGTTATTACTGTGGAAAATGGTAATGAAAATTTGATCATAAAAAAGCTTTTTTGCTTACAGTTTTGTATTACTACTCTTATAATATTATATTTGCATGACAATGTATTGGAATGAATTTTGTGAATAAATAAGATGAATGGGATAGAATAAGTATGACCATTTAACTTATCAAGAGATTTTTATTAAAAAAAAACACTAATTTTTCATTATTAATTCTACTATAAAATACTTCTTCCGTTCTGAAATACTCACTACATAATAGTTTTGACACTGCTTTTCGTTCAAGATTATTTTATATATTGCAGTTAATGTTTAAGAAGAAATATAGTCAAGTGAGAACTTGTTTGAACCGTTTAAGCGCATATTTCATAATATTAACTTTTTATAATTTTAGATGTCTATAATTTAATATATAAGTGATCAAAATAATACATTAGATTGCGTAAAATATCAAATATAACAAATATAATGTAACGGAAGCATCTACTGTCAAACAGACCGCAAATATTTTGTAGCGAAACGAGTGAAAATATTATCATGTATGTAAATATTAAACTTATGAGTATCAATTATAGAACTAAACACATCTATTTCATGCTAAAAGCTAAAAAAATATGAATAGAATGTATACAGTCCTTCTAGAGTGAAAATCACAGCATCTTGTTGTTGCAATCTATTACGTCCTTGTTTCTCTTTAACAACAGTCAACTTCTTGGTAGAATCATCGTTCTTCTTAAACTTCTTAGCAATTGAGTTTTTCGACGATCCTTTCTTTTTTGAAATGACAGTTAGAGGCAACTCCTCCTCATGACCCTTTTTGGAAGACTTCACCATTGTTAGAAGAAATCAACAAGAACCTACAAAACCGCGAAAAAATGAACCCTAAAAAACATCTAAAACAGAGATAAACGCAAAACACGAATAAAAAGAAAACAAAATGAACATACATAAACCATGGAAAAAAACAAAATGCGAAAAATCAACAGATAAAAATCTACAAAAAAACGAAGACGATTACATATAACATAATCTTGAAAAGAAAATCAACATGCAAAACATAAAAAAAAAAAAAAAAAGAAAATCAACAAGAAGATTACCAATTCACCAAGATAAAGAAAACGAAAGTTGGAGGAGAGAATATGGAAAGTTTTAAGAAGGGAAGTTACAAAGAGGAAAAGAACTGATACACATAAGGAAAGAAATAATCAACTTACTGAATAGTCATATCAATCAATTTGAAAATTTGATTAAAAAATAAAAAAAGGAAAAATGGAGGAAAGTGTGAACAGTACACGCGCATGAAATGGGTCGGCCCACACTTCGTCTTAGCTGATGGTCTCATCCAAGTTGTATATTCTTATTTTTTCTTTAGTTTGTATTAATTGGACTATTTAGCCCATATGTGTAATACGTCTTTCGAAAAGATCGTCTTTCATAACAATTTGTAATTAACAAAAACAAATCAAAAACAAAAGAAATGAAAGTGTGATTTTAGATGTAATAATGTGGTATTTTTTGGATGAGATTTTGTTTGTATATTTGATTCAAATATTTTCTTGAATAAATGAAAAAAGTAATGAAGTTGAATAATTTTTCCGCAGTTTCAACGGAAGAAAAGATAGAAGAATCAAAACCACTTTCTGTATGGTCGTCGGAATAAAACCCTATTCTTGTTTTTCAATTTCTCCATGGCTATGATTTCATGACATTTTAGGCCTTTCTGTTTTTATTCCTTCACCCATTGAAATCCCTTATTTGTTTTCTTGCATTCATATTCTTTCTTTAATTAAATAGATAGATCCATCAATTTCCTCTCTTTAGTTATTTCCTAAATATATAATAAAAATGATATTTTATAAAGTGGGTCGTTCGGTATCTCGTTTTTCTCGATCAAAGGTACTGACTTTTAGCTTATCTAATGGATTTTTTTAGAAATGTGCTACAATATTGTGGAATTTATAGTTTTTTATGGGATTGTAGTTTTGTTCTTGATTGTGGATTGTATTGCAGAATATCATCAATGGATGTTACAAGGGAAGATCAGCTTTTTTGGATGAGAGTTTATTGAGAGCTTCATATTTTAATTCCGCTGTAAAAGGGATTGATTCTAATTTAGGGTTTTTGAGGAATTATGTGGCTTCTGCTGGAGCCAAGAATAAAAAGTATATGTTTGACATGAGATATGTGTTTGCAAATCCTAGATTTTGTAGGTTTTTCTCCAGTGAAGCACCTAAGAAAAAGAGTAAGTGTATGATTGATTTTCGGGGGGAAGTTATCGGTTTTATTGTTGTTCTTTCTATTCTTTATAGTTTGGTTTTTTACTTTTGGATTACATGAATGTAGATTATGAGAACTTTTATCCCAAGAAGAAGAAGAAGATCCCCAAATCTGAGGAGCAGAAATCCGAGTCGAAAGGTATATGATTTTCTTTTTAGTTTTGCTAATAGGGTTATCTGGGTGATTTGTTGGGATTTAGGATAGCTAAAGTGCTTTATTTAGGGATATTACCACTTTGCAATATAAAAGATAGCTTTGAGTTCAGTTTAGATTACTGTGGGCTGACTCAAATCAAGGGCTTTTCTTCATTATAGGAAGGGCCTGGAGATTTTTCTTCTTTTTTCAGAATTCTTTCCGATTTCTATGCATTTTACAGTCCCACCAGCAATTCTCTCAATTCCTAGCTTCCTTCCAACTCTTATTGGTTTGCGATTACTCCGTTTTTGCACATATCACAACTATCTTAAACGATTCTCTTTCAACTTTTCTTCAATATTTGCTACTATTAAACCATTTCTTATATCTTTGTTTCGAATTCCATTATTGAAGGTATGCCCACTTACCATTCACATTTTTGCTACTCATCTTCTTACTATGATCCTTTCTAGAAGTCCAACATTTTGATCCATAAAAGAGTGCTAATCTAATAGTCGTTCAATAAATCTTGTCCTTTAGCTTTAAGAGCACCTCCATCACATAATTTCTAGCATCCGCTCTCTATTTTTGCCACTCACACTTAATTCTTTGGGTCATATTTTGTTTGATGTGTCCAGTTCCCTAAAATATGGCCCCAAGATATTTGAAGCATTCACTTTGAGTGATTTCTTTCTCCTCAAGCTTTATAGTGCCTCTGATTATCTCGTTTGTACTAAAATTATGCTCCATGAACCCAGTCTTACTCCGACTTAATTTGAGATCTCATGACTCCAACTATTGTCTACATTGTTTTATCTTAGCATTTACCCCCTCTCCGTTCTCATCTACCAAAACAATGTCATCAACAACAAAAGATGCACCAAGAAACGTCTCCTGGTGTTGATCAAATTATCTCATCTAGGATTGCTATAAAAAGAAAAGAAACAGGCTAAGTGAGCCTTGATAAAGGTCAATTGTGATGGGAAAATCCTTGTTACTACTTTGCTCTCCCTCTTTCTCACTCTCACTCTATATATATATATATATATATATATATATATATATATATATATATATATATATATATATATATATATATATATATATATATATATATATATATTTATATCAAGGATAATATAGTCAATCTTCTTGGCTATTCAAATGATGGAAGTTTTCATCTTTATCCAAGTAGCCGTTGCATCTGAAATCATCTTCCTAACAGTTTTTTTTTAACAATTTTCTTGGCAAAAATTTAGCATTATCCACTTTTAATTTTTAATGTTTGATTCCACATTCTTTGGCTTTCTTTACCTTTGGGCTTGCTTGAAGGCGAACATATAGGATAAGGAGTTTATGTTGGGTGGATACACTCTCAAGGAATAACTTTACATTTTAGACAACTACCTTTATCTATCATCCTTGTAAAAATATAGTCAATTTAGGTTGCGGTTACTAACAAATTATATTAGAGTGAAAAATTCAAAATGTATTCTCTTATGTTTCTAGTTTCATAGCCAAAACCTCCATAATTGATTTTGGTTCATGATCATGGAATATGACTGAGCCATTTGTCATTAACTTACCGCTCACTCTTCTCCTTTATCTGGGTTTGGGACTAGCAATAAGCAACAAACATTAACAGTAGGAGTTAGGATTAAGCATTGATACCAAAAAAGACGATAAGCTTTTCTACAAGTTTCCATATCCTTGGAAAATATAGTTGCATCTTGGTATTTTTTATATTTTGTCACTTGTCATTATAAATGTCAAAAGTTGATATTATGATCGTAGAACTTATTGATAGTGTCCTTGAACTTTGTATCGTGTGATAGTTTTATTGTAAGCTTCGAAATGGATACCTTTGTATACTTGAGCTATGTAAATCAGGTTGTATTTATATATTAGGTTCTCTAACCTTTTGATTTGCAAAGTTTACTTTCATCTTAGGTTTAACATACGTCTTTGTATTTCATTTGGTTTAGAGAAGGAAAACCAGTGTTACCTATTCCATGGTGGTTGTGTTCTAAAGAGTAATCATGTTTTGAAATGCATGTATTGTTTGAACTGTGTAACATGCACTTGAGATTATTGGCTAACTATGATATGCTAAATTGAAAGAACTATGGAATGAATGCAACAACTACGATTAGCCGTATGCTTGATTGACTAAGGGGATGCAAACATATATGTACTTCCTATGTGTTTTAATGTTGGATACACTTTTTGTTATCATTATATCCAATGCACATTTTTGGCTCTTAATAATAGATGAACTTCTTGATTTACTAAGCAGATGATTCTTCAAGTAAAAGCAAAGGAAGCAAGAGATAGTAGGTTTACATGTTAGTTTATTTTTCCAATCCTATAAATTGTAGGATTCATTGTATCAATTAGAAAAGGTTTTGCAAACTAGGGTTTCTAATTCTCTTAGAACTATCTAAATTAGATTAGGAAATTAATTTTTTTGAACCCTATTAGGTGTAGAAACATGTTTAGAAATAGCAGCTTAAGTGTTACAGTTATATGTTTTTTTATAGTTAAAGTAGGAGATTTCTAGTGGGGTTCTTTTAATCGTTAGACACCCTTTTAGTTGAGACTTGAGAGTTGTGAGATAGTCATTACCTTCAATTAAGCCTTGAAATATCAGGTTTTGTGTTATTCAATTAAGTGAGTTTTTCATCCCACTTTTGAAATCTTAAGAGAGATTCTTCTATTATTCGATTTGTCTCTTCTGTTGAATATTGTCTATTTTTGGCTAGTTCACGCTTAAAAATGCAAGGTCAAACTATAACAACTAATATCATATATGCATTGAACATTAATTAAGACTTAACTCCTTGTATTGACTTAACATTGATAAGGTTTACATTGAGGAGAGGAAGGGGAGGTCGTGGTTGAACTAGTTGAGAGCTAGGTGAAACTTACTACTTAGAAATTTATGCTTTAGGACATGAATTTGTTGATAAAATTGGAGCTTTTTTTAAACAGGAAATATGTGACACGTACTAATTAATGCCTTTATAACCTCTACCATTTCATCAATTCAGAGGAATCAAACACAAATACCGAAGATCAAGGAAATTTTCAAGAAACCTTAATGAAGCAGTTCCAAAGTATACTCACTCCCCTCCTAACGATCGGACTTTTGCTTTCAACATTTTCCTTTAGTCCTCGTGAGGAGCAGCAGGTGAGAATTTTCGATTGAGTTTGTGTTTACAATTTATATTTGACAAATGATCATGTTGCAGTGATATACTTTCTCTCTGTTTGTTTGGATCTTCAAATGATTTTGTTGTACAAACTTTTAATGTGAGAGTTACGTTTTAGGATTATGAATTGAAATGCATCTAGCTAAGTGCCCTTGTTGGTTCATGGAGGATAAATAAAGTACTCAAGAATGATAAATGAGGGCAAAGAACTCTAGGAAAGGTTTTTTTGTTTTTGGTTTGGCTTACTGCTCTCCTTCATATGTTGATTGGGACATCATAATAGTATGGAATCACCATAGTTCCTTCTACTGTGCTTTGATAACTTTCTCGGCCCCAATGCTTACTCATCAATTTTGACCCATGATGGTTGAATTTGTTCACCAGTGAAGAATGTGTCATCTCTCTCCCTTTTGTTATGAGTTGTTAAGCTGTAATCTCTGTGTGTGTGTGCGGGGTGAGGATTGTGCAGGTAGCTGGTGGATATGGAGATGGAGAACTAGAAAAGCTGAGTTATTGGAGAGGCTATGGTTTCTAAAGTCAGTGATTTTTAGTATTATTGTCTTGGATTAATGAAGTCCTGAAGCTAACCGCTGGTGTTTAATTGAGTGTGCTTTTAGGAAAATAATGATAGCACATAAGCACTTGTATTAACTATTAAGTGGTCTTGGTTATGCTAGGTGGTTGGTTGGCTAGTCAGGTTGTAATATTTGAGTGGTAATATGATAGATTAGCAGCAATGGAAAACTAGTTGAAGTGTGACGAGTGGTGATAAATCAATTTGATTTCCGCTGATTTGTTTCACTGACAGCCTTTAATACCTTCTAGTTTCTTTATCCTTCAAAAGGAATTTGAAATCCTTTGGAATGGGGGAAGTCATGAAACCTCAATTACCCAAACTAGAAAGGGGAAAGGGAAGTGCTGAAGTGGTGAACCACATGTGATTACTGGGATAAGGGTGTTTCTTTCTTTTTTTTCTGATTCCTGTGAACCAAGTGGTCTCTATATTGAACATCTTCATGTTCATCTTGCAAGGCAAGGTCAACTATATCCTCTTGGTCTCTATATGAAAAATGATTATGTTATTGCTTGATTTGTGTTTTAATTTGCTTAATGTATAGACTGGGACACTGGATGATTGAAACTGTCTTTCTAATTCTTTCAACCTGTTTAGCATGTAGTTTTGCCTTTCACTTTTGTGTGATTGCTCCTTGCAGATTAGTTTCCAAGAATTCAAAAATAAGCTTCTAGAACCTGGTCTGGTTGATCATATTGTTGTTTCCAATAAATCAGTTGCTAAAGTTTATGTAAGGAGTTCACAACGGGATCAAACAAACAACGATGTCAGTAGTGCTCCTACGAGAGGGCGCTCAGGCCAGTACAAGTATTATTTTACAATTGGAAGTGTTGAATCCTTTGAAGAAAAGTTGGAGGAAGCGCAGGAAGCCTTGGGTATTGACCCCCATGATTATGTTCCTGTAACATATATGAATGAAATGGTGTGGTATCAGGAGTTAATGAGATTAGCTCCCGCACTTTTACTTCTCGGATCACTTTTATACTTGGGTAGGAAGATGCAAGGTGGCCTAGGTGTTGGTGGCCCAGGTGGAAAAGGAGCTCGAGGAATTTTCAACATTGGAAAAGCCCATATCACAAAAGTGGATAAGAATGCAAAGAGCAAGGTCAGATATATTTATTCAAATTTGTATATTTTATTAACTGTATTCAGTTGCTACTTATTTTCATGATATATTTGCGCTGAGTGCTGTACACTTCCTCTTCTGCGAGTGTAATTTTTATTGTTGATCTGTTAAAACTGTTCATGATCATTTTCTTATTTTCAGGTGTACTTTAAAGACGTTGCTGGCTGTGATGAGGCAAAGCAAGAAATTATGGAGTTCGTACACTTCCTTAAGAATCCAAAGAAGTATGAAGAATTGGGTGCAAAAATTCCTAAAGGTGCTCTCTTAGTTGGTCCACCAGGGACTGGAAAAACACTCTTAGCTAAGGCAACTGCTGGGGAATCTGGTGTACCCTTCCTTTCTATATCAGGTTCAGATTTTATGGAGATGTTTGTTGGTGTTGGGCCATCCAGGGTGAGAAACCTTTTCCAGGAAGCAAGACAATGTGCTCCTAGCATTGTTTTCATTGATGAGATTGATGCCATTGGACGTGCAAGAGGACGTGGTGGATTTTCTGGTTCAAATGATGAGCGAGAAAGCACTCTCAATCAGCTGCTTGTTGAAATGGATGGTTTTGGAACTACCTCTGGAGTGGTGGTCCTTGCTGGCTCAAATAGGCCAGATATTCTGGATAAGGCTTTGTTGAGACCTGGTCGATTTGATCGCCAGATCACCATTGACAAGCCTGATATCAAAGGTCGTGAACAAATCTTTCAGATATATTTGAAAATGATCAAACTTGATCATGAGCCATCATACTACTCAGAGAGGCTTGCAGCACTCACTCCTGGGTTTGCTGGTGCCGACATAGCAAATGTTTGTAATGAAGCTGCGTTAATAGCTGCAAGGAATGAGGGGACAGTGGTTAATATGGAACATTTTGAAGCAGCCATAGATAGAGTTATTGGTGGCTTAGAGAAGAGAAACAAGGTAAAATTTTGCTGTCTTCTATGACGCACACTACCTTGCTTACTAAATAAGTGGTAGCGACTTTTCTTTCTTGTCATGCAGGTAATAAGCAAGTTGGAAAGACGAACTGTTGCTTATCATGAATCAGGTCATGCTGTTGCTGGATGGTTCCTCGAACATGCTGAACCACTATTGAAAGTCACAATTGTTCCTCGTGGCACAGCTGCTCTAGGATTTGCGCAGTATGTTCCAAATGAAAATCTTCTTATGACTAAAGAGCAGCTTTTTGACATGACTTGCATGACATTGGGTGGTCGAGCTGCTGAACAGGTAATTGCTTCTCTTTCCCTCATTCTAATGTCTTTCTTGGTTCCATGTAAGATGTATCATATTGGGACGACTTTTGTCTAAATCAACTTAATACCTTTGGTGACTTCCTCTCTGTGTTTTTTAAAGTTGAGACCATTACGGCAATAACTGATCTTGATGTATTATTAACCCTCATTCATGAGTAGGGGTGTCCAATGGGCCAAATACAAACCGGGCTGGGTTGGATAAGGGTCATTTAAACTTAATGTGGGCTTTAAATGGGCTGGGCTTTTAAAGCCCAACTCGACCCAGTCCAACCCATTTTGTTACTAAAAATTATTATAATCCCCATTGATCAATTTATAATAATTAAATTGTAGAAACCTTAGTAATTTCCATTGGCATTGTCATTTATAATAATTAAATGATCCATCAATTATGCTATTTACAAAAGCTTTATTGAGCCCTTTTATAGCCCGCTTCATTTCAGTTATAGCAAAGCCCATTTTTGCTCCAGTTCCTTTTCAACCCGACCCTTACATAACCCTACTAAAAACGGGCCGGATACAGGCTTTAAATGGACGTTTGGTTTGTTGAACACCCCTAGTTGTGAGGTTATGAGGAGACAACTATGCAATTGAGATTTGCGGAGTATTTGACATACTGGCGCTTATTTTGAAGGTTCTGATTGGTAAAATCTCAACTGGAGCTCAGAATGACCTGGAAAAGGTGACGAAAATGACATACGCCCAAGTTGCAGTATATGGGTTCAGTGACAAAGTGGGTCTCCTCTCATTTCCCCAAAGGGAGGATGGTTTTGAAATGACAAAGCCGTACAGCAACAAGACTGGTGCTATCATCGACGAAGAGGTAAGAGAGTGGGTTACCAAAGCATACAAGCATACTGTAGAATTGATCGAGGAACACAAGGAGCAGGTTGCTGAAATAGCGGAATTACTGCTTGAAAAAGAAGTCCTCCATCAAGAAGACTTGGTTCGAGTTCTTGGTGAGAGGCCTTTCAAATCAGCCGAGCTCACAAACTACGATAGATTCAAACAAGGTTTTCAAGAAAGTGAGAAGGGTGAGGCTTCTGAGAAACGGTCGTCAAAGGATGAGGTTGGTTCATCACCACTTATGCTGGATGTAGTCCCAACATAGTCATTTTGGGTAGTTTAGGGTCTGTCTTGTACATGGGTAAAAGTTTCTCTGTTCATTTAGTGAAATGTATAATGATTTTACTTTTATTTTTTGCATTTTACACTTTTGGATTAACCTTATTTTTTCAATGAGATTAAATTATGTTTGCTGATAGCATTTTACATTGTTCTGCTTGCTCGCGTCATGCCTTGTTGTTAGATAGGCAAAATTCCATGCACAAGAATTACGACTCGATTTCAATTGTTTTTGCTATAGATAAAGGTTTTCATGTTAAGAATATATTTCAAGTGTCTATTTGGTTATTGACACTAAACAATGTAATAGAAATAATTTGTAGTGTAATTTTCATAAAATGTAGTGTTATGAGCCATATCAGCTAGGCTCATGCGAGGACAACAACAACAACCCAAAGGCTAGCAAGGAATCAATGAACAACAACAACAAAAGCAACAAAAGTCATTTCAATGTTTCTGATTTTATGCATATAATGCCATTATCTACACATAATAATGGGCTCAATACAAACCAAAATAATAAAGAAGATCAGGAATTAATTATGGGAAAGCAAGAACAAAAGCTTGAGGCATCAAAGGAACAAAACAAACCAACAGCAACTCAAGAACAGGAGCAATCAGACCATCAGAAGCTCCTGACCAGGCCACCTTGGCGGGCCTGTCCAGACAAACCCTAAGCCCATGGGATGACGTGGAGGGCATAATTGGAATCTCCACACTAGGACCTAGCCATCATGGTCCAAGGGTCCCACGCATGATCATTGGAAGCTCATGGAAACTTGAGGCAAAGGTCACTCAGTCAACAAGGACAACAAGCTCAAGCAAACCACAGCTTCTGACCATTGAGCAGGCCACCTTGGCAAGCTCACCCAGGCGTGATCCGAACCCGTTGGATGACGTGGAGGGTAGTTTTGGAATCTCTGCACAAGGACCTAGCCACCATGACCCAAGAGCCCTCCTGGAAGTCACCGGAGGTGGACGGAAAACAGAAACCAAAGTCGCCCAGTTGACAGAGGAGTCCACAGCTGCTGCCTTGTTCTGTTTTAAGTGTTCTTAGGCGCGTGTATAAGCACGTGTATGTATATGACCGTTAATAACCGTTAGGCACTCTGTAAATAGCCTACCTCTCATTCATAGTCTATATATAGATGATTCATGCATTGTAAAGGGACATTGATTGTTGAATAAAATTTCCAAATTTCAGAAAATTTCAAGTGTTTGAAATTCTCTTCAATTGCTTGCAATTGGGTTACTTGGGCCAGTTTGCCCTCCATTGATTGTGCATCCTCTTGATCAGACCTTCAAGATTGCACTTCAAACTATCCAAGAACAGTGATCAATCCCTTGATTAATCAAAGGAATTCGTCATTGTTGCGTTGAAAAGGGGCTTGGCAGTCCAACCCTTGTCAAGGCATTGCCCAGCAGTCTTGGAATATCCTCCTTTATAAGCTTCTGTGTTTCAATTTCAATTCCATTCCATTTGCATACAAACGCACATACATCAATTGGTATCAGAGCAAGGACTTGTAGGGCTTGGATTTCATCATCAGTCATTGGTGAAGACGAGTTCTTAACATTCTAGTTGGTATCATCAGAGGAATCAAGAACCAGGGCGATTTTTTTTCAATTCGTGTTCGATTTCAGTGGCAACCTCTACAATTTCGGTTGCTTTTCTTCCTTTTGTTTAATTACTTTGTGAATTAGTGGTCCTGCATATAATTCGTAGCATTTCCATTACATTTGTTTGATCATTGTGCATACATCAATCTGATATTCACGAAAATTGTCTGAAACCCTAAAGAACTCAGTTCTTGAAGGAGTATTCTGCAATTGATGATTTTTCCTTGCACATCTGTTAAAATTTCATTTGAATTAATCAATATAGGATTGCATTTACATCACCATTGCATTTTTGCTAACAAATTGATCGAATTTGTGGATTGGGTGTTGCAAACAATCACAGAAGAACACCTCTTCAATTCTGATTTGTGTAACATTGCATTTTGTGATTTTATTTTACATATCTGTGTAAATTTCATTTACATTTACATCATCATTGCATCTTGTTTACAAATTTATTGTGATTGTGGCTACACATTGCATACCATCACAGAAATCACATTGTTGTTCTGATTTGTGTGACATTGATATTCATAATTGATTTTTCACAACATCTTGTGCATATTTTGATTGTCATAAACAATAACTAAGGAATTTGCATTTAACAAACCATCAAAGCAGGTTGTGCACAGAACACAAGGGTTTAGCCCTGATCTCTGTTGCAACACAGAACACTTTGCTGCACCGTTTCTTTTCCTTGCATATTTGACTTTAAATTAACAATTCATCATAATTGCAAGATAATTGCTGCTATTTCATTCAAGAAAAATTCGTATGCAATATTCAAAAAATTCAGAACACAACAGTTGCTTGTTGTGATCAGTACAGCTTGCTGCATTCAGTTCATCATTGCATATTTGCATATCGCGTAGCCTTGTGTGTTTACATCATATAGAACATCATGAATATGGAAGAGAAGTTTGATGCATTAGTCAATATGGTCACCCAATTAAGTATGACTGTCAATGAGATAAGAAACACAGCACCCCCATATCCACAGCAACCACAGCACCCACACCAAGACCTTAACATTGAGGCTATTCGGGAAGACAAAACTATAAGGGTTGATGTACATGAATTTGATGGCACATCTCATGATCCGGAGGTGTACATTGAATGGGAGAAAGGGGTAGAACGTTATTTTGAGTTTAAGGAGACCCACCCAGACCATCAATATAAGATTGCTAAGGTGAAATTAATAAGGCTAGCTGCAACTTGGCTTGAGGGAATTCAAAGGCAAAGAGCACGTGAGGATAGACCTAAGATTCACTCATGGGATAAGCTTAGGAAGCACCTTAGGAGAAAATACATCCCCAAAAACTACAAGCAGCAACTTTACACCAAGTGGAGTAATTTGAGGCAAGGCCCTAGGACAGTAGCTGAGTATATGCAAGAAGGGGAAAGATTGACTGTCTTATGTGATATAAATGAGCCCGAAGAAATGAAAATTGGAAGGTTTTTAAGTGGGCTAAGGGAAGACCTGAGGGAGAAAGTAGAGGTGATTCAGAACCTTACCTATGAAGGAACTTGCAATAGTGCTTTAATCTTTGAGAAGTCAGCAAGAAGGAGAGCTACACAACCTGCACACACCTTCAATAAAGGCAAGGAGACCAGTAGCTATAAGCCACCTACACAGCAGTTCTCTGAAAATCGAGGAACACAGCAACATAGATCATCTGTTAGCCATAGTACACAGCAACATTATGAGCATACCCCACCTACTGTCATGCACACAGAAAGAGAGCTTACTACTAAGGAGAAGGACATGAATCCTAAGGATGTGATGTGTTTTAAATGCCATGGGCATGGTCACTACAAAAGAAATTGCCCCAATGCTAGAGCCTTCACACAAAGAGAGTGGGAGGAAATTAATAGTAGGAAGGGACCAAGGGCTATGTTAGTGAACATAGAAGGAAGAGAGGAAGTCAAATTACCCCCTACACCTGAGGATGAGTATGAGGGAACCTTTAGAGTCAATAGCTTGGGACTAATGGAGAAAGTAATGGATAGCATCACTGAGGATAGTGAAGAAGAGGGAGGAATAGAACACATTTACCCCGAGGAGGAGCTTCACAATTTGGTGATTAGGAGAAACCTTCACATAGTCCCACAGGTCAAGAATTTAGACCAAAGAGAAAAAAATTTTCAAACAAAATGTAAGATTGGGAACAAGCTATGTGATTTGATCATTGATGGAGGAAGCGAATCCAATTGTGTGAGTAAAGAGTTAATCAAGACTTTAGGATTGACCACTACACCTCACCCTCGACCATACACATTAAGGTGGTTAGATGATAACACAAAGAATGCGGTTAGTAAACAATGCTCGGTGAATTTTAGCATAGGCACATACAATGACCAAGTGCTTTGTGATGTTTTAGCCATGGATGCTTGTCATGTGTTGCTTGGGAGACCATGGCAACATGATAGGAAAACTATTCACAATGGTTTCACCAATGTCTATTCACTAAGGCATGAGGGCAAGATTAAGGAGTTAATACCACTACCACCTCACAAAGCCATACCTCCTACCAAGACCAATCAAACACCTACGCATTTACTAGGGAGGAAGGAGTGTGATGCCAAGAATGATAGTGTTAGACACATAACCAAGCTAACCTTCTATGAGACCATTAAACTACATGGAAAACTTCAAGGTATTAGTAGTTATGAAAATCCTAAGCCCCTTAATACTTGTCTGAGTAACCTGATCTGCACTATGATGAGCACAAAGCTGATATTCAATGTTGCATGGTACCCTCAAATGGATGGTCAAAGGAAGGTGACCAGTAAAATCTTGGGGCATATCTTAAAGAACTTAGTGGAGAGAAACAAACAGGATTGGAACAAAACTTTAGCCCACACTGAAATTGCACATAATGAAAATCCTCATCTGCATTCTGAACATTTCTCATTTGCATGCATGTATGACCTTAATCCTTGGAATGCTACTACCTTAGTGTATTTACTTTTACAGGACAAAGGTGTATGGAACACCAGGAAGCCAACAAGCATAGTTCCACACACCGCTGCTCAGGTGCAAACAGTAGCAAAGACCTACACTGTTGATGCAGCCAGCAGCCTTGATGCTGCACCTCACCATATGGATTGGGAATTGAGGACAATTCCTTTTCAAGAAGGGGGGATTGAGCCATATCAGCTAGGCTCATGCGAGGACAACAACAACAACCCAAAGGCTAGCAAGGAATCAATGAACAACAACAACAAAAGCAACAAAAGTCATTTCAATGTTTCTGATTTTATGCATATAATGCCATTATCTACACATAATAATGGGCTTAATACAAACCAAAATAATAAAGAAGATCAGGAATTAATTATGGGAAAGCAAGAACAAAAGCTTGAGGCATCAAAGGAACAAAACAAACCAACAGCAACTCAAGAACAGGAGCAATCAGACCATCAGAAGCTCCTGACCAGCTTCACTGACCAGGCCACCTTGGCGGGCCTGTCCAGACAAACCCTAAGCCCATGGGATGACGTGGAGGGCATAATTGGAATCTCCACACTAGGACCTAGCCATCATGGTCCAAGGGTCCCACGCATGATCATTGGAAGCTCATGGAAACTTGAGGCAAAGGTCACTCAGTCAACAAGGACAACAAGCTCAAGCAGACCACAGCTTCTGACCATTGAGCAGGCCACCTTGGCAAGCTCACCCAGGCGTGACCCGAACCCGTTGGATGACGTGGAGGGTAGGGTTGGAATCTCTGCACAAGGACCTAGCCACCATGACCCGAAAGCCCTCCTGGAGTTCACCGGAGGTGGACGGAAAACAGAAACCAAAGTCGCCCAGTTGACAGAGGAGTCCACAGCTGCTGCCTTGTTCTGTTTTAAGTGTTCTTAGGCGCGTGTATAAGCACGTGTATGTATATGACCGTTAATAACCGTTAGGCACTCTGTAAATAGCCTACCTCTCATTCATAGTCTATATATAGATGATTCATGCATTGTAAAGGGACATTGATTGTTGAATAAAATTTCCAAATTTCAGAAAATTTCAAGTGTTTGAAATTCTCTTCAATTGCTTGCAATTGGGTTACTTGGGCCAGTTTGCCCTCCATTGATTGTGCATCCTCTTGATCAGACCTTCAAGATTGCACTTCAAACTATCCAAGAACAGTGATCAATCCCTTGATTAATCAAAGGAATTCGTCATTGTTGCGTTGAAAAGGGGCTTGGCAGTCCAACCCTTGTCAAGCATTGCCCAGCAGTCTTGGAATATCCTCCTTTATAAGCTTCTGTGTTTCAATTTCAATTCCATTCCATTTGCATACAAACGCACATACATCATGTTATTACTGTGGAAAATGGTAATGAAATTTTGATCATAAAAAAGCTTCTTTGCTTACAGTTTTGTATTACTACTCCTTTAATATTATATTTGCATATGACAATGTATTGGAATGAATTTTGTGAATAAATAAGATGAATGGGATAGAATAAGTATGACCATTTAACTTATCAAGAGATTTTTATTAAAATAACACTAATTTTTCATTATTATTTCTACTATAAAATACTTGTTCCGTTCTGAAATACTCACTACATAATAGTTTTGACATTGCTTTTTGTTCAAGATTATTTTATCTATTGCGGTTAATGTTTAAGAAAAAATATAGTCAAGTGAGAACTTGTTTGAATCGTCTAAGCGCATACTTTCATAATATTAACTTTTTATAATTTTAGATGTATATAGTTTAATATATATAAGTGATCAAAATAATACATTAGATTGCGTAAGATGTCAAATATAACAAATATAATGTAACGGAAGCATCTACTGTCAAATAGACCGCAAATATTTTGTAGCGAAACGAGTGAGACATAAATTAGAGAACTGTTTTCGGCTGGGTGCATCTTCTAGAAGCATTTTAGACCTGATTACTGCTTGACAAGCTTGAAGATGGTTTTGACATATCTTGGCTATAAATTTTTGAATTTTGACCATTGAAGGCCTGAAGAATGAAGCTTGAACAATGCTGTTGAAAGATCCAGCGAAATTTAATTAATACTATTATTTGTGCATTAATGAGTTATACATGACAGTCTTCATTCATGAATTTAAGATTCTTTTTCTAATTGAAAACTTATACGGTGGCTCACTTCCCCTCATTTTTGCTAAATGTTTTTACTTTTATAACACATTTTATAGAAATTGCTACTCCTTTCTAGGGATGGCAATTCAGTCCGAATCCGACCCCAATCCGACTCGATCCGAGGAAAATAATCCGATTCGAGTCAGAGAAAAAGGTTATCCGACTCCAACTCCGACTTCACGATCCGAATCCGAGTTAGAGACGGACCGGAGTTGGACCTTAGTAAAAATCCGACACTCCGACCCTGAGGAAATCCGACTTTGAATTTGACTTTTAACCCAATATTTTGTTTCGTTTAAAACTCTGGACGTGACTAATTCAAGCTCTCTCTCATACTAATTGAAATTTTCGATTTTGAAAAACTACTTGGTACTTTTATTTAGATCAATCAATCAAAATACGACAAATCAGATCAAGAGAAATAAAATACGCCAAATCAATGTGAGAAAATTTTGTTAAATTGTAGTATTAGGAATAATTCTCATGTTAAACTTGAATTCAAAGTACATAATTTTTTGTTAAATTGTATTTGAAAAATATATTTTGTAACTTCGTACGCTTTAAATCATTAGTTGAATATCACAACGATAAAGTTTGATAATAATCCGATTCTGTTGGAGGTCCGAGAGTCCGAGTAGGGGCAAACTTGGAGTATGCATAATCCGACTCCGAGTGGAGGTGGACTGAAAAAAAAAGTTCGACTAAAATCCAGAGCAAAGTCAGAGTATGCATAATCCGAGGCGAGTCCGACCATTGCCATCCCTACTCCTCTCTGCCCTGAGATCCCTCTTGCCACAAGGATTAACAAAAAAAAAAGAAATTTAATAGGATATTACATGTGGGGCCATATCCATAACTGAGGAAAAACACTCCACCCGGACTCTACTTTATGCGGAATACTGATCCACTTGCACTATAAATGTTATTAATACATGAGAAAAAGTATAGCTAATTCAAGATTTGTCTTAATACTTGATTTTCTGGAAGTCCTGATTCTATTGTATATATCCTGATCCTGATGATTGTGTGAATGCATTAAGGTAAACTTTATATATATATATATATATATATATATATATATATATATATATATATATATATATATATATATATATATATATATATATTGATAATTTAACTATTTTTATAATTTATCTTAGCATAATTATTAATTATATGATAATTAATAAGCTGTGGCCTTATCTCATAATAAAAATATTATAATTTATTTGATTGATATAAATGATAATTTCTTTGAGTTTAAGAAAAACTAAATATTTTTTCTTGAATTAAACTTTTTCATTATTTGATTTTCCTACTTAATATTTAAATATATTATTTTATTTTTAATTTGATTTGAAGTAAGCTTTTATCTTTTCCAAAAAAAATATAATTCATGTTTTTCTATAACTAACTTTATTCATAGTATTATTTCTAACACGATTTTAAGTAGAATTTATCTATATAGATAGAAAATTTCTTTAATATTGTAGCTAATTTTAAGAATGATTTTACTTAGGTTTGAATCACTACTAAACTATTAAAATTAAATTATTGTATAAAATATTAGATTTTAAATTATCAAGGATTTCATTGTTTTTAATGAGCAAGCAAATAAAAGTAAAATTTCTAAATAATATTCAATTTATTTCTTGAAAAAGCTCAAACAACTACCCACTATATAATCAAGTATTAATATTAAGCTGAGATGTGACAAATTAATAGAGTTTCTCAACTCCATCATAGAGGCAACACGGGACAAAAGTGATTGTTGTATTATAATATTACTGGTGATTTTTTATTGGGCAGGGACCTCTTAATTACCTATTATTGTAAAGTAATTGATGCAAAGTTGTTAAAATCGAAATTCTACTTAGAATCGCTTACAGAGGTAGAATCAAATCATAGAATCATACGATTCTACAAAAAACTTAAAAATATTAAAATATATAGTATCTTATCATTATTATCCATTTTAAAAGTCTAAATTTATGAATTATAGTTCATTTGACTTTATTTTTAAGAATGTAAATAAAAGTTTTTAATAATTAGTTTAAATCTTCCAACCGATTAAGAAATTTAATTTTTTAATGTTTTCATAGTGATACATTTGAAATTTATTTATATAAGTGAAAGATGGTACATAAGAAAAATTAATTATAATTGCTAAATTAGTAGAATCGGATCGTTGAATCATAGGATCGTAAAATCGTGTTATGATTCTACATCTAAAAATTTTATTCCAACTAAAATCGTAAGATTCTACAACTTTAAGATTCTACCTACGATTCAAATCGCTCACTTGTTTTTGGATCATAAAATCGTAAAATCGTAGTTAATCGCGATTTTAACAACAGTAAACTGTTGACTTAACATTTATCATTTTTTTGTGTTCGTGAAAGACATTTGAGTTTGCAATAAAAAAAAATAAATGAAATAAATATAAAATTTTTAATACTCTCTCCATTCCTTACATAAGTTCTTATTTGTTATTTTGCGGTATTCCATTTGTTGTTCGCATAGAGTATCTTTCTATTTATGTTACAAATTTTGGACAAAAATAACATTGTATCCTCATTATAATATTTTAATAATGTTTGTTGTCACCCACAAATCTTTCATTTTCATTTTAATATTTTATATTCCTTATGTTCTTCACTTGTTTCCCAATAACATAAAAAAAAAATTATTTATAAGTTGTGGACTTGTGGTCCAGTGTTTTTTCCATTTACTTTTCTTGAATATGTTTTTAATGTTTATAGTTTTTATTTTTTTCCATTAAACTTATTATTTAATAAAATAATACTTCATATTCACTATAAAAAATTTTTAATTTTTAAAATTATCTTGAACAATTATTATGGAAACTTCATTAAGAAAAGATGGAGTATTAAAAAAAATGAGATTTTTATTACCATAAAATAAATATGAAAATTTTAAATTTTTAATTTAATACTCATCTTAAGTCTTCACACGAGTTCGCAAATTATTTTCAGAAAAGCACTTTTTCACATTCCAAATGTGGAATCCCCATCTACAACTATACACGTGTAAGATACTCATTATTTGATCATGAAACGTGTCCATTAGCCACTTTTCTTTTTATTATTCTTCATATATTACTTGGAATTATTCAACTACTTCTTTTATTATTTTTTATATTTGTTGAGGAAATATTTTACCCAATTCTTATAATTCGTCACCTTTTCATTTTTTCGCCACCCCCTAGTAAATTACCATATTGCCCTTGGTTTCTGAAAAAATTACAATTATGCCATTAAAGCTAAAATTTTCTATATAAACCACACCCACACTAAAAATACTCTCACCACAACAAAAAACCAACATACAAAAGCAAAATTTGGGAGCAAAAATTAAGTTCAATCCGGAATTTATCAATCGAGGTAAGTTATTTGTAATTAAATTTTAAAAAATAAATAAATAAATAAATAGGAGTCGCCCAGATCTGGGCGACTCCTATTTTTTTTTTTATTTTTTTATTTTTTTTTATTTTTTCTGTATGTATTTTGTTAATTTTATTATTATTAATTTAATTATTATTATTATTGTATTGTTATTTTTGTTAATATTAAATATATGTTAATGTTATTATTATTAATTTTATTATTATTATTGTGATTGTTAATTTTGTATTATTAAATATATGTTAATGTTGTTATTATTAATTTTATTATTATTATTGTTATTGTTATTTTTATTTATTATTAAATATATGTTTATGTTTTGTTTTATAAATTATTAGTTTAAATTTGTATGTTGTAATGTTTATTTATTTTTTTTTTTAGTAAGTGTATATATATGTTATTTATATTTCACGGAAAAAAAAAAAAGAAAAGAAAATGAGTCGCCCAGATCCGGGCGGCTGGACCCCGGTTCAGTCGCCTAATTTTATGCGACTGAACCGGGGTCCAGCCGCCCGGATCTGGGCAACTCATTTTCTTTTCTTTTTTTTTTTAATTTTTTGTATATTTTGGAGTAATAAATTTAAAAATTGAAATTTAAAAAAAAAAACTGATTATTATATAATTTAATGTTATTACTGTTATTGTGATAGTTAATAATAATTTAATTTTTTGTTGTTATATAATTGTTTATGTTTGTATTATTAATTAATTATTTTGTTTTTTATGTTATTTTTTTCCATATTTTATTTATGATTATTATGTTTTTAGAAATATTATTATTTATAATATTGAATGAAACCGTAAAAAATTGTAGAAAATGGCTGGTAATCAAGGAAAAGGAAAGGGTTTTTTTAGGCAATTGTTGAGAGGTAATAGTTCTAGGCCTACCTTACTCAGAGGGGACCCGCATGAGAGGGGGGTCACGGGTTCTGCTAGGAGGGCTAGGCAGGAAGAGGCGGCCAGACACAGTGTGGCCCAAAGGTCGAGTACGCTGAACCAAGTGCGTACTCATTTTGATGACCAGGCTGATAGCCTCCAGAGTAGTTGGGGGGTTTATAGTGATGATGATAATGATGCTGATGATGTTCAGTTCCAAGCTCCTGAGCCTGCCCCATTGGACTGGACTATAGTTCAGGGCCCCAACGGCAGATTTGCCCGTGGCGGCCCGAGTTCTTCCGCCGCATCTGAGCGTGCAGGAGGAAGTTTTGTCGATAATGAGCCACCACGGGGCAGGCCCTCACAGTCTACTAACACGGACTGGTTAGTGACATCACCCCAGCCCGGGGGGCCGATAGATACGCGACTGATCCCTAGCTATGGCGGGCACATAGCTAAACTTATTTATGACGGCTCCGAGCGTACGCCTCCGATTCTGGAGTGCCGTATTAGGAAGAGACCGGTGGAGTCCATCATCGGACTGAGGGATATGTCCGATGAGCTAGTCGATTTTCTACCTTCCACTTCCCTCGGTCGACTACCGGTCATTATGCACCAGCACATCGACTCTGCTTTGATATCGGCGTTCGTCGAGAGGTGGCAGCCGGATACGAACACCTTTCACATGCCCTGGGGAGAGATGACGATTATGTTGCACGACGTGCAACGCATATTGGGCATTTCTATTGATGGTTCTCTGCCGGCTGAGCCTTCGGAGGCGAAGTGGGAGGTTGGTATCACCAATCTGGTCGGCGAGCCTCTGTCTGAGCTTCGACGTAAAGGTTCATTCACCAGCGGATGCATAAGCGTTGCTGAACTGATGCGGCTGTGTCATAGGTCGCAGGCCTTGGATACCCAGACCACAGCGTACTACATGGCTGTCATCGGCTCTACCTTGTTGGCGGATAAGACCAGGACTGGCATGCGACCTCACCCGATAGTTGTCGTCAACGACGATGAACAGGACGTGGCCTGGGGTGCGGTGACCTTGGCGTTCTTGTACAGGCAGCTCGGAATGGCATCTAGGGCTGGTTGCAAGACCATTGCTGGATGCCTCACATTGCTCCAGACATGGATCTATGAGTACTTCCTGGCTTTCCGCCCTCATCCTCGCCGAAATGATGTGCCAAACATGACTAGGGCGGAGATGTGGACGCCGAAGAAAGTAGGTCGTGAGCTGGACAGGTTGATGGAGTTCCGCAAGGTTCTGGACTCAATGACAGAGACTCAGGTATTTTACATTACATTTTGTCATGCATGTTGTTTTTTATTTGTAGGAAATTTTTTTTAACTTGGCCTGTATGCACTTTGAATGGACTCCCTACAATTTTTTTGCTGCTGCGTTGCTGAATGAGCACCCACGCACCACAGTCATCGGGGGTAGGGCTGCACACGGTCCGGTCTGGTCTGGTTTGATAGAAAAATCAGACCAGACCAGAAATTCCGGTCTGGAAATTTTTCAGACCAGACCAGACCAGTTAAAAGACCAGACCGGATCAGACCAGACCGTTCTAGAACGGTCTGGTCTGGTCTGGTCTACGGTTTTTTTTTTTTTTTTTTTTTTTTTTTTTTTTTTTTTTTTAAAAATTTAATTGAGCTACATCCAAAAGGGATAGGACAGATATATAGCTACTATTGTAAAATAACAGATAACTACTCTATTTCAAATGCAGAAGGACCTTATCGAAGATTCAAGAGATTGATAGTACTGTCAGTAGAAAGGGTAGCTAAGAAAAGGGAATGAGCAGGGGAAGGGAAAATGGTGATAATTATGCAAGTGGAGATGTGTAGGACAAAGTGAAGTTGATTGGTTGATAGTCCAGGAACTTATTCCTAATACATATCAAATTTGACCACATAATCATCCTCCTTGTCTAAGCAAATAGCAGAAAAATAGAGCAGCGATTATCATGAGTACTGAGTAGTTGCCTAGCCCTAATCCCCTAAAATTTGATTTTATTACGGTTTTTCCGGTCCGGTTTGGTTTTAATATTTTAAAACCGAGACCGAACCGTAAACCGTATTTTTTAAAAAAAAAAACCGGACCAGACCATTTAAACCGTAGACCAAACCAAATATTTAAATTACGGTTTGATCCGGTTTGGTTTACGGTTTAGACCAAACCGTGTTCAGCCCTAATCAGGGGTATCACCTGCTTTGATGTTGTGGAGGTGTATTTGCCGAAGCGGGCATTGCGACAGATTGGGTTCGTGCAGTCTATTCCTCCAGCTCCTATTAGACCAGCCAAGGCTCTTCGACCGGCACACGGAACCTACTCCGTGACCTTTCCTTCTTCTGCTGCTGCATTTGTGGAGGCGTGGAGTAGGTTCCCCTACAGTGCCCGCCTTGTAGAGCAGGGACTTCGACGGGCTACTGTTCCTTCAGAGACTGAACCTAATTACGTTGAATGGTTTAGAGTGTGCTCGCACCCGTACATATCCCGAGACGAATTGCTGGCTTCCGGTCCTGGTCCTGGTCAGAGCAGATCTGATTACGTGAGTTTTATTATCAATTTTTTTTCAAGTTTTTTTTTAATCAATTAATAACGCACATTGTCCTTTTGTGTTTTCAGTTCGCGAAAGAATGGGCCAGTCGATTCTCTCCAGTGGCAAGACTACCTACGCGGATTGCGGATTTGAACTCCCGTCAACAACATGCGTTAGAAATATACCTTAATGATTGTAGAGATTTATATGATGAATGGCAAACTGATCAAGGGCAAGGCCCTGAATAGTCTGTACTGAAACTATTTTACATTATTTATTCCATTTATTTTCGTCAATGATTGCATTTAATTTACATAAATATACACACTATCGCATTGGCCCAACTATGTAACTCATCTATGGAGATAAATTCCCTATCCGTAACAAAGCGACCGGAGTAGTCTACGTTGTCTCCAAAATTTTCAAACTCCTGCACATTTGAAATGATATAAATTAAGTACATTAATGACTACAATAATAATATTTGGATTAATAATAACAACAACAACAACAATAATAATAATAATAATAATAATTATAATAATAATAATAATAATAATAATATTAATAAATAAATAGATAACGATAAATCAAATTAATAATGACAATAACAATAATAATTTTAATAATAATAAAAAAAAAACGTTAATAAAAAAATTTAAAACATTTAAAATAAATAAATAATGACAAGACAAATAATAACAATAATAATAATAGTAATAATAATGACAACAAATACAACAATAATAATAATAATTATAACAATAATAAATAAATAAATAATTAAATAAATAAATAAATTACGTAAATTAAAATATTAAAAAATTTAAAAAATAAAAATATCAACAATAAAAATTATAATAATGACAACAACAATAATAATACTAACAATAATTATAATAATAATTTAAAAAAACATTAATACGTAAATAAAAAAAATAAAATAAATAAACCAGTCGCACAAATCTGGGCGACTGAACCATGGTCCAGTCGCACAAAACTGGGCGACTGGACCATGGTTCAGTCGCCCAGATTTGTGCGACTAGACCATGGGTTAGTCGCCCAGATTTGTGCGACTGAACCATGGTTCAGTCGCCTAGATTTGTGCGACTTGTTTTTTTTTTTTTTTTTTTTTGAACGGCAATTTTACGTACCGCATCCGACTCATAGTCGCTTTCGTTAGCCATATTCAACCAACTACGCCTTACAACTTCTTTAACACTTTTTAGAGAGATAGTACCAGTTTTTAGAGAGATAGTACCGTGTTTGAATTCGTACTTAAAACGCATCTCAGAATTCGATATATAGACAAATCATCCGCATTAAATTCTTAATAGTGTTATTAAGCGTGATTTACATTTATTAATTATGTTTTAACTCCAATGGCATTTTTGTAATTCTTTTAAATCCAGGGGCAACTAAGTAATTTTAGGGGGTGGCGAAAAAATGAAAAGGGGTGGCGAATAATAGCAACACCCATATTTTAACCTTTAATGTCTCTAATTGTATATAATAGAATTATAAAATATTAAAATTAATAATATTTATATCAAGATGAATAAAAAAAGATTACACTTGACTATATTTAACTTATAGTTTAAGAATAAGTATAAATCAAAAGTGATTAATAAATAGTAACATAAAAGTAAATGAGATAAGTAACAAGAATATAAGGGAGTAGTATATATGTCCGTGCGATACACAAATGTATATATAGATACATATAAATAAAATGTAATATAGATATATAAACTAATGATAACAATGTAATTGTGATAATTTAAAAAGTAAAGATATTAAAAATTCATAATTGTTTTAACGAAACTGATTTATATGGAAAACAAATTAGTTTTAGTGATATTACTTCATGAAAGATAATCTTATTAATATCTAATAAACACAATTTAAAATTAGATTTGCAAGCAAAACTTTCTTTTCATTAATGTTTTAATCACAAAAATAAATAATTAAAAAATTAAAAAAGAACTTTAAATTTCTGTAGCTTTAGGAGATATATGAGTTGAAGAAGAGATTGTTAATTCTTACATTTTATAAGTTGGAATATTGTACAACTAAATGATTGCACTGAATTAATTATATATCCAATGGAAAAATATGAATAATGAAAAAAGATAATAAAAACAAAAAAAGGGCTAGAAAATGATGTTCTAATAATGAGAAAATATATTCAATTATGAAAGACAAGGATTTAAATACACTCCCTCATATCCTCTAACCCTAAACTGGTTAAAAACATATATTCTAAACCTTATTTCATAAGTAAATCTTACAAATTTAATCCTTCCTTTAACAATTAAAGCATACCTGTTTCAAAATTTCAAAGTGCTTGATGAAAAAACTTTCAAAATTTGAAAATATGTCATATATGACTTATACAAATTTTGAATCAATCAAAAACAATTAAAATAATATCTTACTTAGTTTATTTAGCTACATATAGCCAAAATTATTGGGTGATTAATTTTTATTTAAAATCAATCGTAAACATTTATAATTACAGTAAATAGAAAACGAAATTAGGTAAATATATGCATTACTGTAAAATTATTGGGTGATTAATTTTTCTTTAAAATCAATCGTAAACATTTATAATCACAGTAAATAGAAAACGAAATTAGATAAATATATACATTACTATAAAATTATTTTAATTTTGATTTAAATACATGTTATAGCATTTTCTATCTTTATGTTATGTGATAAAAAGTAAATTTATATTTTTTTGAATTAGCTCCATTTAAACATAGCTAACTAGGATAGGAACCCGTGCGATGCACGAATTTTAAATACGTTAATATTTTAATAAAATTTTAGACTATTTTTATTGTAATTTTTGTCATTAAAGTGTTAATACATTTTTAAAAAGGAATAATTGTATTATCGAAAATAGACAATATTTTTAGTTGATTGATTTTTATTGCACTATATTTGGTAGCTGAGATAGTCTGATTGCATACAGATTGATTGCAATTGACTGTTTTTTGCATTAATTTATTTGTTGCCAAATTCATATTCAATTCAATATTCTTGACATTTTTCCTAAAATTCAAAACTGTAACTATGATAGTCTAACAATGTAAATGATTGATTTTAATGATCTATTAAATAAATATTATGTCATTTTAGTTTTAAAGAACAATTGCTGGAAAAAAGACAATTATGTACTTCTAGTAATTTCCTAAATTACAGTATAATTAGAATAAATGTAATTTATTATGCAGTATAGTTTTCTTCGTAGCATACCTTTTTAAACAGTACATCATATATATTACAGTGTAATTCCAATAATTTATCAGACAATATATAATTTTCTACATAGTACATTATATATTTCCTAGTATAATTTTTTAAACAATACATTTATATATAATAGTGTAATTGAAATTAATTGTAATTTATTGCATCCATTAATGTATAAATTTTTCCAAAAATGAAAATTCCTAAATATGGTAAATCCAAAAATAAATGTCAATCAGTCAAATTTCATTAATAGCGTCCAATGAAAAAAAGACAAATGATATGCTCACAATCAAACTATCTTATTCTATTATACAATAAAATTAATAGAATGTATGATTAGATGTTTGATTTTGCTTTTTTGTTCTATTATATCAAAAGTGATTGTGGTTCAATGGATAGAGCATTTGCAATTTTGCATGTAGAGCATAAGGTTTGAGATTTGATCTCTACTGGATGCAGATATCAGTTGGAGGGTTTCTTGACTGCGTGCATCTCTCTTTACTCCCTCCTTGAAGAAACGAATAATTTATCTGCATTTTTTACCTTTTTAAAAATAACAGAGTGAAAAAATAATTTGTGAAGTAATCAAAATTTAATAAATCTCAAGAATCCATATGCAGAACTTCCAAAAATTATCATTTAAAATTTTCAGATCTATTTAATAGATATGATGATTTGGGATCCCATAAAGTAAATAGAAAAACCCCTTGCTCACCTCAAAAAAGAACCAAAGAAGATAAAAGGATGGTGAAAAAAAGTTGCACTAATTCTTTATTGATATGGTGAGACAACCTCAATTAACTCAATCCAAAGTTTTTTAAAAAAGCTCATACCATGTACAATTTAAATTTTATTATTTTTTAATATTTTTTTTTTACTAATGAGCTATTTGTGGGAGCTCGTCTCACACGGTCTCATGTAAGACTTGCGGAAAAAATTGAGGATAAAGTTGAAAAAAGAGATGAAAACTACTCCCTCTGTTTGTTTTGTTCTTTTTCATAGTTTTAAAAGCAAATTTTGAGTATCAATATCTTTAAATAAGCATAATAAAAAATTATAAAAAATACTTAATAAAAAATATATATATATTATGATGAATTTAATAAGATCTCATAAATATATATAATCTTTTAAATATGTCTAAAAAATATTAATCAAATTTTTTAATTTTTAAATTGAAATATTTCAAATGAAAAGAAGGAGGGAAAAAAAAAATAGACAAAGCGGAAAGGTATAATCGCACAAGAGAGTCAGAGAAATAAGCTAGAAAATAGAAAAAGAGAAAGGAGGGAACATAAATTAATATGTATATTCCATGGAACGAAACTTCAATCCTTTTTTTACACTTAACGGCAAAACTCCCATGCTTTCATTTCGTTTTTTTCTTTTCTCTATTTAAAGAGGGCATTGAACCCCTTCCTTACCGTTACCCTCTCTGTAATCTTCCTTCATTTTCTCCCTTTTTCTTTGCCGACATTTTAAATCTGGTAAATCACCGAGATTTTAGTTTCATTTTTTTTTCTTTTTCTTTTTTGATCATGATGGAATTTACGTTAATTGTTTAAAATATCATAGATTTTCATATATGATGCTGTAATTGTTTGCTTGAATGTTTACTGTTATATCATATGTGATTACAATTCAAGTATATGTATATTTGTTTTCCAATTAAATTGTTTCTAGTTAGCGAATTTATGATCTGATGAAGTTATATTCTTGTTTATTTTTTGAGGTTTTAATGTTGTGATTTTCACCCATTTAGAAAAATAGAATATTTTTTTTTTAGAAATTTGTGTTGGTTCAAGTAATTTCTGGAAACTTCTATCAAGAAAGAAACCATTTATCATTTTTGTTTGGTGAAACAATGGTAAAATATAGAAGTATCTAATAATGCTTATACATTCTGTTGAAGTTATCTAATTTTTTTGTTAAAAAAAAAAAATTCCCCAGATTTTTTCTTAGAATGGAGTATGAATTAGATCATCACAGAAACCATCATGATTTCAAGGCCAAATATGACTGCGTTTTATTTGGTAATATTTTCTGCTGTAAATCCTTATATTCTTTTAGTTTTTCAAATCCAATGCCATGTAATTTAAGCAATAATTATCTTAAAATTTTATTGAATTTTAGATCTTGATGATACCCTCTATCCCTTCAGTTCTGGGATTGCTGGTCATTGCTCAAAAAACATTCAAGGTACCTTTTCTTAATTGAATCTTTTACGGAATAGGTATACAGCTATATATGAAAATATGAATCATTACATATCCTTATTTAAATTGGTAATAACCCAAAAAAGAATTTTTTGTTATGAAACTTTCAGATTACATGATACAACAACTTGGTATAGAGGAAAGTAAAGTTCCTGATATGTGCTATGTTCTTTACAAGTATTATGGAACCACAATGGCCGGTCTTAGGGTAGGATATCAATTCTTTTTAGATACCTCATGTCCAATCTGGTAATCAATATTAAATGTTGGGAATAATAATGAAAAATTAATATAATTTTGGTAGGAATATCTTTTGACAAGTTAAATGGTCATATGCTTAATTTTTTTTTTCAATAATCTCATTTTTTTTCACAAAATTCATTTCCATGCATTACCATTTGAAAATATGGTATTAGGTGACAATGAAAAATTATAAAAAAAAACTTTTATATAATTAAATTTTCATTACCATGAAAATGATATGATATAATGAAAATTTACACTATAAATCATTGTCATTCCCACCATTTTGTATTTACCAAATGGGCCGTTAGTGTTTTAATTTGTCATTTATACCATTTTTCTTACTCCTAATTGATCTTTTTGTCATCTGACATCAGGCAATCGGGTTTAAGTTCGACTATGATCACTACCACAGGTATAACTTCATCACACCTTTCCTTGAATCAAGTGTTTATGGAGTTTATAGATTAATGGTATTAATTCAATGAGAGGTTAAAATAATGTGACATCTAATCCTTACACTGTTAGGGGAGGGAAGACTGGTGTATATTCCTTGTATAAAATGTAAATGAGTTCTCCATTCCTATTCGCTTTCACACATTTCCGTCGCCTTTCAATATCTGAATGACGGATATACGATCCCTCCCTTTACCTCTCGTTTCTTTCCCTCCACTTCCCTCTCCTTCCTTTCCGTCCATTTTCTTCCATCCAAACACACCATAAATGTCGATACATTGCGTTGTTTAGACAGTTGACTGTGATAAAAGCTGAGCATCATTGCATTCTATGGTTTGCAGGCTGGTTCATGGGAGATTACCCTATGATTTTCTAAAACCCGATCCAGTTTTAAGGAACATATTACTTAGTCTACCAATTCGCAAAGTGGTAATGTTTGTTCTCTATCCAAATACTTGAATAAGTAGAAGAAAGTATCAATTTTTGGTCTAGATGTTCTAAATTTGGTGCAAATGTTTAGATTTTGACTAACTCTGACGAGCGTCATGCTGCTGAAGTTCTAAAAAGGCTTGGTTTAGAGGATTGTTTTGAAAGCATTATCTGTTTCGAGACACTAAACCCCACTAAAAACAGTGAAAGTGAAGATGGGGAGAAAGCTCCTGATGTTGAAGATTCAGACTTGCATAGCTCAATTTCTGATACCGAAATTTTCAACATCATGGAATATCAGCCTAGTTCTGGCTTAGCCCTTCCACCAACCCCAGTCATTTGTAAACCATTTGAAGCTGCATTTGAGCAGACCTTTAAGATAGCTGGAATTGACCCCAAAAGAACTGTAAGCTCGTTCTTTTATTTGTTCTTTGATACAAATACATGTTAAGCAAACATTTACTCGGACTAACATAATTATATCTACTATCAATTGCTGTATTGTAGTTATTTTTCGATGACAGTGTTCGCAATATAAGCACTGGAAAAAATATGGGTCTTCATACCGTTTTGGTAAGTTTGATTCTCACCTGAAAATGGCGAAGTAAAATTTTTGTATAAAAGTTAAACCGGTTTCTTCAATTGTGTTTATACAATGCAGGTTGGAAAATCTGAAAGAACAGCAGGGGCAGATTATGCCTTAGAAAGTATCCACAATATCAAAGAGGCATTCCCAGAATTGTTGGATGACGAAGAGAGATCGGAGACTGTCAGTTATTCACAGAAAATTGCCGTAGAAGCTTAATTTATATATTCTATAGCAAAAGATGAACTTAAATTATATGCTTTGGTTCTGATTTTACTAACGGTAATGTCTTTTTATATATGTGAATTCTCCACTTAATAAATACGTGGATGTAGAATAGTTTCTGAATTTGATATCAATATAGAACTTACTATTATTGTCTTTTGGCATGGGATCTTCGTTCTCTTTTGGATTCCTTTTTTTCTTAAGAACATTCTGTCTCCCCTGTTAGAAAAAGATTCAACCATTTTTATAGAAGAAATTGAACCATCTTCTAGAAGGTGACCAGAATTGTGGAAGTTGAATTTCTCTGTGGTGTAAAATGACTATGAAAATTAAAATGTTAACATGTATGATGTGACTATCTTTGAAAAGGATGGGTAGGAATCACGAAACTTGAGCCAAGTAATTCTAGATTTCTGATGCAGAACACTTCCAATACTAGCCAATTTTTGTGCAAAATGAACAGGGAATTGGAGAGTATCTTTCACTTTCATTGGTGCTCTAACGCCTTAATATTATGCTCTTTGACGCTTACAAGAGCACACCAACCCTTACGGCCCATTTGGTTAATAATATTAAAATAGTGATAATAGTATTTATTTTCTTCAAACACATAATCTCTTCACATTTTAGTATTAAGCTTTAGTAGTAATTTTAGTATTAGTTACCATGGTTCATCAAACACATTTTCTTCATATTTTCCCATCATTACCATATACTACCTTTACAATTTGCAATGGATAGAAATAATTTTGTGAAGAAAAAATAGAAAATACTAAAAGAAGTATGACCATAAACCTTATAATTTTCTCTCTTATTCTACTCATTACTCTCATTTATGTTTTGTTAACTATTTAGTGAGCACTTTTAATTTGTAATTTAGTCTTAATCTATGAGTTGAAATATAGTCATGTGTGATCTTGTTTGATTCATTTTAATACATGGATTATTAATATTAACTTTTTAAATTATTAATTAAGAATAATTAGAGATATTAATAACTAAAATATTAGCTCGTGAAATGTTAAAAACTAAATGGAACTAATGCGTTGAATAAGAGGTAGGGCCAACAACTAAATAACTTGTAGCTGTATTCATTAGTTCTATGAGAGTACATAGAGTTGTAATTAAGAATTAACATATTTAATGTAATGTGCTCACCACTTTCTTTAGTTTGTATTCACACATCCTTTATTATTTTCTCTCCGTAAATCCTACCTACAATTTAGTAGTCCCTATTTGTTGGTGGCAAGAATAGTAAAATGGCCAGGCGAGCACGACATGCCATTCACCTATTTATACCCACCCAAAATTTGAATACCCATTGTCTACTCATCACTCATAATGGGCAAAATTTTAATATTAACGTATGCTCACATGGGTATGAATTTAATCTCACCTTACCCACTAAGGGGAATTGAGTGTGCGCAACACGGTTATATCCTCCTTATATGTCTCTCACTTGCTCTATGTCCACATTATATACACTTCATACAATCGTAGTACCTTACATATTTATTTGTATATTTAATTTTATTTAAACCATACTTGTAATAATATAAAATTTGTATCCTTTAATTTTTTGTCTATAGTTTATAATAAAAATATACAAAATTGATATAAAGTAGTACATTGTTGATATGGGGTGAGTGGTGCAAAGTAGTACATTGTTGATATGGGGTGAGTGGTGCGGATTAGAGTTTAGGCTTCTGGTTTCGGTTTTTAATTTTTCAATCCAATTCAAACCAAATTAAACTGCAATTCAAATTAAATCAAACAAAATTTATAAGGTTGACTTTTCTAGTCCAATCCAAACCAAATTTCTAACTAAAAACAAATCTAAACTACAAATATATCGAATTAAATCACCAAAATCGTAAAGCAAACAATATTTAAAATTATAGTAGCAATAATGGGAATGACAAAATGAAATCTAATTATTGAATCAAGGTTTATTATTGTTATAGGAACACTTATGTCGTTCGAGTTAGTATCGCCAATTAAAATCTTCTAATTGCACATCAAGTTGCACAAGATACACTCAATAAGTAGTTTAGCTCAATGTAAAAAGTGAGCTTCTATTTTAATTCACTTGAGAATATCGAATTTTCGATTTTTTGTATGCTCAAACCTAATCTAAACCTAGATATTTTGGTTTTAAAAATTTCAATCCAAAACAAAACCGATTTATAAAGAATTCAAACCATATTTTTTATTTGATTTGCAGTATCTATCCGAATAACTTTCACCCTTATTGTGGATCAAGCGGGTATGAACCAAGATAGGTGGGCCTGGAGTGGGGCAAGTAGATATGCGGCAGGCAAAATCTCATATCCATCACATAGTCACACTCATGACGGATAAGATTTTTTATACCCATATCAACGCACTACACCCTAAATTCATACCCTTATGTGCCCCAATTGAAACAAATACTGCGCAAAATCCGTATAATTTTACACCCCTGTCATCCCTAGGTGCTAGGTGGTGCAATCTCTTTGTCACAGAAGGAGTAATTGACCATTCTTGTCTTATCTTTGCAAAAAGAGTAGCTTTTTTGTAAATAGATGACATATAAACAATTCAATAACTAAGCAGCCAAAACTAGACAGCTATATGCAAAACAAGTATCAATAGTACTGCAGTCAATAGCAAGAGACTGGGAACCAAGTAAAATATACTGTATGCTGAACCTTTTAACCAATGCCCAATTTGTATGCAGTCAAGCAGCCATCCAAAATGTTGTACCTAACAATGGTTAAGTACGGGTTAAGACAAGTTTCTTCGAAACTAGGTATAGATAACAATGACCATGAGAACAGTCAGCTCCATACTGATATATGAATATATACTCTCCGTGATCAGCTTTTTAGTGTATATTTCTTCCCCGTGAATGCTTGGAACTTTGGTTCCTCTGCTTTAACAGGTGGCTCCTCGCTTTTTGCTGCCTGAGTGCTCTGATCATAAGATAAGCATATGCATCAACCAAAAGAATCAGGATTGCACCGAAGGAAGAAAGGATTTATGAACAAAAGTAGACATACTTTTGGTGTTACATTTGAGGCTTGGTCTGAACTTGACCCAAATACAAGTTTCCCATTAGGCCGAGTAGAAGTAATAGAGCTTAATGGTGTTTCTTTCTCCTTGCACAAAGAAGCAGCAGAAGTTGCTGCTACTTCAGATTTAGTCGACACTGGAATGGTGGTTGTTTCTTCAGCAGCCGCTGAAGACTTCCCATCTAAACGTCTCCCTGGTCCTGTAAATGGGTTAAATTTGGTGACTTTCTTAGCCGGCTCTTCTTCATCTAAGGAAACGGGATTTTAACAGGTTAGTATCTCGGATTAGCCATGTAATAGAACTACTGAGAAGAACAGCATAAAAAAGAAAAAGACGAGAAACCTTCTGATCTTGGCTTCTTTGTTGGTGTTGTACGTGACGGCTTCTCAGGTTCTTTGTAATCAAGGGGTGGTGCAAAGTCGACCTCACAGTCAGTCTCGATGATACTTACTGCTGCTGAAGGTTTGGTTTCTACTACATCGATGTAAAACTTTTTGTTGTTATAAGCAACCATGATAGTGTCCCCCGTGGTTAAACAAGAGAAGTTCCTCAAAGCTGTCTCCAACCTGCAAGAAGACATGAAGAATAAATATCGATCGAAATCAAGCCAAAATCTAGTCTTCGTGTCAAATACAAAGCTTAGGCTAACAACTTACACAGCTTTAGGGTTGGATATATCCAAAAAATCCTTGGTGTGAGGTTGGAGTTTTACGAACGAGCCCTTCGATAGGCTGGCATTCTTAACTTGCACAATGTCTCCCTCTGAAAGAAGCATATTCTCCATCATCTAATACAACAAAAATAATGCATTCAATGAATTTATTTGAGCTGTAACAACAAAGAAAAAACACTCGGTATACAGAGTGTTCTAAGTAAGCTCTCCGTCCTCTCGGATTTATTTTGATTGATCGAGTTAATCAAACAAAGAAATCATTACCCAGTATGGGAGATATATTAGACCCTCATCAGCAATAAATTCCAGCACTCCACAGTGAGTGACACGACTAGCAGATGGATTGCTCAGCTCGAACAGCATCGGATACTCAATGTGCAGAAATGCTAGAAGGCAAATCAAATTATTTCAAGTGGGTAAGAACTACATGAATCCGATGGTAAGTGCATATAAAGGCGCTTACCAAGTCGATCAAGAGCAGATGGAGGCATTATGACTGCGTTACAAAAGTAAGTAATGAGCTCACAAAACAAAAAAGTAGCTAATGTTGCAAATAAGTTAACAAGGTATGTAAATAAACCAAATGTGCAAGTGAAGAAATCTAGCTTCGTAGATCATATACATACTCTTATCACCCTTCTCCAAATGCGGCTGTACAAACAAAAACGAACTTGGATCACTAACAAGGAAACAGCAAAGCACTGCTTAGTGCAACAAATGGCTTATATCACAAAGGAATTAATGCCTGGTCATACAAGGTGAGAAGGGAATAATCATGAGTTTAATTCAATTTCTATTTATCAAAGACTAAGGTAAATCCAACACACCAAATAAAAGAAGAGCATTGATCAATAAATTGTGTGATACTATGATCAAATGTACTATAACTAAAGAATTATACAAAAGCTAATTCAAGACAGACAGTTGATAAACCTTTTCAATAAAAGAGGAAGGGTAGCATCGATAGTTTTGCGTAAATGACAATCCATCTTGACCATATTCTTCATGATGAGACTGCAACATCATTAACAAACCCATAAATGATTGAAGCTCAATATATTCAACTGAAATCGAGGCAAGTGAAGGTTCCTAATGTAGAAATATACAGTGAAAGCTAGTCCATTTTTGGATGAATCCCAATATGTTGGGACTTAGGCTTTTGACATTGTTGTTGTAGTAGACCTATTTTAAAACGTATTTTGGCCTTTATTTACAAATTAAAGAAAATAGAAGGGTGAAAAAAAATGAGAAATCTAAAAAATTCCACTTGAAAATAATTTTTTTAAGCAAAATAATCATTTTAATTTAATTTTGTTTATAAATATATATTTTATATATCATGTATCTCGTACCCAATCGTTCGCGAGTCAATCTAGGTTCCGTTCCGCGTTCCCGTTCCCGTTCTCCGTTCCAAACTGAATGTCGTTCCAAGTAACAATGGTCGTAGTTGCTACTAACAATTCAAAGCTACCCAAAATCATGATTTCAAATGAAGGTTCCGAATGTTGCAAAATACAGAAAAAATTTAGACCTTTTTTTGACGATCACTGAGATTCATATATGGTTTATGTAGCCGACTCTAATCTTCGGGGACTTAGCTTTGGCATTGATGTTGTAGTAGCTACAAACAATTCAAAGCGCCCCAAAATCGGGATTCCAAATATTATATAGATCACATCATATTGAAAACAATGTTTAATTCAGTACATTCTTTCTGATTCACAAGTTCTAAACCTCAGACTTCTACAGTTTTACACCTATAAGCTAATCAGTTCATCAAAATACTCCAAATCCTCAATGTAAAACAATCAACCAATAAATCAAGAAACAAAACAAAGTAATATTTAAGGATAAATTTATTCTCACATACCATAATTTCTGGGATTTTACAAAATCAGCAGAGACTAGTACCTGTCAAGAACACAGAAAACAATCAAGCAGAGCAGATTATTCAAACAAAGATTAAATAAAAAAATCAAAATTTTGACCCAAAACTTTCCAAGGCACAGAAATGGATAGCCATTTAGATTACGAGTTACAATTATCAAATCCTAATCACCAATCAACAAAGTTATGACACAAAAAGTTAGCCCATAGAAATTAAACATAAATAGAAAAATAAGATAGGTTTTAAGATAATAATGACGAGAGATGATGTTGATGAATTACCCAGAAAAAATGTTTTAACAGTATTTGTCTGTGGGTTCAAGTGATAGGAAAGACAAGGGCTTTATCACCTGAAGTCCTGAAGAACTCACCAAACAAAACGGTGAGAGTAGCCTTTTAAGATTTCAAGTACAGATCATTTTAAAATGAAACGCAGACAGAAATAAGGAAAGTTTTGGGGTATTTTCAAAATAAGCATTAAATATATGAACTAAATAATCTAATTAATACAAAATAAAGAAAAATTAAGAATGTAGGCTTTTTATTTTAAGATCGTTTTTTTGAGAACGGTCTCTCACAAAAATAGTTTTTTTGGATTTTATTTTGGCTTCATATTACTCCCTCTGCCCCTCAATAAAGTTCCATAAAAATGTTAACATTAATTTTTCAATGAAACCTAGACAGAAATAAGTAATGTTTTGGATTTTATTTTGGCTTCTATATTACTCCTTCCGTCCCTCAGTTTCATAAAACTGTTCGCGAGAATTAAAAAAATAAAATTTTTTAGATAGTGAAAATATTATTTTATTAAATAATAAATTTGATTGAGAAAAAAAGGGGACTAAAATTAAAAAAAATTAAAAGAAAGTGGAGAAAATATTGGCACCACGTCTAATAAAAAAAATATTTTTATAAAGTTAGTAGGAAATATATGAGGACTATAACGAATAGAAAAATGTTAAACTAAAGTTAATGGAATATATGTAGGAACCATAAGCATTATTAAAATATTAAAATGAGAATGAGTAAGATTATTTTTGTACAAATTTGTGATATAAATGAAAATATTTTTATGTGAACAACAAATGGAACACTTTAAAATGGAAAATGAGAACTTCTTTAAGGAACAGAGGGAGTATGATATAAGAAATATGGATTGGAGGTTTTATAAATTGGTTTGGATTTTCACCGAAAATTCTAAATTGAAATATTTTGGTTCGAATTAGGTTTGACAAAAAATCAAAATTTCGAATCGAATTAAAGTAGTTTATTTTCGCATTAATAAATTAATAAATGTACTAAAAATTTTAAGCACTCTTACAAACAAAAATAAGCTTAGAATCAACAATTCATGTTACATTATTTCATCGTATTTTTTCTACTATGACTTTTAATTTTTAAATTTATTATTTGGTTTTTAAATTCAGTTTGCAGTTAAATTTTTTTAATGAATGATTTGGACTTAAGAAGTTAAATTGAATTAATTTTGTTTGGTTTGATTTAAATTGTGACTAAATTTGGTTTAAATTTGGATTAAAAAAATCAAAAAGTAAATTAACTTTGGTTTGCTTTGGTTTTACGTAAAAATCTAATCGCAAATTGAACATTCACCCTTATTTATGGATAGTGAATTTCACCCCAAAAATTGTAAACTAAGCAATGATATTCAATACTATCACTAAATTTTGTAAAATTTTTGGAAAAAAAATACAAGTCGCACAAAATGTGCGTCTTAACCTGGTTCAAGTTGCACATTTTGTACAATTTATGTTTTTTCATTTTATATTTTATTTTTTTAAATATACGCATGATATCTTGGAGAATTTTAATGGTAATGAAGTATATTATTCTACTAGATTTATTACGAATAGTCAATTTAAATCAGTAGATAAATTGTATGCTTGAGCTGACCATATAATATTATTATTGGTTTTCATTTTACTCGTGCCTCTTATAAGCAAAAGTAGGGTCATACTACATAAGTATTTATCTACAAGATAGCTATTACTTAGATAATGCGGCTCGTATAGGATTAAGAACCAGGGCATGTGGTTGTCCATTTATGATAATTGGAAATTGCCATAAGCCTGGAGAAAGACCATGCAAGGTGAGAGTGTAACCTAGTGATAAATCAAGGCAAAACCAACATCTATAGTGTACAAAGATGGTGATGTTAAAGCAAGTAAGTTGCTAGGTGACCTTCGAGATCATATCAGGCAACTTAGTGTGGCTAATATATAGCATGTGTTCATCATGACATTATTCAAGCAGAATTTCATGTGGTTTTACACTAGTATGAATTAAATATGCAACCTTAGACAAGCTATTAGACGTGCAAAAAGGATGGTAGGCCTCCTATACAACAATGTCTGTATTTATCACTCGAGCATAAACAACATGGTTTTGATGAATATAAATGCTGATGAAAAGTTGACTAGGTTACTAATGTCAAACCCTAAACTCGTTTAACTTATACGTATATGACCTCATGTTAACCTAATCAATACCACCTACAAAAACTAATGACAAGAAGTGGTCTCTATGTGAGGTTGTTGATATATGACGCGAACAAATCAGACCTTCTTGCTAACTTTTTAGTTGATGAGGGTTGAGGCCACAATTTCCTACAAGTGTTAGGGAGGTTAAGGAATTTTCTTGGTGGTGTTCAGACTCCTAATGTAATTGTAACAAATGTAGGTGTTAGACATTTATTATGTGTATGACCTTTAGGAAATGATGTGAAGAACATGGTATCGGTGAACATATATGTAAACAAAACAAAAAAGGAGAGATATTTTGGCGTATGTAGTAGAATCCTATGGTTAATAAATCCAAAGTTGCTGATTATGAATACCATGATAATCAGTCATTTTCCTACATAATTAAAAATAATAAAAATAACAAATCAAACATATAATGCTCATAGTGATCAAACAATAAATAGCAATTAATTGGACAATAATATTAAAGTAATTAATAAATTACAAAATCAAAAAAGTTAATATTAATCATTTTAAAATAAAATTAATAACAAATTTATTACTTTTTAACAATAATAAATAATAACTTAAAAATAATCAATAATTAATTAAATAATAGAAATTAATTAATAAAATTATTTATATTTACAATAATACATAAATAATTTATTATGAAATTCAACAAGTAATAAAAAAATTATTACACAATCGCACCTTATATTGTGACTTGACCTACAGTCGCACATTTTTTTGCGACTTGACCTAGGTCAAGTTGCACAAAACGTATTGTAACAACCCAAATTACGTATTAACTCGTAAGTTAGGTCATAATGTGGTTACTCAATCCAAAGGATCCATGTC
>NC_080057.1:11501795-11529295 GCF_026212465.1 Amaranthus tricolor
TATATACATATATATATTTATATATATATATATAGATATATATTATATATATATATATATATATATATATATATATATATATATATATATATATATATATATATATATATATATATATATATATATATATATATATATATATATAGATATATATATATATATATATATATATATATATATATATATATATATATATATATATATATATATATATATATATATATATATATATATATATATATATATATATATATATATATATATATATATATATATATATATATATATATATATATATATATATATATATATATATATATATATATATATATATATATATATATATATAGACACACGTGTATATATATATATACACACACGTGTATATATATATATACATATATATATATATATATATATATATATATATATATATATATATATATATATATATATATATCTACTTATATATATATATATATATATATATATATAAATATATATATATATATATATATATATATATATATATATATATATATATATATATATCTACTTATTATATATATATATATAATATATATATATATATATATTATATATATATATATATATATATATATATATATATATATATATATATATATATATATATATATATATATATATATATATATATATATATATATATATATATATATATATAAATATATATATTATATATATATATATATATATATTTATATATATATATATATATATATATATATATATATATATTTATACATATATATCTACATATATATATATATATATATATATATATATTTATATGTATATATATATATATATATATATATATATATATATATATATATATATATATATATATATAATATATATATATATATATATATATATATATATATATATATATATATCTATATATCTATATATGTACATAAGATGATTTCATAAAACGCAAGCACAGATAGTAACCGTTTATCGGCCACTTATACTTCTTGATTTCATTACGTGCTTTCCAACCCGAACCATGTGCTCTTGGGTAGAATGCAGGTCTTCACGCTCCTCTTTTGAAATATAAACTCTTGCAAAACACGCATAGTTTAACTCGACCAAGGCATTAACAGAATACCTAACACATGACCTTATAGAGCTTGTCTATCTTAAGGTAAGTGTGATCATAGTCCGTAATACCCTTGACGTAACTTAACTTAGTCACATTTCTCAATAGCATAAACTATTCTATCCATAAGTAGATGTCTTACCAAAGAGTAAATATTCTATTAAACGTTTTATCAACGCGTAAGCTTCTACCAAAGAATGAACCTTCTATCATTAAATAAATTTCGATCAATGAATAAACTTTCTATCACTGAATAGTTTTCTATCAGTGGATCTTTCTCTACTTCCTGGCATAATGACACGGCCAAGGGCGTTATCGGTCATCCGGCGCCCATGGCAAAGTATGAGCTCATGCCCCCTCCAGCTGACCCTCTCGGGTCCTACCTTCGGGAAAAACCTAACATACTAGGGTACTAAACCAGTGAAGAGGCCACCATATTGGGGTTTGCAAGGCCCGCATGGTATCACCTCGGTCAAGGGGCGGTATCGGCCATCCGGCGCCCAGTGACCTAAGCATGCTCATACCCCCCTTACGGTGGTCCCGTCGAACCTCACCTAGGGGACTAATAAAACAACCGGACATAATCCAGTTAAGTCACGCCAGCTAATCATAATATAGTACCTTATCAGATGAGAATAACTTCCACTCTCAACTATTAATGAGCGCCCTGGGATAGCAGCAGGCCAAAATCCACTGAGCCACTCAATAGAATATGAAATTCACCTGTGAAGGAGTCATTCTCACTCCAATTAGGCATAATCTAATTCTTAAATAAATAAGGGGTAGTTCTCGTCCTTTATTAACTCTCATTCTCTAATCTATTCTAAGCGCAAGGATTTCATAGTCGATAGCTCTTCATGTAAAGTGTACTCAATAGTATCTCATAGTTTCAATGCAATGTATATTATCACAATAAACAATAATGGCTTAAAGCAAATTACATATAAGGGTTAGTTTCTGCGTGTGCGTACCTGTAAGCGTCACTGCACGATCAAAAGTCACAAAATCACCCCAACTAAGGCTTTACTTTCCTCTTATGAAATGGGCACCTATATAAGTTATGAGTAGAACTAATAAGTTACCTTAACTACTTTGACATGCCAAACTAAATATCCAAGTAAACGCCATCACCCATTCAACATGAGTTTCCGATTACTCTAGCACGCACACAACTCATTCAATACAGGTCAAAATCATCAACTCAATGCAACATAAGTCTTTTGCATCAATTTAAAGTAGAAGTATGTGTGAATTGTTTCTTTACATTAACTAATTTTGAGCATATCGGCTCGCGTTACCCAAAATAACTAATCACAACTAAATCTTACGTTTTTAATATAACATTAATATAACGATAAGACAAATCGTAGAGTTATCATGTTGAGATATCATTTGTTCATTCTCCAAAACTATTAAGAACTATAGTCAAAACAACACGACAATTAACTTTAGCAACCATCGACGATGAGTTGACATCATGCTCTTGGCTTACTAATATCATGTATCTATAACTTCAATAACATCCTAATAAAGGTATTTGTAATTCAAAACAATCAAACCACAACAATTAGTAGCTATTATTCTCAATTTAATCAATCAAAAATCACTTTCATAGTCAACTAACATCTTCACCATTACTAATTATTCACAATAATAACCAATCGACCAATCTTAAAACAACTTTTAAAGTTGTTTAATCAATCATCACCAAGATATAGTATAAAACACACATTATTAGTAGTTTCATTTCTAAATCCAAGCCCTAATCGTTTCGTGTTCAAAGATAACATATTTAATCACTACACATACTAAGATTCGAAGAAACTAATACAAAAACCAACACACAACCCATAATTTCAATCACACTTCAAACCCTAAGTCATAAACATGTTTAATTCATCAATCAAATTCTTACCCACAAAAAGATTCAATGAAAATAACACAAAAAATCAACACCTCACTCATAAACTTCATGAAACTTCAATAAAACTTCAAATAAAACTAGAAATTAATTAGAGAAAAGAGAAGAGATGGCTCACAAAGATGGGACTAGCAAAAGGGATGAAGACTAGATGGTTGTGAAGGACCCACGCAGCTGGGCCGTGGCTGTTGGTGGCGGCAGCCTTCACGGTAGAAGGGGGAGGAGCAGCTGGCGGTCGCGGCTGCAGCAGCTGCACAGAGGGTGGTGGCCTAGCTGCTGCTCGCTGCTGTTTCGAAGGGAAAGCGCAGCCCTTGCTGCTGCTTGCGAGGAGACGCGAGGGCGGCTGCTTGTTGGTGGGGAAGGAGAAGGCGGCAGCTGCTTGGGGAAGGAGAGAGGCACAGCTGGCTGGGGAAGGAGAGAGGCGCAAAGGAGAAGGGAGAAAGAAGGAGAGTGACGGCTCTTGCTTGAGCATTTAGGGTTTTCACGGGTTTTATACTCGTTATTGCTATTATCATCATTATTATTATTATTATTATTATTATTATTATTATTATTATTATTATTATTATTATTATTATTATTATTATTATTATTATTATTATTATGATTATTATGTTTATTATTATTATTACGTTATTTATTTATTTACTTTTATCTTGATTTATTTTCTTGCGAGACCTAACTAAGAGGCTCACCTTTGTATACTCACATGTATAAATAAAATAATAATTTTGATTCGAACCTCTTTATTTAAGAAATCGTAACAATATTTTTTTAATATATATATAAGTTAACATTTACATTCATGTATGCAAGAAATTTATTAAACTAATTCAGAAATAAATTAATATAATTGTAAAATCTTTAAAAGTTATTAAAATATTAAATAATTTCATTATTAAAATCTCGGGGTGTTACAGACTACCCCCCTTAAAAGGAGTTTCGTCCCCGAAACTATCGCGACCAAGGTACTAATTGTGAAAATTTATATTTCTAATAACTCAAGGAGGTGTCTTAACGATTTTAAGCCTAAGGAATTAGCTCAAAGATCGTGACTTTATTGACACTATTATACTCACTCATTTCAAATATTCATACATATTTCGTTTCGAGCATTCATAATCATTTAAATTAACTCAACACCCAATCAAAACATGTAAATGTCACACAATTGACTTAACACAATCAATCAAAAGCATGTAAAAATCATACAATTGACTCAACACGGTCAATCAAAAGCATGCAAATATCACACCAATTGATTCACACAATCAATCAAAGCATGTAGATATCACATAGATAGGTTCAAACAATCAATCCAAAGCATGTAAGTTTGTAATAGGTTGTTATCATAGAGGCAAAAATACGTGAAAATCAGGAGAAAATGCGTGTAAATGCGCGAAATTTTACCGCATTCTACCCCCCCTTAAAACTTAGTTACGACCCCGTAACTCACTAACCTCGAAACATATGCAAGGATAGTTTGGTTAGATCATGAAACTTTAATTATTTAATTTCTTTGATCTCAGTACTACACACCTTAGTATCTAGGTCTCAATGTGTTCTCTTAGTAAGACAAGTCTCCTCAATGTTAACAAAAGTAACAGATTTAGCAAATGTGGCTTTTAAAAAGTGTATTACTTGAGCTCGTAACAACACAAATGTCCTGTTACCTAATGTATTTCTTCAAACAACACCTAAGGTCGTACTTTTTGATAATCTTTAAATGTACGAAAGGTTTAACTATTATAATTTGAACTATAGATGGCGGTAAAATATCAAAACAACAAGGTCCTAAAAGTAAGGTGTATGAAGTTGCTCGACACTTAACTCGTATTACAATTAGACCCTATACCTAAGGATACATGAATCTTACAAAACTGGTTGGTTATCAACTCCCAAATCGATTCACCACTAACTTTACTTATCCTAACATAATCCTAACCTTTTACTTAACATGAAATGCTCTTTTCACTAATCATATATGATCAAATTATTTTATAACATTCTAGATCATACATCATGACTTGATTAATAGATTAACAACTCGAATTAATAACTCATAACATAATACATGTTTCAAGTATATAATCCAATTATATATGCCATATTTTAGCAAGAGACTGTAGTTAATAATCATACATTCACAGCCACGATACTAATACACATATCATAGTTGTTCCATAATAATATCCATTATCCATCATAATATCAAATTCTAATTATGACAATGTGAGGATGATTTAGATTCATGAAGGGTAATGTCAAAGGTTACCAACATTTTCTGGCTATTCACTTACTATGCGACTAGATATGTTGAAAGTATAGAATGTATATCAATTAAGATCACGAACTTATACATGACTAAAGTAATGTATGATGTACATATATAACGACGGTGCTAATGGTACTAAGACATTTTATGTATACATAAAAATATGCACGATGAAAAGTAACTGATGAACACACCTACATCACCGCAATTTTCAATATCAATAGCAAAGCATTCATGTATCATACAGTTTGATAAAGTTGTTATCAACACTAATTTCAGAATATCCAATCTTCATCACAACATTTCCATCACAATACTACCTCTAACTATAAGATCGTTATCGCCACCACATGACTGCTACATTAATAATCCTAACACTATACAAAAGTACAACGACACAAGCCAACAAAATAACACAACACTTGAAATTATGCATTACAATTATTCCTTCGCAAACAAGTGGAATTCAATTGTCCTTCGACCTAAGATGCGAAACTTAAAACTAACAACTATAACATAATCGTTTGTATTAAAACGCGTCAAAATTTCAAAACTCTTTTCATCAAATGCTTATTACGATCCAACGATTTAGTAACATCAAATTAAAACTCTTCTTAACACAAATGCGAATATTATTTAACTCTCTTTATCGCATAATAATGATTGTGCATAATAATCGTTTAGGCATAATTCATTATCTCGATTCATCTCTCAATTGTAATTATTCGCATACTCATTGTCGTTTCTTCAATGTTTAGGTTTAAAACACCTCTTGACTTTTATTAGGACCACATTATCATTAGTAACTCTCCAACTTAATTTACCACGTATCGCATCAATCATTATTAAAACTGTTGGACCTCTTGAGTTTTGATGATGACTACACTTAAGCAAATATGTGTTTAGAGATTGTGTGCAGGTCGATATCCGATTAATTGTGATCGTTGATAGTACCTATGGCTTAGTTCATGGGAATGCACGTGTCAAAAGGATTCAAGGGATGTTAGAAGAGTATATCGCTTGGGATGTAAAATGGAGACAGCATGTCTACAGTTCCTAAGTTGGATGTTCTAGCAAAACTGGATTCTGGAAACAGCGCACTGTTCCCAAACCAAAGTCAGCCTACGTTAACTAATAAATTCTGATTTTTATTTTTTTAGTTAATGTATTTAAATTAATTTGTTGCATTTAATTATTATATTTAATTGGCAAAAAGTTTTATAAAAATTTCTTTTCATATGAATTTCCAAATAAAGATCCTTTATTTTAGGATCTATTTTTAGTAAATATTGGATTTGCTAAAAATAGAAATAGTGGTTGTTGAATGGGTCTTAGCTATTATTTTTAACCGGTTTTTACTTTTGATAATGGGTTATCATGTCTAGTTTTATTAAGTATAACCGTTTCTAAAAATAGCAAACACGTTCCAGCAGTTAGTACTGGAACAGGAACTGCTGAAGAAACTGCTGCTTAAGGGAATAGCAGTTATTATGAGGAAGCAGCGGTTACTATTGCTTTAACCGTATGTTTGATTTATTCAAGGCTTATGGAAATAACCTTTTGATAGTGTAATCCACATTTTTCCCATGATCTTTTGATAGGGAATAATGGATTGGAATATTTCTCTATTTTTAGAGACTTTATTTTTTATAAATAGCTAATGAACTCGGTTGTTCCTAAGCGCATGCATTGAGAGAAAAGAAGTATAAACTTTGTTGTTTTTCATGCGTTTATTTTGGAAATTCTACAAGAAATATTTTGATTTTAAAATTGCCAATTAACTCATAATATGTTCTTGAGCAACTCATTGATTTTATTTTAGAGAATTTCATTCCTTTTTGTAACGGTTTTTGAGAGAACTTGTAATTAGACTCGGGTGAGTCTAAGGGGGAATTAGATAGCTTTGAGTGAAGCTGTTGAGGAGTTTAGCTTTTAGTGAAGCTAAGTTTGTTGCTTTGAGTAAAGCAATTTGAGAGAGAAGAGTTGGCCTAGTAGATTCGCTTCGAGTGAAGTAAGGTGTTTATTGTAATTGTAACTAATTGCCTTAAACATAGTGGAAGTTTTAGAAATCACAAGGGGTCGTGGTTTTTCCTTCTGTTTAGGCCCAGCAGGTTTCCACGTAAAAATCGTGTGTTCTCTTTTATTATTTTGCTCTAAGTTTAAGCTTTATTATTTTATACAATTCCGCAAAAACAGGGCACAAACGCTTAAACTAGTAACAACAACAATTCACCCCCCCTCTTGTTGCTGTTCCCGTTCCTAATTGAGTCAATAATTGGTATCAGAGCCCTGTTCCCAGTAGATCAGGAAACCCTGAGGGCAGAATCCTGGTGTTCTCGAAAATGTCAATTATGAACGAGCGAATGGAAGAAGGGTATTCAACTCAAAGACCGCCAATGTTCGATGGAAAATTCTATACATAATGTTAAAATAGGATGGAAATCTTCATCAAGGCAGAGAACTATCAAGTTTGGAGAGTCATCGAAATTGGAGATTTTGAGGTAACCATTACTAACTCCAACAATGAAGTAGTTCCCAAACCAATAACCAAATATGAAAAAGAAGATTTTCAAAAAATGGAATTAAACACTCTTGCAATAAAATTGCTTCACTGTGGTCTTGGACCAAATGAACACAATCGTATAATGGGGTGCAAATCTGCTAAGCAAATTTGGGACCTGCTAGCTGTTACTCATGAGGGAACAAGTGAAGTCAAACGGTCCAAAATTGATTTGTTAATGTCTAAATACGAGAGATTTGTTATGGAGCCAAGAGAAAGCATCCAAGAGATGTTCACTAGGTTCACCAACATAACAAACGAACTTGTCTCTCTTGGAAGAATAATTCCCACTGATGAACAAGTAAGGAAGATTCTTAGGAGCCTTCCTCAAGATGAGCGCTGGAGGGCCAATGTTACTGGTATACAAGAGTCCAAAGATTTTACAAAGTTCAATCTAGAGGAGCTGGCTGGTTCCCTAATGACGCATGAATTACATTTGGGAACAGCTGACAGTTCCAGGAACAAGGGACTGGCCTTGGCAGTTGGGGAACAGGACGAGTCAGAATGCGATGAGGAAGAGGCTGCCTTACTGGTACGAAAATTCAAGAAGTTCTTCAAGAATAGCAGGTATACAAATCAAAGAAACAACAAAGAAAGAAGAACAAAAACCAATCTTGAATGCCACAAATGTGGAAGTACCGAACACTGCATCAAGGAGTGCCCAATGTGGAAGAATGATAAGGGCAAGGGAAAGACAAGAGATTCAAGAAGACCGTTGAATAAAGAAAAATTTAACAAGACCGACTTTCGCAAGGCCATGATTGCTGCTTGGGGAGAAACTGAAAGTGAAAATGAAACTATTGTTCCCGAAGAAGAGGAGACAGCTAACCTACGTCTCATGGCTACGCACGAAGGCAAGGAAAAGCAGGTAAATACTTCTAATTCATTTTCTATCCATCCATCCAATTTAAGTAAAAATAAATTAATTGAGTTGCTAAAGGAGACACAAGCCAAACTTGAAAATTGCAATGTAAAGTGTCTCCAATTAGAAAAGGAGCTCAACGTAAGCAAAGACCATGTCTCCTATATAAACACCTTTAGATATGATGTCCAAAACAGATTTTTCGGTTTGTTGGATCAAAACATAATTCTAAAGGAAAATATGGAGAGAATTAAAAAGGAAAATGTTATTCTTAATATTGAGTTGTTGCAATACAAATTATTAGGCTTGAATAAAGAACTGAATGATGCATCTATTAAAGATTTGTGCAATGATTTTCAAAATTTAGAATTGAATCTAGAATCCAACCGTAACAATGATGATAAGCTTGAATTAAATTCAAGAGAAAAAGGGAAAATCAAAATTACTCCCAAATGGATTCAAGATGCCAAAAGTAAAAATTCAAAAGGCCTAAATTACTTTAAGAATAATAAAAAAAAGAAAGCTTACGTTGATCTTCCTAGTGACAGATTCTGTTCCTTCTGTGGAGGAACTGGTCATCTGAAGGACCAATGCACCAAAAAGGAACAGTACACTGTCTCCAACAGAAACTACGTGGATAACATTCAGAATAAGAAAAATAATTCTTGCAAAATCGACAAGGAACCCAAGAAAGTCTAGGTTCCTATAACTAACCATTAAGTTTTTTTTTCAGGTCCAAGTGAGGGGGAACAGCTCATGGTATCTCGACAGTGGGTGTTCCAAGCACATGGCGGGTGACCAATCTAAATTTCTCTCACTTGAAGCCTATGATGGGGGAACAGTAACTTTCGGTGACAATATGAAGGGTGAGATAATCGCCAAAGGAAACGTTGGAAGGTCATGTTCCCATGCTATTGATAATGTATTTTTAGTCGAGAATTTGAAACATAACTTACTTAGCATTTCTCAATTTTGTGATAAAGGTAACTATGTAAACTTTACTTTTGAAAGATGCATTATTTCTAGGAATGACACAGGAGACACCGTTCTTGAGGGAATCAGAAAAGGGAAAACTTATGTGGTGGACCTGGACACTGTTCCCAAAACCAGTCTAACGTGTCTAAGCATTGTAGAAGACGACCCACTTCTTTGGCATAAGCGTCTAGGTCATGCTAGTTATACATTGATTAATACATTAAGATCAAAAGACCTAGTTAGAGGACTACCAGCTATAAAATTCCTTAAGGATGAAATTTGTGATCCTTGTGCCAAAGGAAAACAAGTGAGGTCATCTTTTAAATTAAAGAACATTGTGACCACCACTAAACCTCTTGAATTATTACATATGGATCTATGTGGACCTATGAGAACACAAAGCCGTAGTGGCAAAAGATATGTGTTTGTTATTGTTGATGATTACAGTAGATTTACTTGGATTTTATTTTTGGTTAGTAAAGATGAAGCTTTTGATGAGTTTGTTTCTTTCGCTAACAAAATACAAAAATCTACCAATAATCAAATTATTCACATAAGGTCAGATTAGGAAGAGAATTCGAAAATTCAAGTTTTATGAGTTATTGCAATGAACATGGTTTAAGTCATAATTTTTCGGCACCACGAACACCACAACATAATGGTGTAGTAAAAAGGAAAAATAGAACTTTAGAGGAAATGGCTAGAACCATGTTAATTGCTAGTGGTCTACCTAAAAATTTTTGGGCCGAAGCTGTTAATACTGCATGTTATATTTTGAATCGTGTATTAATAAGACCAATCACTTCAAAGACACCCTATGAATTGCTTAAAGGTGTTAAACCAAATATTTCCTATTTTCGTGTGTTTGGATGCAAATGTTTTGTTCATATGAATGGAAAACAGAATATAGGGAAGTTTGATGAAAGAAGTGATGAAGCAGTATTTCTTGGCTATTCATCTCAAAGTAAGGCATATAGAGTTTATAACAAAAGAACAATGAGTGTGGAAGAATCCGTTCACATAATTTTCGATGAAACTAACTTTTTGTCAAGTGAACAGGATACAAATAATTTTAAGATAGGTCTTGCAAATCTTGAGAATGATGAAGAAGAAATGAAAATGCAAGATCAAGGAACAGCAGGTGAACAACTGATCCCAGAAGAGGCAGAAAGGAACGATCTTGATCAGGAACAGCCGGTACTTCAGAACCAACAGACTGTTCCCAATACAACTGTTCCCACAGAAGAGCAAAACGATCCAGTAGCTGAACAGAATGTTGATCAAGCTGATGAACCAGAAAATACTACTGTTCCCACAAGAGAATTTGTGCCCAAACCTTGGAAGTATCAAAGTTATCATCCTCTTGATTTGATTATAAGTGACTTAAATAAAGGAACACAAACTAGATCTGAAATGAGAAAATTTTGTGCACACTTTGCGTTCCTATCATCACTCGAGCCCAAGAATCATGAAGAAGCTCTAAAGGATTCCGAATGGATCGTGGCCATGCAAGACGAATTAAATGAATTTGAAAGAAACAAAGTATGGCACTTGGAACCCAAACCGAAACACAAAAAGGTAATTGGTTTGAAATGGGTATTTCGGAATAAACTAGATGAGCATGGAATAATTGTTAGAAACAAAGCAAGGCTCGTGGTTAAAGGATACAATCAAGAAGAAGGTATTGATTATACCGAGGCATTTGCTCCAGTAGCAAGGTTAGAGGCTATAAGAATCTTAATTTCTTTTGCTGCATTCATGAACTTTAAATTATATCAAATGGATGTGAAATGTGCTTTCTTAAATGGTTTTCTTGATGAAGTTTTTGTAGAACAACCCCCAGGCTTTGAAAATACCTCTTGTCTCGATCATGTCTACAAGCTTGATAAAGCTCTTTATGGCTTGAAACAAGCTCCTAGACAATGGTATGAAAGACTATCAAAGTTTTTGATTCAAAGCATCTTTGTAAGAGGCAAAATTGACAAAACCTTATTCTTTAAGAATAGAGGTTCGGATATTTTAGTTGTTCAAATACATGTTGATGATATTATTTTTGGAGCCACCAATGAACTGTTGTGTAAAGAATTTGCCAACCTTATGAGCACTGAATTTGAAATGAGCATGATGGGAGAATTAAATTTCTTTCTTGGTTTGCAAATTAAACAAACTACCAATGGTATCTTTATTCACCAATAAAATTATATAAAAGAACTTCTTAAGAAATACGGCTTGAATAATGCTAAAACCAACAATACACCTATGGCTACAAATGTTAGGTTAGATGAAGACCCAAATGGAGCAAATATTGATCAAACTATGTATAGAGGCATGATTGGCTCTTTATTATATCTAACTGCTAGTAGACCCGATATTGCTTTTAGTGTTGGTTTATGTGCTAGATTTCAATCCAATCCAAAAGAATCACATCTCACTGCAGTAAAACGTATTTTAAGATATTTGAAGGGAACAGACGACTTATCCTTATTTTACCCTAAAAGTGATGTCTATGATTTGAAAGGTTTTAGTGATGCAGATTATGCAGGTGATCAAGTTAATAGAAAAAGTACATCAGGTATGGTTCAATTTCTTGGCTCATGTTTAGTTTCATGGAGTTTCAAGAAACAAAGCACTGTTGCATTATCCACTGCCGAAGCTGAATACGTAGCAGCAGCAGCTTGCTGTTCCCAAATGATTTGGATAAAACAACAGCTAAGAGATTTTGGTATTAAGTTTGAATGTGTTCCTATTAGTTGTGATAATACCAGTGCCATATGCATATCTAAAGATCCAGTGCATCATTCACGAGTAAAACACATCCACATTAGGCATCATTTTCTTAAGGATAGTGTTGAAAATAAAAATATTGTTTTAAAGCATGTAAACACCAACGAGCAAATAGCAGATATCATGACTAAACCGCTTCCAAGGGAACAACATGAGAAAATGAGATTGGAACTTGGCATGATCAAGCTGCATTGAAGTGAGTGACATATGTGATCCTTAAAGACAAAATGAAAATTGAAAAGGTCGATTAACCACAAAATCTTGATTGAAAAATCGATTATTGAAAGGATCAGGTACGCACCATTTAAAAGTATATACTGTGAATGCTCATATGATTGCTTGTTTGATTTGATCAAATTATAGTAGCATAAAATTTCCATTTATTTTTCATCTTCATAAAAATTTCATAATATTTAATATATATATTTACCCAGCAATTTCCATTAAAATAGCGAGAGTTAAATCATCATAGTTCTTCACTAAACTTGTCTGTTTCCATTTCACTTTCTGTGTCCATACACATAAATGAGGACAATGAAGCACCAAATTCATTAAAATAACCGTCACCTCACACTTATTAAAGCCACTCTCTCACGTCAAATCCATCATTTCATCTTCAATTTCACTCTCAAAACCGTCTTCAACGCACTGCATTTCAAAACCGCCTTCAATTGCATCTCATCATTCCATTCTTGCTTTCTCCTTTTCTTAAATCTTCAAATCACCATGAAAACTAAGAATCAAACACCAAAAATGAAGCAACCCAAACCTCTACAAATCATCCATCCAACACCTCTTATTACCGAAACTGAGTCCTCATCAAGAAAGCAACAGGAAACCCCGGTTGCCTCTGGAGTGCATGAAACCAAAAAGAGAAAGAGGGACTCTACAGTAAAGAAATCATCTTCGAAAAGGGCAAAAGTTGTTGTTCCAGTTACTGCTGAGGAGATATCCAAAGAAATGATTGTTGGTTTCGGGCTAGACAAACAACGGTATGAATCCAATTTCTTTCCTCAATTTCACGCCATTTTGCAAAATCAATTTTGGGAATCTTTAATGGCAGAACACTGCTGCAACCTAATGTACCCCAACTTGATGCACGAGTTTGTTTCAAACTTTTCTTTTGACCATGGAATCTGTACTAGTGTTGTTAAGGGGATTAAAATTGAATTTAATAGTTTGATTTTAAGAGGATGGTTAGGTGTTCCCTCCACTGGATTTGATATATACATTGTTGGGTCAAAAATCAATTTTTTTGGGATAAATGAGAAGGTAATTTGGAAGTTTTTAGGGATAAAAGAAAAAAGAGGAAAGGTTAGTCACAATGTGCTGTCACCTATGCACAAGTTTTTATACAATATAGCAAGACGATTTATTTTGCCTCGCACATCTAAAAGAAGTGAGGTTAGTTTAAGGGATGCTACGCTAATATATTGTATGGCTAATAACATCAAGATTAATTTTCCCTCTTTGATGATTTGTCACTTGAATGATTGTATTTTTAAGCGTAATGTGTTAGGATATGGTGGATTGTTAACTTGGATATTTATGAAGTTGGGTGTTCCTCTTGATGGTCCAAATTATCCCATGGGTCCAAACAACAAAGTAGGTGTTAAGTGTTTGAATAACTTGCATCTAAGATTAAATGAAAATGGGACTCTTGAGAATGTTTTTGAACAATTTGAGGGCACCAATGAAGAAGAAAATGAAGAAAATGTTGAGGAGGAGGAAGTAAATAAGGAGGAACAGGAGCCTGTTCCCTCTGCCACTGAGAAGGCAGAGGAGCATTCTGAGGAGGAACAGGAGGAAAATTCTTGTAAGGGGGAAGTTGAGAAGGAACCTGTGAAGGATGCTGTGGAGGAAGAAGAAGAAAAAGATGAGGAGAGTTCCTTACCTGGTTCAAACCTTAGGAAGAGTCGTAGGCTAGCTTCCAAAGGAAAGAAACCTGTTGTTATTATTGATGATGACTCAGCCTCATACACAACAGCTGAACCAAGCCATCCTTCCTCACCTAAACCTGCCACACCATCATTCCATAATTTTTCTTCACCACCACAATCACCAATACAACCATCTTCACCACCAAAATCACCAATTCAACCATCTTCACCACCGCAGTCACCTATACCATCATCACCACCACCAGTACACACATCACCAAATCAAGGTTTAGGTGACATTACAGTTCCTACAGCCCCTCTATCCTCCATTCTCCTAAAACTCACAGAATTACAGACAAGCTTCCTTGTTTTTAAAGATGAAATTCGTGTTTCTATTGCCTCACTATCTGCTCAAATGGACCAAATGGAAGCACGTTTGGGTGCCAAGCTCGACACAGTAGAGGTGGAAACATAATATATAGATGAAGAAGCTCCTACATCTTAATTTCTCCTGATAATCATCATATTTTCTTACTTGTTGCAACCATCACTATTATCAAACAATCTTTTCTTGCTTTTGATTTGTACCAGCTGGGATACTGTTTGTATTAATTCATACTATGACCTACATTTTCCCTTATGCTACTAACTATCTGTGACGATTAATCATAGCTGATCTTGTTTGCATTCATTGTTACTGCTTTTTACTTTGTGCATCCTCATTCTCTCTTTGACTATGTCTATATGCTTAGTGCTGTAGTTTGATTGCTCCAATTCTTTTTGAATGATGTCAAAAGGGGGAATATTTGACACAAACTTAAATAATGCTTGAGTATGCTTAGTTCTTTTTAAATCTATTATGTTGGACTTTAGGATTAAGGTTATGCTTTATGATCTCTGAACTAAGATCTCTGAACTAAGACTGTTTGGTTGTGTGCTGCTGATGATTGTTGTTGCTTGCTGATTTTGCTTTGACTGTCAAAATATAGCTAATCTATTGTCAGTATATAGTTAACATCTTTTGTTTATACATTGAAGCTCTGATTATGATTTGATTATACATGATGGTTGTTTTGGATGTATCCGTTCTGTTTTTAAGTTTCTTTTAAGCTCTGATTACTTTACATCATTGTTTAAGTTTTATGCTGAAGTTGTATGAGTTTTTGTTATGTTTATTTTTAGAGTAATTTGATTCAAGATATGCTTGGTGAATTTTATTTACTAAGTTAAGAAGAGGTGTTTTGATCTCTAACATGCTCTTCAACATTGGTTTACTCTATTGTGTTTAAGTTTGTTTAAAGGTTTGTCATCATCAACAAGGGGGAATTTGTTGGACCTCTTGAGTTTTGATGATGACTACACTTAAGCAAATATGTGTTTAGAGATTGTGTGCAGGTCGATATCCGATTAATTGTGATCGTTGATAGTACTTATGGCTTAGTTCATGGGAATGTACGTGTCAAAAGGATTCAAGGGATGTTAGAAGAGTATATCGCTTGGGATGTAAAATGGAGACAGCAGGTCTACTGATCCTAAGTTGGATGTTCTAGCAAAACTGGATTCTGGAAACAGCGCACTGTTCTCAAACCAAAGTCAGCCTACGTTAACTAATAAATTCTGATTTTTATTTTTTTAGTTAATGTATTTAAATTAATTTGTTGCATTTAATTATTATAGTTAATTGGAAAAAAGTTTTCTAAAAATTTCTTTTGGTATGAATTTCCAAATAAGGATCCTTTATTTTAGGATCCATTTTTAGTAAATATTGGATTTGCTAAAAATAGAAATAGTGGTTGTTAAATGGGTCTTAGCTATTATTTTTAACCGGTTTTTACTTTTGATAATGGGTTATCATGTCTAGTTTTATTAAGTATAACCGTTTCTAAAAATAGCAAACACGTTCCAGCAGTTAGTACTGGAACAGGAACTGCTGAAGAAACTGTTGCTTAAGGGAACAGCAGTTATTATTAGGAAGCAGCGGTTACTATTGCTTTAACCGTATGTTTGATTTATTCAAGGCTTATGGAAATAACCTTTTGATAGTGTAATCCACATTTTTCCCATGATCTTTTGATAGGGAATAATGGATTGCAATATTTCTCTATTTTTAGAGACTTTATTTTTTATAAATAGCTAATGAACTCGGTTGTTCCTAAGCGCATGCATTGAGAGAAAAAACGTATAAACTTTGTTGTTTTTCATGCGTTTATTTTTGGAAATTCTACAAGAAATATTTTGATTTTAAAATTGCCAATTAACTCATAATATGTTCTTGAGCAACTCATTGATTTTATTTTAGAGAATTTAATTCCTTTTTGTAAGGGTTTTTGAGAGAACTTGTAATTAGACTCGGGTGAGTCTAAGGGGGAATTAGATAGCTTTGAGTGAAGCTGTTGAGGAGTTTAGCTTTTAGTGAAGCTATGTTTGTAGCTTTGAGTAAAGCAATTTGAGAGAGAAGAGTTGGCCTAGTATATTCGCTTCGAGTGAAGTAAGGTGTTTATTGTAATTGTAACTAATTGCCTTAAACATAGTGGAAGTTTTAGAAATCCCAAGGGGTCGTGGTTTTTCCTTCTGTTTAGGCCCAGAAGGTTTCCACGTAAAAATCGTGTGTTTCTCTTTTATTATTTTGCTCTAAGTTTAAGCTTTATTATTTTATACAATTCCGCAAAAACAGGGCACAAACGCTTAAACTAGTAACAACAACAATTCACCCCCCCCTCTTGTTGCTGTTCCCGTTCCTAATTGAGTCAACAAAAACAGTAACTTGCATAAAGTCAGCTTCATTTAGAATCTCATCTAAGTCTTTCATTTCAATACGTTGGCAGGACTATTAAATTGGTGATCAATGAGATACTCAAAAAGACTTAAAACATTTAACTGTATCTTACATGCACAAGGACGCTTATTCCACCTCATCATCAGATTATTTTATCCTTATGTCTTGTAACTGCCCCGAAGGCCATGAGAAAAACAAATTATAATAGCATTGATTCCCTTTTTTAGTTTCAAATATAATTCTGTCTAGCTAACGTTTTAAAACCATCACGATTCTTCTTCACATTATCATCCGATTAAAACATTCATCACTCCATATAAGCATTTAATAGGACAAAATTATCAATTTTAACTCCATAGTGCTCCCTCGAATAAATCCTTAGGCCCTTAACATGCAAATTTGTTTATGATGATTATTCTTTAGCTATCCACTTTAATATAAAGTTGCCGACTTATGTAGGAATGATATGCCATGTCTCAACGAAATACAAAACTCAAAGGACTTGCGAATGATAATTTCCTCCTCTGATACTCAAACTCAACATCACCCATATTTTATCCAAAGAGCCACTTCAACCCTTTTTTTTTCTTTTTTTTCTTTTTTTTTTATTTTTTATTATTTTTTTTACTCTCAATTAATTCTTAAGGTCTCACTACAAGCATAAGCTGTTGGGCTTAGAACTAACAAACATATGTATTACATTAACCAATTTAGAGCATTAGTCTCAATCATAGTATGAGATTGAAACGTTTATTGGTAGACACGATTTTGCCACGGTAAAAACTCAACAGTAACATCACTATAGCTAATTACAAAGGTTGAGAGTCTCAATTTAGTAAGAATTATGACTTCAAATGAAAATATTAAAGCGATACTAGCATGAACAACAATACTAATGTGATAATTTAGTTCAACTGATATAGCATTATCTTTAAACACATAATGACGTTGAAAACAATCTCTGACTTCAACTCATCACTATATGAAGAATTTATCAATAATACTTTTATAGATCATGGTTCGAAATTGGGGGTTGAATTCTCAAACTATAACAATGACTGCATTATTATCATCAACTGATAGATTAAAACTTTATTTATAGGATATCGCATACAAGATCCCTTTCTTTCATTTACAATATATCGAATTCTTATTACACTTTATCTCTTATCCTTATTCTAGTTTAAACTACTTACGATCATGCTTGCACAGTCATTAAACATATACAAGAGAATTATGATCACCACTTCTATGTTTTGATGAACGAATGCACTTGACAAATGGAATGCTCAAGCAGATAAATAAACAGTGGGTTCATGTATAGAATCAATATCAATACTCGTAAGCTTTATGAAAACAATTAACATGAACAAATGTTCAGACACATAAGACTAAATTTCATATAATCATCACAAGCAAGAGAAAGTTCCCGATGCAACCAACTTCTCTAGAATTTCATCATTCATACTTCATATCTCCATAATGACTACTTATAATACAACTAGTGAGTTGAACTAAATACTCAAAAATTTCATTATTGCTTGATAATGCATAATTCAAATCTAATGATTTGTCAAAACATGTCATCATTCAACCCACCATCATAACTTTTAATTATAATAATAACACACATGAAAATGAGTCTCATAACAAGCTAAACAAACTATATATTTATCTATGCACGTGCAATGATAATCATTATGCATGAATATGTAATATATGCACCTATCCCATATCTATCCAACTCTCACGAATAACTTCTAACTTCAAGTAATTTATCAACGAATTGAGGACACAAAACGTCGAAAATAGGGACCACTGGCTCTGGTAACCACCTGTAACACCCTAGAATTTCCGACCCCTTAACGAAACCAAAACCGTAAAGGATGGGAGGAAATTCGGGTGTTACATAAAAGAAAAGGAAAAGAATTTAGATAAACGTTAAATATTAACTTTAAAAGGTGAGTGGAAATTTTGGCAGCATATGCCTTGAAACTGTGCGCCTTTGTAGAAAAACAAAAGTTAATTCAGAAACTAATAAAGTAAGGGCACCAACGGCCTATCAAAGCTCTGTCACGACGGAATGATTCGTCGCCGGCTTCTCAAATCAGCATGCCAAGCATGGATCGTGGTTCCAGTGTCGACGTTTGCGTTTTTTTTTTTAAAAAAAGGACTTAACTCCTTAAAACCATACAGAGTTATACAGTACGCAACGGAAATACAAATATGCGAGGGAGGACGCAAGGCCTCATAACAAAACATATACAACCAAGGTTTACAAAAGATAACAAAACTACAAAATCGAAAGGTAGCGGTATGACACAAGGTATGCTTCGCTCTTATCACTCTTCCCAAATGCAATGCAATGCAAAAGAAGCTCCAGTACCTGCTACGCTTGTCAATGATCTCCCTGCTGCTCGACATTAGACCAAAGGCCAATGTGTCATAGCAGGACAATCATAGAAAGTCATCAACAAACAAACATAAACACAAACACGTACACGTCAGTAACTAGCATCAAATGTAATAAGGCCGACTACTAGATAGCATTATATCATAAAACAACATAAGATGATTTCATAAAACGCAAGCACAGATAGTAACCGTTTATCGGCCACTTATACTTCTTGATTTCATTACGTGCTTTCCAACCCGAACCATGTGCTCTTGGGTAGAATGCAGGTCTTCACGCTCCTCTTTTCAAACATAAACTCTTGCAAAACACGCATAGTTTAACTCGACCAAGGCATTAACAGAATACCTAACACATGACCTTATAGAGCTTGTCTATATTAAGGTAAGTGTGATCATAGTCCGTAATACCCTTGACGTAACTTAACTTAGGCATATTTCTCAATAGCATAAACTATTCTATCAATAAGTAGATGTCCTACCAAAGAGTAAATATTCTATTAAACGTTTTATCAACGCGTAAGCTTTCTACCAAAGAATGAACCTTCTATCATTAAATAACTTTCGATCAATGAATAAACTTTCTATCACTGAATAGTTTTCTATCAGTGGATCTTTCTCTACTTCCTGGCATAGTGACACGGCCAAGGGCGTTATCGGTCATCCGGCGCCCATGGCAAAGTATGAGCTCATGCCCCCTCCAGCTGACCCTCTCGGGTCCTACCTTCGGGAAAAACCTAACACACTAGGGTACTAAACCAGTGAAGAGGCCACCATATTGGGGTTTGCAAGGCCCGCATGGTATCACCTCGGTCAAGGAGCGGTATCGGCCATCCGGCGCCCAGTGACCCAAGCATGCTCATACCCCCCTTACGGTGGTCCCGTCGAACCTCACCTAGGGGACTAATAAAACAACCGGATATAATCCAGTTAAGTCACGCCAGCTAATCATAATATAGTACCTTATCAGATGAGAATAACTTCCACTCTCAACTATTAATGAGCGCCCTGGGATAGCAGCAGGCCAAAATCCACTGAGCCACTCAATAGAATATGAAATTCACCTGTGAAGGAGTCATTCTCACTCCAATTAGGCATAATCTAATTCTTAAATAAATAAGGGGTAGTTCTCGTCCTTTATTAACTCTCATTCTCTAAACTATTCTAAGCGCAAGGATTTCATAGTCGATAGCTCTTCATGTAAAGTGTACTCAATAGTATCTCATAGTTTCAATGCAATGTATATTATCACAATAAACAATAATGTCTTAAATCAAATTACATATAAGGGTTAGTTTCTGCGTGTACGTACCTGTAAGCGTCACTGCACGATCAAAAGTCACAAAATCACCCCAACTAAGGCTTTACTTTCCTCTTATGAAATGGGCACCTATATAAGTTATGAGTAGAACTAATAAGTTACCGTAACTACTTTGACATGCCAAACTAAATATCCAAGTAAACGCCATCACCCATTCAACATGAGTTTCCGATTACTCTAGCACGCACACAACTCATTCAATACAGGTAAAAATCATCAACTCAATGCAACATAAGTCTTTTGCATCAATTTAAAGTAGAAGTATGTGTGAATCGTTTCTTTACATTAACTAATTTTGAGCATATCGGCTCGCGTTACCCAAAATAACTAATCACAACTAAATCTTACGATTTTAATATAACATTAATATAACGATAAGACAAATCATAGAGTTATCATGTTGAGATATCATTTGTTCATTCTCCAAAACTATTAAGAACTATAGTCAAAACAACACGACAATTAACTTTAGCAACCATCGACGATGAGTTGACATCATGCTCTTGGCTTACTAATATCATGTATCTATAACTTCGATAACATCCTAATAAAGGTATTTGTAATTCAAAACAATCAAACCACAACAATTAGTAGCTATTATTCTCAATTTAATCAATCAAAAATCACTTTCATAGTCAACTAACATCTTAATCATTACTAATTATTCACAATAATAACCAATCGACCAATTTTAAAACAACTTTTAAAGTTTTTTAATCAATCATCACCAAGATATAGTATAAAACACACATTATTAGTAATTTCATTACTAAATCCAAGCCCTAATCGTTTCGTGTTCAAAGATAACATATTTAATCACTACACATACTAAGATTCGAAGAAACTAATACAAAAACCAACACACAACCCATAATTTCAATCACACTTCAAACCCTAAGTCATAAACATGTTTAATTCATCAATCAAATTCTTACCCACAAAAAGATTCAATGAAAATAACACAAAAAATCAACACCTCACTCATAAACTTCATGAAACTTCAATAAAACTTCAAATAAAAGTAGAAATTAATTAGAAAAAAGAGAAGAGATGGCTCACAAAGATGGGACTAGGAAAAGCGATGAAGACTAGATGGTTGTGAAGGACCCACGCGGCTGGGCCGTGGCTGTTGGTGGCGGCAGCCTTCACGGCAGAAGGGGGAGGAGCAGCTGGCGGTCGCGGCTGCACCAGCTGCACAGAGGGTGGTGGCCTAGCTGCTGCTCGCTGCTGTTTCGAAGGGAAAGCGCAGCCCTTGCTGCAGCTTGCGAGGAGAGGCGAGGGCGGCTGCTTGTTGGTGGGGAAGGAGAAGGCGGCAGCTGCTTGGGGAAGGAGAAGGCGGCAGCTGCTTGAGGAAGGAGAGAGGCGCAGCTGGCTGGGGAAGGAGAGAGGCGCAAAGGAGAAGGGAGAAAGAAGGAGAGTGACGGCTCTTGCTTGAGCATTTAGGGTTTTCACGGGTTTTATACTCGTTATTGCTATTATTATTATTATTATTATTATTATTATTATTATTATTATTATTATTATTATTATTATTATTATTATTATGTTTATTATTATTATTACGTTATTTATTTATTTACTTTTATCTTGATTTATTTTCTTGCGAGACCTAACTAAGAGGCTCACCTTTGTGTACTCACATGTATAAATAAAATAATCATTTTGATTCGAACCTCTTTATTTAAGAAATCGTAACAATATTTTTTTAATATATATATATATAAGTTAACATTTACATTCATGTATGCAAGAAATTTATTAAACTAATTCAGAAATAAATTAATATAATTGTAAAATCTTTAAAAGTTATTAAAATATTAAATATTTTCATTATTAAAATCTCGGGGTGTTACAGTGAGGAAAGAGGTTTGACGACAAAATAGGCTACAAAATTCTTTGTCATAAGCAGGTGACAAACACTTTTTGTCACTTATTTTGTCACCAAACCATTATGTGACAAAGCGTTAGTCGCTTAATTTGTCACCTAAACCTTTTCGAATTCAAAATTTGAATGGTCAACCTTTATGCGACAAGTTAGGCGACAAACTCTTTGTCGCTTATCATGTTTCTATTTTTCCTATATAAATGCACTTCCCATCCGTTATTTTACTCACACTTCAAACTCGTTCATCTTCTTCTTTAACTTATAACTTATTCATCTTCTTATCTCCAAAAATTCACCGTTTAAATCTTCAATCTATTACATAAATCGCACTTCAATTCTTTTTCCTCCAATGACTTTTTTAGTGATTTTTCGGCGAGATTTCTTGTCTTTTTCAGGCACTTTCGACTCCAAATTGTGTAATTTTGTTGTTTTTTTGAATTTATTTTGTTAATGTATTTTGATTTTTGTTGTTTTCTTGAAAGCATATGCTGGATATTCTAACATATACAATTTCATTAAACCAAGACCCTGAACTTGAAAGAATTTCATCTTTCGAGGTCTTGGCAGTCTTAATAATATTATCTTTTTATCATGTTCTAACAGTCTGTTTTGCATGACATAGTCTATGTCTTAAAGTTTTAGAACCTCGATCTTTTAAAATATTTTTTATGTCTTTATTATGTTTGTCTCTCATCAAGGCGTTGTTTTAGAAAGTTTCCTTTATTACAAAGATATGGTGGCTTATTTCAAGGCCTTGACTGATCCAATTAAGTAAGTTACCGTTAAGGATTTAAAGCTTCAAACATCTGTTTATTTGAAGAATGAAGGACATACATCAACAATAACAACGAACACACATTCAGTAAACACACTGCAAAAAATCTTTCAAGTCTTTAGAAAAGCCTACATCAAGAATTACTCTCAAGCTCTACATTCATGTTAACCTTCATTAGGTTGTCTTGTATTTAACAAAAGAAATTTTTGTTCTTAAGTTGTAATAATTCGATTCAATGTAAGAAAGAAAATGTGGAAAAGAAATATCTTTACTTAACTAAAACTGAAGACTCAACTCTCTTAAATGATGCTGTTTCAAAACGCATATTGATTAAACAAATAAATTAAGAAATTACATTTAGTTGTTTAAGTCGGTTTAAAATCATATTGGATATAAATTTAATATTTCATATATATATATATATATATATATATATATATATATATATATATATATATATATATATATATATATATATATATATATATATATATATATATATATATATATATATATATATATATATATATATATATAAGTTCGAATTAATGGAATATGCTTAAATAACTTAAGCTTATCTTAAGGTTAATTTTATAAGTCTTGAAATACGTTTCAATGTCTTGAAGATGATTACGTTTATAATAAGGTTAGTTTTGTAATTATAACTTTGAAATATTTTAATATATCAAGGTTCATTAAAATCATATTTGAAATATTTTAATAGATCAAGGTTCATTAAAATTAACTTTGAATTATTTCATTAGATTAAAATATGAAAATTAAGTTTGTTTATACGTTTGTTATTAACGGTTGAATATTTTATTTGAATTTAAAATATGTGCTTAAAATAGTTGAATGATTAAATATTCATAGTACAAGCTAAATACGTTGTGTTATTATTACTACACGTTAAGATTTAAATTTAAATTAGTTGTTATGCTAATTAAAGTGTTTCCTATAAATAAGATGGTAATTTAAATTAATACTAAAAATAGGAAATGACTATTTGAAATAATGTTTAAAATAGGAATTAATTTGAATAAGTATTTACACGTTGATTAATCTGGTTTTGCTGAGTTTGCATTATCTTGTATGAGTACTAACGTGGCAGCACAACATTGATTATTAAAAACAAATTACAGTACATAATGACGAAAAAAGATAAGTTGTCAGTACACGTCAGTTTGAGATAAAGCTCAAGGTCTTGAAGACTAGCATAGAATATCCAGATCAACAAAATTAACGGATGAAGCTTTCTTGCTCTTCAAGGATGTATTGAGGCGTAACATCTTATATACAAGGTTTCATTTTAGAATTAAGGTTTCATTTATATTTAGCAACTATACTAATAGATTAGTTTATTTAAAAATAAATAATATGTGTGAGTTTATTTGCAGCGGATCAAGCATAGTTTGATTGATTATAAACAATTTACCCTATTTAATGTTCACCCTTATTCATACAAAGCCTACTCCATAAAAAAGGGTAAGATAAAAGCCAAAACCAAAAGAATTTATTGAGAGAATTAACAAATTAAGAGGATTTAGAATAACTATACGTAGTAGTACATATGACTTCTTTTAGGAGTATGGCTAATAGGACTAGGCTTCTAGGTAACAAGCGTTAAAGAAGCTAATATATTCTCCTTACAATTGTTCTTAAAAGAAATATTTACGGAAATTATAAATAATAGAATATGTTAGATAATAAATATATTATTTTAGTGATTGATAAATTTGATGGAGGAAATGTCATGAGTATAAAAGAACTGGAAAATGTGATTGATAAATATTTTAGATAATTAATAAATTTAAAAAATATTAAAAGAAAGTTAGTAGTAAAAATATGGAGACAACAACTATTAAACGAATCATAATCATAAATACTAATAAAAGAACTAGAAAATATTATAATCATAATTATTAATAAAAGAAATGGAAAATAACAATGGCGACTTCTTAGAGTTTTGTCAAATGTATTAATTTAATAGGACTATAATTGATTATTGCGTGACAAGTAACTTTCCTAAATAAATTTAAAGTTAACTTAGGTAAGTATTTTTAATAAAGCCACAATTGATTGCGTGCAAATTTATTTTTCTAAACAAATATAATACTAAATAAAATAAGTATTAAAATATTTCATTAAATTAATCTTTATACCAAAATAAGAAACTTTAAGATGATATTTGTTTTTGTAATTATGTGCAATTTTTTTAGTTGATACACAAGTACGTATTCTCTCTCAAGGTCTAGTTAATTAACTGGCTCGCTGACGGTAATTAATTACAAAAATTTATAGATTAATATAGTAAATTTACAAATTTACAACAATCTAAACTTGCTTTATTACCTAATACGCTTCGTTAATTAATTATCCTTATAAATCTTAGCACGAAATCACAAATACAAATTCATTATGGAATATAATTTCAGCCATTTCAACAACAATTGTCTCAACTTAAGTTTCTTATTTTGGTATACAAATTAATGTAATAAAATTTTGAAATTTGTTTAGGAAAATAAATTTCCACGCAATTAATTGTGGCTTTATTAAAAATACTTACCTAATTTTACTTTAAATTTATTTAGGAAAATAAATTGTCATGCAATTAATTATAGTCCATCGAGCTTGAACTCGGTGCATAACATCATCATCCTTCATCGATCTCTTCATTGTTCTACATTTAAGCTATCTAGCTCCACAAAGTATACCTACATATAGTTGCATACTTACATTAATACACCATAACTCTAAAATGCTAGCTCCACAAAGCATGTTGCTACAATGTACATAACTCTACACATGACTTTTCTAAAAGGTGTATGGGTAATTAATAAGAGTATGTGTCATGGATGCTTCCATATAGAGCTGTTCAAATCTAATCCGACCCGAAAATCCAACTCGAAATCGAAAATTATCCGACCCGAAAAAATGTTAATTTTTTAGGTTTACCGAACCGGCATTATCCGAACCGATACTGCACTCGAACCGTTTGATAACTGAAAAGGGCAAAATCGAACTCGAACTGCAACCGAATTTTGTAATCGACATATAAACGTTAACCGATGTTACCCGAGCTCAACAGTGATCAACCCAAGTCAAATCCGACCTGAATTATGCACGTAACCGAATACAACCTGACTAAAACCGATTAACATCGAACTGTTTTTAACCCGAACTGATACAAACCCGAACCGATTATTAATCGAACTGTTATAAATCCGAATTAATTTTTCACCTAATTTCAGCAAATTAGGTCCAATTTCAGTTTTCTAATTATGATTTTTTGAATATTTGAAAACTAATTTCTAATATTGAAACATTGTAAACAAGATTATCTATAAATAAATAAGATTCCCCATGATATTGATATCAATTATAAACCAATAAGCACATTAAAAAAACCTTAGAAACATACTGAAGTGGAACAATACAAAAACTTAGATGTTTCTTCAACACTTCAATCTAGACTTATCTTACTTTCTATTGCTTTCTATTTACTGTTATGAAAAAAATAATGAAGGGCTAAGATTGAAAACATTTTGAAATCAATGGTTAAAATCCAAAATTCATATGGCATTCATAGTTGTATGTAATTGGTTATTAAAAGTTTTTAAGGATTGATGAGGTGGACATTATCTAAACCATTCATTCATCCACATTACACATCATCAATGGCTTAAATTTAATTAATGGTAAATACTATTTTAATGAATATTTTCTTAAAAAAGCTAATTAGCAATAAATTTGAATAAGAATTATTTAGAATTATGAGGTTATTAAATAACTTATATATAAACACGTCGAATCGGATTAAAATCCTCGGATCGAGTCGGATCAGGGGCGGATTCGGACTGAATTGCCATCCCTATGTCACACCTCTATATACAAAGATCAACGACTTAGAATAAGTGATGTATCAAT
>NC_080057.1:11536795-11544295 GCF_026212465.1 Amaranthus tricolor
AGACTCGGGTGAGTCTAAGGGGGAAGTTAGATAGCTTTTAGTGAAGCTAGAGAGGATTAGCTTATTGTAAAGCTAAGTTTGTTGCTTTGAGTAAAGCAATTAGAGAGTGAAGAGTTGGCCTAGTTGTTTCGCTTCGAGTGAAGTAAGGTGTTTATTGTAATTGTAACTAATTGCCTTAAACATAGTGAAGTTGTTAGAAATCCCAAGTGGTCGTGGTTTTTCCTTTTGTTTAGGCCCAAAAGGTTTCCACGTAAAATCGTGTGTCTCTCTTATTATTTTGCTCTTAGTTTAAGCTTTATTTATTTTGAATAATTCCGCAAAAACAGGGCACAATCGCTTGAACTTGCAACAACAACAATTCACCCCCCCTCTTATTGCTGTTCCCGTTCCTAATTGAATCAACAATTGGTATCAGAGCCCTGTTCCCAGAAGATCAGGAAACCCTGAGGGCAGATTCTGGTGTTCCCGAAAAATGTCAATTATGAACGAGCGAATGGAAGAAGGGTATTCAACTCAAAGACCGCCAATGTTCGATGGAAAATTCTATACATACTGGAAGAATAGGATGGAGATCTTCATCAAAGCGGAAAATTATCAAGTTTGGAGAGTCATAGAAATCGGAGATTTTGAGGTAACCACTACTAACTCCAACAATGAAATTGTTCCCAAACCTATAACCAAATATGAAAAAGAAGATTTTCAGAAAATGGAATTAAATGCTCTTGCTATAAAATTACTTCATTGTGGTCTTGGACCAAACGAGCATAATAGAATTATGGGGTGCAAATCCGCTAAGCAAATTTGGGACCTGCTTGCTGTTACCCATGAGGGAACAAGTGAAGTAAAACGGTCCAAAATTGATTTGTTAATGTCTAAATACGAGAGATTTGTTATGGAGCCAAGAGAAAGTATCCAAGAGATGTTCACTAGGTTCACCAACATAACAAACGAGCTTGTCTCTCTTGGAAGAATAATTCCCACTGATGAACAAGTAAGGAAGATTCTAAGGACCCTTCCTCAAGATGAGCGCTGGAGGGCTAAGGTTACTGCTATACAAGAGTCCAAAGATTTTACTAAGTTCAATCTAGAGGAGCTGGCTGGTTCCCTAATGACGCATGAATTGCATTTGGGAACAGCAGACAGTTCCAGGAACAAGGGACTGGCTCTGGCAGCGGGGGAACAGGACGAATCAGAATGTGATGAGGAAGAGGCTGCTTTATTGGTACGAAAATTCAAGAAGTTCTTCAGGAAAAGCAGGTATGCAAATCAAAGAAACAACAAAGAAAGAAGAACAAAAAATCTTGAATGCCACAAATGTGGAAGTACCGAACACTTCATTAAGGATTGCCCAACATGGAAGAATGAAAAGGGCAAGGGAAAGACAAGAGATTCAAGAAGACCGTTGAACAAAGAAAATTTTAACAAGACTGACTTTCGTAAGGCCATGATTGCTGCATGGGGAGAAACTGAAAGTGAGAATGAAACTATTGTTCCCGAAGAAGAGGAGACAGCTAACCTATGTCTCATGGCTACACATAAAGGCAAGGAGAAGCAGGTAAATATTTCTAATTCATTTTCTGACCATTCATTCAATCCAAGTAAAAATGAATTAAAAGAGTTGTTAAAAGAGGCACAAGTTAAACTTGAAAATTGCAATGATAAGTGTCTCAAGTTAGAAAAGGAACTTAAGGTAAGCAAAGACCATGTCTCATACATAAACACCTTTAGACATGATGTCCAAAACAGATTTTTCGGTTTGTTGGACCAAAATATAATCCTAAAAGAAAATATGGAGAGACTTAAGAAGGAAAATGTTATTCTTAATATTGAGCTATCGCAATACAAATTATTAGGCTTAAATGAGAAATTGATAGATGCATCTACTAAAGATTTATGCAATGATTTTCAATATTTAAAAATGAATTCGGAATCCAACCGTAACAACAATAATAATCTTGAATTAAATTCAAGAGAAAAAGGGAAAATCAAAATAACTCCCAAATGGATTCTAGATGCTAAAAGTAAGAAATCACAAGGCCTAAATTATTTTAAGAATAACAAAAGTAAGAAAGCTTACGTTGATCTTCCTAGAGACAGGTACTGTACCTTCTGTGGTAAAGCTGGCCATCTGAAGGAACAGTGCACCAAAAGGGAACAGTATACTGTCTCTAACAGAAACTATGTCGATAACATTCAAATTGATAAATATGATTTATGTAAGATCGACAAGGAACCCAAGAAAGTCTGGGTTCCTATAATTGACAATTAATTATCTTACAGGTCCAAGTGAGGGGGAACAGCTCATGGTATCTCGACAGTGGGTGTTCCAAGCATATGACGGGTGACAAATCTAAATTTCTCTCACTTGGAGCCTATGATGGGGGAACAGTAACCTTCGGTGACAATATGAAGGGTGAGATAATCGCCAAAGGAAAGGTTGGAAGGTCATGTTCCCACGCCATTGATAATGTATTTTTAGTCGAGAATTTGAAACACAACTTACTTAGCATTTCTCAATTTTGTGATAAGGGTAACTCTGTAAACTTTACTTCTGAAAAGTGCATTATTTCTAGGAATGACACTGGAGACATCATTCTTGAGGGAAACAGAAAAGGGAACACTTATGTAGTGGACCTGGACACTGTTCCCAGAAACAGTCTAACGTGTCTAAGTGTTATAGAAGACGACCCACTTCTTTGGCATAAGCGTCTAGGTCATGCTAGTTATTCATTGATTAATTCATTAAGATCTAAAGACCTAGTTAGAGGACTACCAGCTATAAAGTTCCTTAAGGATGAAATATGTGATCCTTGTGCCAAAGGAAAACAAGTAAGGTCATCTTTTAAAACAAAGAATGTTGTGACCACCTCAAAAACGCTTGAATTATTACATATGGATTTGTGTGGACCTATGAGAATACAAAGCCGTAGTGGCAAGAGATATGTGTTTGTTATTGTTGATGATTATAGTAGATTTACATGGACTTTATTTTTAGTTAGTAAAGATGAAGCCTTTTATGAGTTTGTCTCTTTCGCTAACAAAATACAAAAATCTACCAATAATCAAATTGTTCACATAAGGTCAGATCATGGTAAAGAATTTGAAAATTCAAGCTTTATGAGTTATTGCAATGAACATGGAATAAGTCACAATTTTTCCGCCCCTAGAACACCACAACAAAATGGTGTAGTAGAAAGGAAAAATAGAACTTTAGAAGAAATGGCTAGGACTATGTTGATTGCTAGTGGTTTACCTAGAAATTTTTGGGCCGAGGCTGTTAATACTGCATGTTATATTTTAAATAGAGTATTGATAAGACCCATCACTTCTAAGACACCTTATGAATTGCTTAAAGGTGTTAAACCAAATATTGCCTATTTTCGTGTGTTTGGATGCAAATGTTTTGTACATGTTAATGGAAAACGGAATATAGGTAAATTTGATGAAAGAAGTGATGAAGCAGTATTTCTTGGCTACTCATCTCAAAGTAAGGCATATAGAGTCTATAACAAAAGAACAATGAGTGTGGAAGAATCCGTTCACATAATTTTCGATGAAACTAACTTTTTGTCAAGTGAACAGGATACAAATAATTTTAAGATAGGTCTTGCAAATCTAGAAGAAGATGATGAAGAATTGAAAGTGCATGATCAAGAAACAGCTGGTGAACAGCCGGTTCCAGCAGAAGCAGAAAGTACTGATCAAGTTCAGGAACTGCCAGAACATCAGGAAAAGCAGACTGTTCCCAATCCAGCTGTTCCCATAGATGAGCAGAACAATCCAGTAGCTGAACAGAATGTTAATCAAGCTGATGAACCAGAACATGCTACTGTTCCCACAAGAGATTTTATGCCAAAACCTTGGAGATATCAAAAATACCATCCTCTTGATTTGATTGTAAGTGACTTGAATAAAGGAACACAAACTCGATCTCAAATGAGAAATTTTTGTGCACATTTTGCGTTCCTATCATCACTTGAACCCAAAAATCACGAAGAAGCTCTAAAGGATTCCGAATGGGTTGTAGCCATGCAAGATGAATTGAACGAATTTGAAAGGAACAAAGTATGGCATTTAGAACCCAAACCGAAACACAAGAAGGTAATTGGTTTGAAATGGGTATTTCGGAACAAACTAGATGAGCATGGAATAATTGTAAGAAACAAAGCAAGGCTCGTGGTCAAAGGGTACAATCAACAAGAAGGTATTGATTATACTGAGACATTTGCTCCAGTAGCAAGGTTAGAAGCTATTAGAATTTTAATTTCTTTTGCTGCATTTATGAACTTTAAATTATATCAAATGGATGTGAAATGTGCTTTCTTGAATGGTTTTCTTGATGAAGAAGTTTTTGTTGAACAACCGCCTGGCTTTGAGAATACCTCGTGTCTTGATCATGTCTATAAGCTTGATAAAGCTCTTTATGGGTTGAAACAAGCTCCAAGGCAATGGTATGAAAGACTATCAAAGTTTTTGATTAAAAATGACTTTATTAGAGGTAAAATTGATAAAACCTTATTCTTTAAGAATAAAGGTTCCAATATATTAGTTGTTCAAATATATGTTGATGATATTATTTTTGGTGCCACAAATGAATTGCTATGTAAAGAATTTGCTAACCTTATGAGCACTGAATTTGAAATGAGCATGATGGGAGAATTAAATTTCTTTCTTGGTTTGCAAATTAAACAAACTGCTAATGGTATCTTTATTCATCAACAAGAATATATAAAAGAACTTCTTAAGAAATATGGCATGAATAACGCTAAAACCAACCATACACCCATGGCTACTAATGTAAGATTAGATGAAGATACAAATGGAACAAATATTGACCAAACTATGTATAGAGGCATGATTGGATCTTTATTATATCTAACTGCTAGTAGACCCGATATTTCATTTAGTGTTGGTTTATGTGCAAGATTTCAATCTAACCCTAAAGAATCACATCTAACTGCAGTGAAACGTATTTTGAGATATCTAAAGGGAACAGATGATTTATCATTATTTTATCCTAAAAGTGATGTCTTTGATTTGAAAGGCTTTAGTGATGCAGATTATGCAGGAGATCTTGTTAATAGAAAAAGCACGTCAGGTATGGTACAATTTCTTGGCTCATGTTTAGTTTCGTGGAGCTCCAAGAAACAAAACACTGTTGCATTATCAACTGCTGAAGCTGAGTACGTAGCAGCAGCAGCTTGCTGTTCCCAAATGATATGGATAAAGCAGCAGCTAAGAGACTTTGGTATTAAGTATGCATGTGTTCCTGTTTATTGCGATAATACCAGTGCCATATGTATATCCAAAGATCCAGTGCATCACTCACGAGTAAAGCACATCCATATTAGGCATCATTTTCTTAAGGATAATGTTGAAAATAAAAATATCATTGTTAAGCATGTAAACACTAACGAGCAAATAGCAGATATCATGACCAAACCGCTTCCAAGGGAATAGCATGAGAAAATGAGATTGGAACTTGGCATGATCAAGCTGCATTAAAGGAAGTGTCATATATGATCCTTAGAGACAAAATAAAAATTGAAAATGATCAATCAACCACAATAAACTTGATTGAAAGATCAATTATTGATAGGATCAGGTACGCATTTTTTTAAGGGAATATACTTTGAATGTTCTTATGATTGCATGATTATTTTGATCAAACGGTAGTAGCATAATATTATCATTTTCTTATTATAAATATATAATAAAAATAAAAAAAAAATAAAAAATGAAAAATTATATATAATTTTTTTTCCAGCAATTTTTTTTGGGAAGTAGGAGTTGGATCATCAAATTCATCTGTCTCCATTTCGTGTCTCTGTATCAAAATGCATAACTAAGGAAAATGGAACATTTAGTAACCGTCACCTCTCACAAATAAACCCACTCCCTCACGTTCCATCCTTCACTTCATAATCATTACCCTTTCCCTTTCACTCAACCCTAAACCGTCATTCTCTCCACTTCTCTTGCTCTTCTCTTTCAAAACGTCCATGAAAATCAAAAACCAGAACTCTAAAATGAAGCAACATGTACCTCTTCAAGTCATCTACCCACCTTCTCACACTCCTAAGTCTGAGTCTTCATCAAAAGAACAGGAGGGAACCCCCATCTCCCCGAAAATACATGCAAGCAGTAAGAGATCAAGAGGATCAAAGAAACCTCCAACACGTTCTGTAAAGAAAATGAAGGTAACCCACTACTTAAACGCTGAGGAACTTTCCAAAGAAATGTCAGTTGGCTTTGGCCTTGACAAAGAGTGGTATGAGACTACAAACTTTCCTCAATTTCACAAAATTTTACAAACTCAACATTGGGAATCACTCATGTGCGATTACTGCTGCAATCCCATTTACCCAGAAATTATGCGTGAGTTCATCTCTAACTTTTCTATTAATGATGGAGTCTGTTCAAGTTCAATTAAAGAAATTAAAATTGAGTTTGATAGTATGATGTTAGGACAGTGGCTAGGAGTACCATCCACTGGTTTTGATGTGTACTATGTTGGGTCAAAAATTGCGTTTTCTGGGATTGATGAAAAGGATGTTTGGAGATGTTTAGGTGTTAGGCAAAAGAGAAGTAAAGTGAGTCACAATGTTTTGTCCCCCTTACACAAGTTACTTTACAACATTGCTCGAAGGTTTATTTTACCACGAAATTCAAAACGTAGTGAGATAAGTCTTCGAGATGCCACTTTGATTTACTGTATGGTGAACAATATAAAGATTAATTTTCCTTCCTTGATGATTTCGCATTTAAATGATTGTATAGCCAAAAGATGTATGGTAGGCTATGGTGGTTTGTTGTCCTGGATTTTCTCAAAATTTGGTGTTCCACTTGGAGAATATAGTTTTCCTATGGGTCCCAGTAACATGATAGGTGCAAAATGTTTGAGTAATTTGCGCCTTAGATTAAATGAGGAAGGGATCCTTGAAAATGCTGTGGAACAGATTGAAATTGATTCTGATGATGAGGAACAGGAGGAAGAGGGGAAGGACAAGGAGGAACAGGAAGTAGAGGAAGAAGTGGAGAAGGAGGAACAGGAAAAAGAAGTTGAAAAGGAGGAACAGGAGAAAGAAGGAGCTGGAGTTAAGGAACAGGAGGTTGTTCCTTCTGATAAGGAGGAAGAAGACAAGGGGATGGGACCTGATGTTACTCTTGATGATGACTCTAGGGCTGAACCCAGTAGTTTTCCCTCACCAAAGCCAACCACTTCACCACCACCATCATTTCACAGACAAAGCTTTGATCAGGCAACCGTTCCTACTGCCCCCTTATACTCCATTCTCCTCAAGCTTGATGATTTGCAGGATCGCTTCTTCAAATTTCAAGATGAGATTCGTGTTTCCCTAGCCTCATTAGCTGACCAGATGACTCAAATGGAGGCTCGTCTTGGTGCTAAATTGGATACAGTGGAGGTGGAAACAGAATATATTGATGAAGATGCCCCTGCTTCCTAGTTCTCCTTTAATATCTTTTATGTTTCCTTGT
>NC_080057.1:11549295-11576795 GCF_026212465.1 Amaranthus tricolor
ATAGCTTATTTTTGCAAAGCATGATAATAATGGAGAATCTAAAGAAGGATTGGGACTGCTACTTATATCAGATTCTGGAGAGGACACCGGGTTTAGACTTATTTCTAAACTTTTCACTGCACAAATCATTGAGATTATTAAGATCAACATTGTTATTTGATTAGCCATCTTTTTTATTTTCTGAGATTAGGAGAGATGTAGGAGTTCAGCTTAAATAACAAGCTCCACAAAGTATGTTGTTAAATGTACAAAACTCTACACATGACTCTTCTAAAAGGTGTATGGATAATTAATAAGACTGTCATGGATGTTTCCATATACCTCGGTACTATAGATCATATGTAGCAGTAGTACCATATGATTTACCAAATTTATTGAACTAAAACTCCAATTTATAGAATTTCAGAAACCAATACACTAATACTATTAACTTTTAGTTACTCTTTATAATTCAAAATAATATACCATGCACACGATAAAAAATAGGAAAAATCACTTAAAGTAACTAAAATTGTTATGATTTTTATACAATAATGCTACCTATTGATTAACAATAAATAATCCCAACATTGGGTGACATTTTTCCATTGTAAACTCGATAACCGGATGACTTCTTATACTAAGTTTTTTATTTAAAAAAAGATAGATGTCGAAAAATTGCATGAAAAATGTTTTAAAAAATGTCAGATTCTTTTACTATTCGGAATTTTTTTATGTAAATTTTCAAAAATTTTCTCTAAGTTTACATTAATTTTCAATTTACTTTTTTTTAGCAAATTACCTACTATGACAGATCATGAAGTTATCCGATTTTACTCTAAAAAAATACCTTCTAAAATTGAAATTATTTATGGTTAATCAATAGATGTGATTATTCACCCATATTAGTAGAAAATTAGTGAAAATAAAATTTAGTCTAGTTTCGAATTTGATTTAATGACCATCTTAAAAAAAATAATAAAATAAAAAGAATATTTTGCAGGACTTACTAATTGTTTTCCATGACGATATATTATTTACTCTCCACTACGCTAGCTTACACTTTCTCAATAAGTCTAATAAAGCTTATGCCTAATACTTTTATTGTGTTCCACTATTCGATCACCTATTAACTATCATATATACCCTCTTCACTCTCCCTTCCACTTACACTTTTCATCCCATACTAAGTTTAAAATTGGTGCAATATATTCGGTGTATGCTAAGCAAAATACAAGACCTAATCACAAATCCTACTTCATATTAGTCTAAGAATGAGGCATACTATTTAATGTTTACTCTTATGTATACAAGGCATACTCTATAAAGAGGATCCACAAATTCTCATTTAAAATGGTTTAATTTCAACATGAGACATTAATTTTCCCAAAATTGTGATATAAAGCAAAAATATTTTATGTAATTTACAAATTAAACAATAAAAAAATGATCAATGGTCACAACTTAGAAAGGGGTTGTTAGTACATTATACATAACTCTACACATGTGACATGGATGTTTGGCAGAAAGTGTGATTAGGTGTTGAATTGGTTTAATGTATAGTAAAATTTTGTGCACCAACCTTAAACTTAGGGAGTATGGGTTGAAAATTGTGAGTCAGTGGAGGGGAGAGTAAAAAGGGTATCATCATCATCATACCCAATATCCCGCTCGAATTAAAGCAGGGTCTATGTGAGGAAAGGTAACAGACTATCCATGCTCATACTCCCTTCACAAAGAGAACTGGAGAAATGCAATCGATTTTACCCCAAACATGTAAGAGCCTTGCATATAGAGGATAAAGAGTGAAGATGGTATATAATAGTAAATAGATGATGTCAATGATGCTAATAGTGGAGTGGAGAGTGAAGAGTTTAGTCTAATGAGAAAAACAATTAGAACCGGTGCAAATTATTTTATTATTCACTAACCATATGTTATACTTAATACTCTCTTCTATTCAGCACAATTGTCCTGTTTTCATATTGTGTCAAGTCATCTCAAATGTTATATTGGATTCTCTCTCCTACACATGTGGTCCCATTTGACTATAAATTGGACTCTCTCTTCTACATATGTGTTAAACCCAACTATAAATTGGACTCTCTCTCCTGCACATATGGTCTCATTTGACTACCTAATAATCGAGTACCCATCATTTCAGATAACCGAAAAGTCGAGTACTCGGTTTGTCGAGTATCTATTTTAACGTCCCGTGTTCCGACCCTATTTATCCAGGTATCCAACTATCGGGTACTCGAATAAATTGGATTCGGATACCGGGTAGCCTGTTTTAATTATGTTGATTTTTTTAAAAATTTTTATGGTATAATTCTACTCAATAATAATTTGCGGCATAATTTTTTTAATACAACCAAAATAAGTATTTTGTAGCAAAATTTACATTGAACAAAGATAAACTTGAAAATTAAATGATAAAGAAGTATAATATGCAGAGGCTTGAGGGAGTGACGGTGTAACTGTGTAAGAAGTGACAAAGACTAAGGAAAGATTTCATTTATAAATTTTTTAACTTATTATTTGGTGCCTACTATTTCTTACTAACAAGGCAAAAATCATTAATCATTTAGAAATATAATATTGTTTTTAATAGAACAGGTTGGTGGGTACCCGACTCAATGTATTTTGTGGCCTATGACCTGACTTGTATCATATTATTTTTTAATATTGATCCGCCATTCAAAATTCGGATCAACAGGTGGGCAGATTAGGTCAAGCAAGCCGGATTTTTTTGAACACCCCTTGTGAGAGCCCTGCATAAAAAGAATAGAGAGTGAAGAGGGTATATGAGTAAATAGGTGCTTAATAGTGAAGTGGAGAGTAGAAAGTTTAGTCTAATGAGAAAAACTATTAAAAGTGATTCAAATTATTTTATTATTGACTAAGCATATATTATACTTGATATATTTTTATGATACTTATATAATGAATTGTTAAATTAAATTCTAGACGAGAATCGATATTTTCATTTAGGGTAACTATTGGTTTAATATCAGACGTGAATATAGGACTTTATTTTTTTATCTTATGTTTGTTTATATTATTTTGGCCAATTAAGAGTTATAAAAATAATTTTTATTTAAAGTTATGGTGTGTTCATGTAACAACACATGTTTTGTTTTGATCAATGGAATAAGTATGTGTACATTGCGGAGCTTTATGGCTTTAACAATCCGTTTGGTTAATTGATGGTAATAGATATTATTTAAAGTTAAAATTTATTTTGTGGCCCATGACCCGATCCGTAATATATTTTTGTTTTTAAAAATAGAGTCGTAATTTACGATAAGGGTTAGCAGGTCGGATCAAACGGATCAGATTTTTTAAACACCTCTATTAGGGTTGTAATCTCCCCACACATTAAATTATCAAAATTTCCAACAATTGTTGCAGCAAAGGCGCGAACAACACTCCAACCACTGGACACTCATAACTTAGTGATTCTTATTGTGTAGCTTTTATATTTTATTGCGCATTGCCTTATACTTTAATTTTTTTAACTTATTATTATTATTATTATTATTATTATTATTATTATTATTATTATTATTATTATTATTATTATTATTATTATTATTACTATTATTATTATTATTATTATTAGAGTAGTATTATTATATAATTAGTCATATTACTCTATTGTTTGTCATATTAGATCAGTAATATTAATATATTATTAATCGTATTAGTATATTATTTGTTGTATAGTCGTGTAAGTGTAGTATTATTATATCGTATAAGTGTATTATTAGTTGTATAGTTGTATTAGTGAACTATTAATATTTTAATAATCATATTAGTATATTATTACTCGTACAAGTGTTGTATTAGTATATTATTAATTGTATCATATATGATTAATCGTATTAGAGTATTAAAATATCATATTGGTGTATTATTATTCCTATTAGTATAGTATTAACATATTTTTTATTGTATTAGTATATTATATGATTGGAGTAATTTTGACCACTAATATAGGTTACTATTCAAATTAATTCAAGTAAACACATTACAATTTGAAACGCTCTAATATAGTTACATTAACTAGTGTGTATGAGTTGCATGATCCTTAATTAACAAAGGTAAAGTGGGCTATTGGCCAGGACATCAACTTTATTAAAATTCTATATTTTTAGGAGATTATGGTAATTACTTAAATTTATAATTTATTATGGTAAATAAATCAAGGTTCTATTAGGTGAAAAGACCCTAAAAACATCTTACGCCATTGCTTACTAAATAAAGGTTTTATTTAAATAATATAAGTAATCTAAACTTACTTAATGATAATAATAATAATAATAATAATAATAATAATAATAATAATAATAATAATAATAATAATAATAATAATAATAATAATAATAATAATAATAATAATAATAATAATAAATTATTATTATTATTATTATTATTATTATTATTATTATTATTATTATTATTATTATTATTATTATTATTATTATTTAATTAATAGATAATAAAACATTTATTTCACACCAAATACACTAATTAGATAACTAATAAAATTTAAGCGTAAACACTTAAACTTTAACATACTAGAGAACATACACATTATAGATATAACGATACTCGTAAAAACTATGATTAGGTTTTGAGGAGATAGATGATCCTTTTGGCTCGAGAAAGATGTCCAAAAACTTATTAACTAGTAAGTGGTTCAACAAGTCCTAGCCAATTATTCTGATCTCCATTATAGGCTTGAGAGCTTATATAAAAGGGGGCAATTTCTTATCACCAACTTCCATGGGCGGTGATGATGTAAGATCTGGCACCATTGATGTACCCACACCAGAGATTGAAGCAACACAAACACTCCACATGTGCTCACTTCTTTCCAACATTTGCATGGCTTTTTCGTCATGAAATTCCTCCATCATGTCTTTTAGAATCATATTATAACAGTTTTGTCCCATTTCAATGAGTTGTTTGCAGCATTTCACATCCAGATGTGTAGTAAACAACAAATCATTTCCAATAATATTGGAATCACAATCATAGCTTAGTTTTGCAAAGCTTGATAATAATGGGGAATCTAAAGAAGGATTGGGATTGCTACATATATCAGATTCTGTAGAGGACACCGGGTTTAGACTTATTTCTACACTTTTCACCACACAAATCATCGAGATTATAAAGATCAACATTGTTATTTGATTAGCCATCTTTTTTATTTTCTGAAATTAGGAGAGATGTGGGAGTTCAGCTTAAATAACAAGCTAAGTCATTCTCACTATATATATACACATTACAATTAGAAATGGGCTACTTTTGTTTACTTTTTTTTCATTTTTTTGAAAGCAAAGAGATGGGCTACTTAAATTCTAAATCCCACTCACAAACTTTGGTATGAGATCGTCTAACCGTAACAAAAATTTGAAATGGTTCTTTCAAATTTGAACATCCAAAGTGGATATTTTTATATATCGAGTGTCAATTATTTTAACATCTAAAATGTCATGTGAAAGATAATACAACTCAAATAGATGTTTTAATTAATTTAGTTATACTATTTAGTAAAATAATGTCTCATGTTGAAATTAAACCGTCTTAGATAAGAATTTGTCAATCCTCATAATTTGTTAATTATTTTCATTAATTCTTTTGGTTTTGGTTTTTATCTTTACCTTTTTTAGTCTAATGAGAAAAACAATTAAAACCGGTGCAAATTATTTTATTATTCACTAACCATATGTTATACTTAATACTCTCTTCTACTCAGCACAATTGTCTCGTTTTCATATTGTGTCAAGTCATCTCAATTGTTATATTGAACTCTCTCTCCTACACATATGGTCACAATTGACTATAAATTGGACTCTCACTTCTACACATGCGTTAAACCCAACTATAAATTGGACTCTCTCTCCTATACATATGGTCCCATTTGACTACCTAATAATTGAATACCCAGCATTTCAAATAACCGAAAAGTCGAGTACTCGGTTTGTCGAGTATCTAGTTTAACGTCCCGTGTCCCGATCCGATTTATCCAGGTATCCAAATATCGGGTACTCGAATAAATTGGATTAGGATAACAGGTAACCGTTTTTAATTATGTTGATTTATTTTAAAATTTTTATGGTATAGTTTTTATATGTTGGGCAAATACTCAATAATAATTTGCGGCATCATTTTTCTAATACAACCAAAATAAGTGTTTTGTAGCAGAATTTACATTGAACAAAGATGTGACAAAGACTAAGGAAAGATTTCATTATAAATTATTTAACTTATTATTGAACAAAGATGTGACAAAGACTAATACAACCAAAATAATAATTTGCGGCATCATTAGATGATAAAGAAGTATAATATGCGGAGGATTGAGGGAGTGACGGTGTAACTCTGTAAGAAGTGACAAAGACTAAGGAAAGATTTCATTATAAATTATTTAACTTATTATTTGGTGCCTACTATTTCTTACTAATAGGGCAAAAATCATTAATCATTTAGAAATATAATATTGTTTTTAATATAATAGATTGGTGGGTACGTGACTCAATGTATTTTGTGGCTTATGACCTGACTTGTATCATATTATTTTGTAATATTGATCCGCCATTTAGAATTCGGATCAACAGGTGGGAAAATTAGGTCAAGCAAGCCGGGTTTTTTTTAATATCCATTGTGAGAACCCTGCATAAAAAGAATAAAGTATGAAGAGGGTATATGAGTAAATAGGTGATTGTACCGAGGTATAGATCATATGTAGCAGTAGTGCCATGTGATTTACCAAATTTATAGAACTAAAACTGTCAATTTATAGAATTTCAGAAACCAATACTTTAATACTATTAACTTTTAGTTACTCTTTATAATTCAAAATAATATACCATGCACACGACAAAAAATAGGAAAAATCACTTAAAATAACTAAAATTGTTATGATTTTTCTACAATAATGCTACCTATTAATTAACAATGAATAATCCCAACTTTGGGTGACATTTTTCCATTGTAAACTCGATAATCGGATGACTTTTTATACTAAGTTTTTTTATTTAAAAAAAGATAGACGTCGAAAAATTGCATAAAAATGTTTAAAAAAATTTCAGATTCTTTTACTATTCGGAATTTTTTTACGTAAATTTTCAAAAAGTTTTTCTAAGTTTACATTAATTTTCAATTTACTTTTTTTTAGCAAATTACCTACTATGACAGATCATCAAGTTATTCGATTTTACTCTAAAAAATACCTTCTAAACTTGAAATTATTTATGGTTAATCAAATTTATTGTCTTTCTTTGTAATTTATTTGTCATAATTTTAATATATCAGGCAACAACAAAATAATAATTTGCGGCATAATTTTTTTAATACAATCAAAATAGAAAAATTTACATTGAACAAAGATAAACTTGAACATTAAATGATAAAGAAGTATAATATGCAGAGGATTGAGGGAGTGACGGTAGGGAGTGACGATATAACTGTGTAAGAAGTGACAAAGACTAAGGAAAGATTTCATTATAAATTTTTTAACTTATTATTTGGTGCTTACTATTTCTTACTAACAGGGCAAAAATCATTAATCATTTAGAAAAATAATTTTGTTTTTAAGATAACACGTTAGTGGGTATCCGACTCAATGTATTTTGTGGCCTATGACCCGATCTGCATCATATTATCTTAAGTATCATCACTTAAAGGAATTGAGTCTTTAATCTCCCCCTTAATGAAAGTTAAAACCATATTTTCCTAAATAATATTTTTAAGTACATAACATGTAATATTTTTAAGCTAAAACCATCATTTTTAAGTATATAATCATATTTAAACCCGTAGCATATTAGAGCAATGTATGACAATTAAGACATTTAATAACATTGTTAATTATATTACCACTAACCAAACGGGCCGTTAAATTACAAGTTAATACAGTTAAATAAGAAAATGAACCCGCCCATTTATCTTGGAGGACGGGAATTATCGAGGTATATGGAATAGAGGTGTTCATGGGTGAGCTTGGGCTAGTGGCAGACTGAGTAGTACCTAAAAAATCCACCCGCGGGCTCAAATATTCAAAAGCTCGATGCGGGCTTATTTTTTGTCGCTACCTGCCCATTTTTAAACCGGGCGGGACCCTGGGGTAGGCGGGAATTTATTATATAAAAATTAAAATATAATACAAATTATAAAGTTAAGTTTTAATAACAATTAAAATACAATACATTGTCCAAAATACTCCAAATACATAAAAGTCTCAAAATACTCAAATTACATGAATATAAACATTATGTTGGATAATCCAACAAAAAAATTGCATCATCGATTTATCTTACTACGGAGTACGAAGTTCAGACATATACCTCTCCAATCATAATAAATTAAAAAATTATTAAAGTGGGTATGAACACTTTAAAACTAAAGTTGGCTACGTAGTAGACTAGTAGTACTAGGCAGTAGACTACTAATTTCATAATCAATAGAATGCATTATTTTATAATTAATATATTAAACTTAGCGGGCGGGCGAGTATACCCGCGGGTATTTTTTGGCGTCGCTACCCGCCTATTTATCTTGGCGGGCGGGGAATAGGCGGGTGGGGATTATCCGTCCAAATTTAATTTTTTTTTAAAAAAATATTGTCCAAGTCTGACCGTTTTTCGAGCCAAATGGGTCGAGCCTGACAGGTAGGCTACCCATGAACAACTATAATATGGAAGCATCCATGACACATACTCTTATTAATTACCCATACACCTTTTAGAAAAGCCATGTGTAGAGTTATGTACATTGTAGCAACATGCTTTGTGGAGCTAGCATTTTAGGGTGTTTACATTGTGTAGCTAGCATTTTAGAGTTATGGTGTATTAATGTAAGTATGCAACTATATGTACGTATACTTTGTGGAGCTAGATAGCTTAAATGTAGAACAATGAAGAGATGGATCAAGGATGATGATGTTATGCACCGAGTTCAAGCTCGATGGACTATAATTAATTGCATGACAATTTATTTTCCTAAATAAATTTAAAGTTAAATTAGGTAAATATTTTTAATAAAGCCACAATTAATTGCATGGAAATTTATTTTCCTAAACAAAATAAAAAACTTTATTACATTAATCTTTATACCAAAATAAGAAACTTAAGTTGACATAATTGTTGTTGAAATGGTTGAAATTCTATTTCACAATGAATTTGTATTTGTGATTTCGAGTTAAGATTGATAAGGATAATTAATTAAAGAAGCGTATTAGGTGATAAAGCAAGTTTAAATTGTTGTAAATTTGTAAATTTACTATATTAATCTATAAATTGTTGTAAATAATTACCATCAGTGAGCTGTATTATTTTTAAGGCTCCAGTTAATTAACTAGACCTTGAGTTAGAATATGTACTTTTATCAACTAAAATAATTGCACATAATTACAAAAACAAATATTATCTTAAAGTTTCTTATTTTGGTTTAAAGATTAATCTAATGAAATTTTTTAATACTTATTTTATTTAGTTTTATATCTGTTTAGAAAAATAAATTTCCACGTAATCATTTGTGGCTTTATTAAAAATACTTATCTAATTTAACTTTAAATTTATTTAGGAAAGTAAATTGTCACGCAATAATCAATTATAGTCTTATTAAATTGATACATTTGGCAAAACTCAAAGAAGTCGCCATTTTATTTTCCAGTTTTTTTTATTAATAATTATGATTATAATATTTTCCAGTTCTTTTATTAGTATTTATGATTATGATTCTTTTAGTAGTTGTCGTCTCTATATTTTTACTACTAACTTTCTTTTAATGATTATGATTGAAATAAACTATATGTTAATTTTCTGGATGTATGTTAATGCCATGTATTGATCATATTGTAGTTCTTTTCATAGGAAAAATCATGGATTGTTTAAAGAAATAGAAGGCTCCCTACTACGTATTTGATTAGCCATTATTCTAAATCCTCTTAATTTGTTAATTCTCTCAGTAAATTATTTTGGTTTTGGCTTTTATCTTAGACCTTTTTTATGGAGTAGGCTTTGTATGAATAAGGGTGAACATTAAATAGGGTAAATTGTTTATAATAAATCAAATAATGCTTGATTCGCTGCAAATAAACCCACACTTATTATTTATTTTTAAATAAACTAATCTATTAGTATATTTGCTAAAAATAAATCGACATATTATTTATAACAATCTTCAAAACTTTTTTGTAAGTCCAGAATTAAGAATAAATAATAGTTGAATTTATTTTCAGCAATTATACCGAATAGGTAGGCTTATCTAAAAATAAACAATAGTTGGGTTTATTTTCAGCGGATCGAGTAAAGGTTAGTTTATGTTTAGCAGTTTCCCCTAAATAGTATGTGTCAATCTTAGACAAAAAAAATATCTCATGTTGAAATCGTCCTAAATGAGAATATATGTTAGTAAGTGTGGTTAGGTGTTTAAATGGACTTAGTGTACACTAAAATTTTGCACACCAACTATAAACTTATAGAGTATGGATTGAAAAATGTGACTGAGTGGAAGGGAGAGTGAAGAGGGTATATGATAGTAAATAGGTGATTATAATAATGGAGTGGAGAGTGAAAAGTGTAGTCTAATGGAAAAAACAATTAGAACATGTGCCAAAATTTTTTATTATTCACTAAGCATGTATTATACTTAGTATATTTTTATGATGCTTATTTAATGAATTGTTCAATTAAATTCTAGATAGTCTATATTTTCATTTTAGTTAACTATTGGTTAATATCAAACCTGCTTAGAATTTTATAATTTTTATCTTATGTATGATTATAATATTTTGGCCAATAAATAGATAAATTCTACATTGGTTTTTGAAAGTTGATAGGAGGTCGAATACTCTCTGGGGGTGAATAGAGAATATGGCCGTTCAAAATTTTTGTCTGGAAGATTGTCTTAAGAGATTGAGGAACCTTTCAAAACTGTATCTGTGACAGTTTTGAGTCAATATGTAAAGCAATAACGTATGTGCGGAAATTAAACTTTAAAGAATAACAGTTTTGAGTCTATATTTTTATATATAGAGTGTCAATTTTTTTAACATCTAAAATGTTATGTGGAAGATAATACAACTAAAATAGATGTTGTAATTAATTTAGTTATACTATTTAGTCCAATTTAAAAAGAATGTCTCATGGTAAATTAAACCGTCTTAGATGAGAATTTGTCAATCCTATTAATTTGTTAGTTATTTCCATTAATTCTTTTGGTTTCGGATTTTATCTTTACCGTTTTTAGTCTAATGAGAAAAACAATTCGAATTGGTGCAAATTATTTTATTATTCACTAAGCATATATTATACTTAATATATTTGTATGATGCTTATATAATGAATTGTTAAATTAAATTCTAAACGAGAGTCTATATTTTCATTTAGAATAACTATTGGTTTAATATCGGACGTGATTATAAAAATGGAGATTGGATTATACTTAATATATTTGTATGATGCTTATGCCTGAATATATTATTTTGGTAATAAAGAGTTATTAAAATTATTTTTATAAGGTTGATCATAATATTGGTTTTGACACTATATAAATTGGAGTTAGAGTGCTTATAAAAATGGAGATTGGATTTGAATAATACTCTTTTCAATTCAATTTACTTGTCTCCTTTGGGTTGGGCATGCAAATTAAAGGTAGTCGGGGGACCACCTAAAAGTGGGTAATTGGGGTATTTTAAGTTATTATATTAATTGTTATGGTGATAGTTGGGGTATTTTAAGTAGTATAAGTGGGGGTATTTTGGTTATTACTTGTGTGAACAAAGGGTTTTTAAGTAAAAAAATCAGTGACAAAACGCTTTGTCGCTTAACTTTTTAATTAAAAATTTAATTTTTATGTATATTAATGTAAAATAATTTTTTAATATATGTATAGTTTTTTAATTAAAATTTAATTTTTTTCACTTCTGGTGTGTATATAGTATTTTTATGTATTATTTATAAAAACAAATTGAAATTTGTTATTATTGTTGAATAATAATGGTAATATTTACTATTATTATTTAATAATAATGACAAATATTCAACTCTTTTTATAACATGTAAAGATTTTAGTGACAAAATAGGCGATAAAAACTATCTTAGGTGATCAAAAATTAAGTGACAAAGCGTTTTGTCGCCTATTTTGTTGCTAAATGCCTTTTGTGACAAAATAAGCGACAAAACAGCTTTGTCGCATAAGTGCTTTATATTTGCTGTGAACTTAGGGGTGTGTTAAAAAATGCGAGTCTAGTGGAGGAAAAATATAAGAGGGTATCATCATCATATCTAATATCCCACTACAAAATTAGAAAATAGATTTGAAAAATATTAATAGATACCATTTAAATCCAACTATCCAAGTTATGATCATTGCACAAGATCTAGTACCCGACGTAATGGAAGTAGCCATGACACATACTCCTATTACCTACACACCTTTTTGAAGAGTCATGACTCATGTCACATGTATAGAGTTACGTATAAGTACCCATTTCTTTCAAAGTTGTTCCCATTGTCAGTTTTCATTGTTTAATTTGTTAATTACATAAAAAAAATCTTTTGATTTATATCACAAATTTTGGACGAAATTAATGTTATTATTCATTTTAATTTTAATATTTAATATTTTAATAATACTTATCCACAAATATCTTCCACTAACTTTGTTTTAAATTTTTATATTGCTTATGATACCTATATGTTTTTTACTTACAATAAAATATTTTTTTAATAGTTGTTGTCTCCATATTTTTATTGCTAAATTTTTATTTAATATCTTTAAAATTTTTATACTTCTGCCATTTCCTCCATCAAATTTATCAATCACTAAAATAATATATCTACCATTTAAAATAATTTTTCTTAATTTTTATAAACATTTCTTATGGGATCGGAATAACTGTAAGAAAAATATATTAGTCGCTTTAATGCTTGTTATAGAAGACTAGTCCTATTAGCCATACTCCTAAAAGAAGGCATATGTACTACGCACAATTAGGTTGGGTAAATTGTAGTAACACATTAGCTGCTTTAATGATTCCAATTGAAGATCACTTATGTTTTCATTGTGGAGCTAGAATTTTAGAGTTATAGTGTGTTAATGTAACAACACATGTTTTGTTTTGATCAATGGAATAAGTATGTGTACATTGCGAGCTTTATGGCTTTAACAATCCGTTTGGTTAATTGATGGTAATAGGTATTATTTAAAGTTAAAATTTATTTTGTAGCCCATGGCCCGATCCGTAATATATTTTTGTTTTTAAAAATAGAGCCGTAATTTACGATGAGGGTTAGCGGGTCGGATCAAACGGATCGGATTTTTTAAACACCCCTATTATGGTTGTAATCTCCCCACACATTAAATTATCAAAATTTTCAACAATTGTTGCAGCAAGTGCGCGAACAACACTCCAACCACTCGACACTCATAACTTATTGATTCTTATTGTGTTGCTTTTATATTTTATTGCGCATTGACTTATACTTTAATTTTTTTAACTTATTATTATTATTATTATTATTATTATTATTATTAGAGTAGTATTATTATATAATTAGTCATATTACTCTATTGTTAGTCGTATTAGATCAGTAGTATTAATATATTATTAATCGTATTAGTATATTATTTGTTGTATATTCGTGTAAGTGTCGTATTATTATATCGTATAAGTGTATTATTAGTTGAAAAGTTGTATTAGTGAAGTATTAATATTTTAATAATCATATTAGTATATTATTACTCGTGCAAGTGTAGTATTAGTATATTATTAATTGTATCAGTATATTATTAATCGTACTAGTGTATTAAAATATCATATTAGTGTATTATTATTCCTATTAGTATAGTATTAACATATTTTTAATTGTATTAGTATATTATATGATTGGAGCAATTTTGACCACTAATATAGGTTACTATTCAAATTAATTCAAGTAAACACATTACAGTTTGAAACGCTCTAATATAGTTACATTAACTAGTGTGTATGAGTTGCATGACCCTTAATTAACAAAGATAAAGTGGGCTATTGGCCAGGGCATCAACTTTATTAAAATTGTATATTTTTAGGGGATTATGGTAATTACTTAAATTTATAATTTACTATGGGAAATTAAATCAAGGTTCTATTAGGTGAAAAGACCCTTAAAACATCTTAGGCCATTCAACCACCTTACTAAATAAAGGTTTTATTTAAATAATATAAGTAATCAAAACTTACTTAATAATAATAATAATAATAATAATAGTAATAACAATAATAATAATAATAAATTATTATTATTATTATTATTATTATTATTATTATTATTATTATTATCATCATCATCATCATCATCATCATCATCATTATTATTATTATTATTATAATTATTATTACATACACATTATAGATATAACGTTACTTATAAAAACTATGATTAGGTTTTGAGGAGATAGATGATCCTTTTGGCTCGAGAAAGACGTCCAAAAAATTATCAACTAGTAAGTGGTTCAGCAAGTCCCAGCCAATTATTTCGATCTCCATTATAGGCTTGAGAGCTTATATAAAAGGGGGCAATTTCTTATCACCAACTTCCATGGGCGGCGATGATGTAAGATCTGGCACCATTGACGTACCCACACCAGAGATTGAAACTACACAAAGACTCCACATGTGCTCACTTCTTTCCAACATTTGCATGGCTTTTTCGTCATGGAATTCCTCCATCATGTCTTTTAGAATCATATTATAATAGTTTTGTCCCATTTCAATGAGTTGTTGACAGCATTTCACATCCGGATGTTTAAACAACAAATCGTTTCCAATAATATTGGAAGCACAATCATAGCTTAGTTTTGGAAAGCATGATAATAATGGGGAACCTAAAGAAGGATTGGGATTGCTACATATATCAGATTCTGGAGAGGACACCGGGTTTAGACTTATTTCTACACTTTTCACTCCACAAATAATCGAGATTATAAAGATCAACATGGTTATTTGATTAGCCGTCTTTTTTATTTTCTGAGATTAGGAGAGATCTGGGAGTTCAGCTTAAATAACGAGCTAAGTCATCCTCACTATATATACACATTACAATTAGAGATGGGCTACTTTTGTTTACTTTTTTTTTTCATTTTTTTGGAAACAAAGAGATGGGCTCCTTAAATTGCAAATCCCACTCACAAACTTTGGTTTGAGATCATCTTACTGTAACAAAATTTGAAATGGTTCTTTCAAATTTGAACATCCAAAGTGGATATTTTTATATATCGAGTGTCAATTATTTTAACATCTAAAATGTCATGTGAAAGATAATACAACTCAAATAGATGTTTTAATTAATTTAGTTATACTATTTAGTCCAATTCAAAAATAATGTCTCATGTTGAAATTAAACCGTCTTGCATGAGAATTTGTCAATCCTCATAATTTGTTAATTATTTTCATTAATTCTTTTGGTTTTGGTTTTTATCTTTACCTTTTTTAGTCTAATGAGAAAAACAATTAGAATCTGTGCAAATTATTTTATTATTCACTAACCATATGTTATACTTAATACTCTCTTCTATTCAGCACAATTGTCTCGTTTTCATATTGTGTCAAGTCATCTCAAATGTTATATTGGACTCTCTCTCCTACACATGTGGTCCCAATTGACTATAAATTAGACTCTCTCTTCTACACATGTGTTAAACCCAACTATAAATATGACTCTCTCTCCTACACATATGGTCCAATTTGACTACCTAATAATCGAGTACCTAACACTTTGGATAACCGAAAAGTCGAGTACTCGGTTTGTCGAGTATCTATTTTATCGTCCCGTGTCTCGATCCGATTTATCCATATATCCAAATATCGGGTACTCGAATAAATTGGATTAGGATACCGGATAGCCCTTTTTAATTATGTTGATTTGTTTTAAAATTTTTATGGTATAATTTTTATATGTAAGGCAACTACTCAATAATAATTTGCGCTATGATTCTTTTAATACAACCAAAATAAGTATTTTGTAGCAAAATTTACATTGAACAAAGATAAACTTTAAAATTAGATGATAATGAAGTATAATATGCAAAGGATTGTGGGAGTGACGGTGTAACTCTGTAAGAAGTGACAAAGACTAAGGAAAGATTTCATTATAAATTTTTTAACTTATTATATGGTGCCTACTATTTCTTATTAATAGGGCAAAAATCATTAATCATTTAGAAAAATAATATTGGTTTTATTATAACAGCTTAGTGGGTACCCGACTCAATGTATTTTGTGGCCTATGACCTGATTTGTATCATATTATTTTTTAATATTGATCCGCCATTAAGAATTCGGATCAACAGGTGGGCAGATTAGGTCAAGCAAGTCGGATTTTTTTAAACACCCCTTGTGAGAGCCCTGCATAAAAAGAATAAAGTATGAAGAGGTTATATGAGTAAATAGGTGATTGTACCGAGGTATAGATCATATGTAGCAGTAGTGCCATGTGATTTACCAAATTTATAGAACTAAAACTTTCAATTTATAGAATTTCAGAAACCAATAGTCTAATACTATTAACTTTTAGTTATTCTTTATAATTCAAAATAATATAACATGCACACGACAAAAAATAGGAAAAATCACTTAAAATAACTAAAATTGTTATGATTTTCCTACAATAATGCTACCTATTGATTAGCAATGAATAATTCCAACTTTGGGTGATATTTTTCCATTGTAAACTCGATAACCGGATGACTTTTTATACTAAGTTTTTTTATTTAAAAAAAGATAGACGTCGAAAAATTGCATGAAAAATGTTTTAAAAAATGTCAGAATCTTTTACTATTCGGAAATTTTTTATGTAAATTTTCAAAAATTTTCTCTAAGTTTACATTAATTTTCAATTTACTTTTTTTAGAAAATTACCTACTATGACAGATCAAATTATCCGATTTTACTCTATAAAATACCTTCAAAAATTGAAATTATTTATGGTTAATCAATAGATGTGATTATTCACCCATATTAGTAGAAAATTAGTGAAAATAAAATTTAGTCTAGTTTCGAATTTGATTTAATGACCATCTTACAAAAAATAATAAAATAAAAAAAATATTTTGCACGACTTACTAATTGTTTTCCATGACGATATATTATTTACTCTCCACTACGCTAGCTTACACTTTCTCAATAAGTCTAATAAAGCTTATGCCTAATACTTTTATTGTGCTCCACTATTCGATCACCTATTAACTATCATATATACCCTCTTCACTCTCCCTTCCACTTATATTTTTCATCCCATACTAAGTTTAAAATTGGTGCAATATATTCGGTGTATGCTAAGCAAAATACAAGACCTAATCACAAATCCTACTTCATATTAGTCTAAGAATGAGGCATACTATTTAATGTTTACTCTTATTTATACAAGGCATACTCTATAAAGAGGATTCACAAATTCTCATTTAAAATGGATTAATTTCAACATGAGACATTAATTTGCCCAAAAATTGTAATATAAAGCAAAAATATTTTATATAATTAACAAATTAAATAATAAAAAAGTGTTCAATTGTCACATGTGACATGACTCTTCTAAAAGGTTATAGGAGTATGTTTCATGGTTACTTCCATTACCTCGGTACAAGATCATGTTATAATGATCATAACTTATATACTTGGATTCAAATGGAATCTATTTATATTATTCAAATTCATTTTCTATTTTTACAAGCACTTTAACTCCCATTTATAGAGTGTCAAAACCAATATTAAAAATAATTTTAATAACTCTTACTTGGCCAAAATAATATAAACAAACATACGATAAAAAAAATAAAATCTATTAAACCAATAGTTAGCCTAAATGAAAATATAGATTCTTGTCTAGAATTTGATTTAACAATTCATTATATAAGCATCATAAAAATATACCAAGTATAATATATGCTTAGTGAATAATAAAATAATTTGCATCACTTATAATAGTTTTTCTCATCAGAATAAACTTTCTACTCTCCACTTCACTATTACAATCACCTATTTACTCATATACCCTCTTCACTCTTTATTCTTTTTATGCAGGGCTCTCACAAGGGGTGTTCAAAAAAATCCGGCTTGCTTGACCTAATCTGCCCACCTGTTGATCCGAATTCTAAATGGCGGATCAATATTAAAAAATTATATGATACAAGTCAGGTCATAGGCCACAAAATACATTGAGTCGGGTACCCATCAACCTATTATATTAAAAATAATATTATATTTCTAAATGATTAATAATTTTGGCCATGTTAGTAAGAAATAGTAGGCACCAAATAATAAGTTAAAAAATTTATAATGAAATCTTTCCTTAGTCTTTGTCATTTCTTACACAGTTACACCGTCACTCCCTCAATCCTCTGCATATTATATTTCTTTATCATCTAATTTTCAAGTTTATCTTTGTTCAATGTAAATTTTGCTACAAAATACTTATTTTGGTTGTATTAAAAAAATTATGCCGCAAATTATTATTCAGTAGTTGCCCTACATATAAAAATTATACCATAAAAATTTTTTAAAAAATAACATAATTAAAACCGGCTACCAGGTATCCCAATCCAATTTATTCGAGTACCCGATATTTAGATACCTGGATAAATTGGGTCGGGACACGGGACGTTAAAATAGATACTCGACAAACCGAGTACTCGACTTTTCGATTATCCGAAATGCTGGGTACTCGATTATTAGGTAGTCAAATGGGACCATATGTGTAGGAGAGAGAGTCCAATGTATAGTTGGGTTTAATACATGTGTAGAAGAGAGAGTCCAATTTACAGTCAAATGGGACCACATGTGTAGGAGAGAGAGTCCAATATAAAATTTGAGATGACATGACACAATATGAAAACGGGACAATTATGCTGAATAGAGGACAATATTAAGTATAACATATGGTTAGTCAATAATAAAATAATTTGCACCGGTTTTAATTGTTTTTATCATTAGACTAAACTCTTCACTCTCCACTCCACTATTACCATAATCTATTTACTATTATATACCATCTTCACTCTTTATCCTCTTTATGCAGGGCTCTTACATGTTTGGGGTAGAATCGGTTGCATTTCTCTAGTTCCCCTTGTGAAGGGAATACGAGCATGGATAGTCCGTCACCTTCCCTCACATAGACCATGCTTTAATTCGAGCGCGACATTGGGTATGATGATGATATCCTCTTTACTTTCCCCTCCACTGACTCACATTTTTCAACCCATACTCCCTAAGTTTAAGGTTGGTGCACAAAATTTTAGTATACACTAAACCAATTCAACACCTAATTACACTTCCTACCAAATGTTCTATAAGTCTAAGATTGACGCATACTATTCAATGTTCACTCTTATACAAGACCTACTTCATAAAAAAAGGTAAAGATAAAAACCAAAATCAAAAGAGAACAAACATTTCATTTCAAATTGTCGATTTCAATTATGAAATCATAATGAAGAATTTGAGAATAATAAGGTTTGGGATGTCATTCTCAAATCCTTATCTTTAACCACTTTTATAACGATGGTGGATTGACTCAAATTCAAATTCGAACTTTTGTTATTTGCTAAACACTAAATTTGAGTCAAATCTATATTTGCAAATGAAATCATTATTTCCAAACATAGCATAAGAGTATTGATAAATTCTCATCTAAGACGCTTTAATTTCAACATGAGACATTATTTTTAAATTGGACAAAACAGTATAACTAAATTAATTAAAACATCTATTTTATTTTTATTATCTTTCACATACATTTTAGATGTTAAAATAATTGACACTCTATATATAAACATATCCACTTTGGATGTTCAAATTTGAAAGAACTATTTTAAATTTGTGTTATGGTAAGACGGTCTCATACCAGAGTTTTTGAGTAGGACTTAGAATTTAAGTAGCCCATCTCCTTTCTTTCAAAAAGAAAATGATAAAAAAAGTAGCCCATCTCTAATTGTAATGTGTATATATAGTGGGGGTGACTTAGCTTGTTATTTAAGCTGAACTCCCACATCTCTCCTAATCTCAGAAAATAAAAAAGATGGCTAATCAAATAACAATGTTGATCTTAATAATCCTAATGATTTGTGTGGTGGAAAGTTTGGAAATAAGTCTAAACCCGGTGTCCTCTCCAGAATCTGATATAAGTAGCAGTCCCAAACCTTCTTTAGATTCTTCATTATTATCATGCTTTGCAAAAATAAGCTATGATTGTGCTTTCAATATTATAGGAAACGATATGTTGTTTACTACACATATGAATGTGAAATGCTGCCAACAACTCATTGAAATGGGACAAAACTGTTATAATATGATTCTACAAGACATGATGGAGGAATTCCATAACCAAAAGGCCATGCAAATGTTGGAAAGGAGTGAGCACCTATGGAGTCTTTGTATAGCTTCAATCTTTGGTGTTAGTACATCAATGGTGCCAGATCTTATGACATCACCATCCATGGATGTTGGTGATGAGAACGTGTCCCATTTTGTAAATGTACTCTTGCCTATGATAAAGTTCGGAATGATTGGCTGGGACATGATTCACCACTGACTAGTTGATAATTTTTTGGGCGTCTTTCTCGAGCCAAAACGATCATCTATCTCCTCAAAGCTTAATCATAATTTTTATGAGTATTGTTATATCTATAATGTGTATGTTCTCTTATATGTTAAAATTTAAGTTTTTACGCTTAAATTTTATTAGTCATCTATAGAGTGTATTTGATGTTAAATAAATGTTTTATTATCTATTAATTAGTGCATGTTACTTCATAAATAATTAATTATCTATCTAATCTATCTATCATAATTCATATCAGTGTTGTGTTATTATAATGTATTGATTGTTTTGATTTAGTTACTATAGCTTTGACCTCATAATCATTTTCTCTTCTACTTCTTAACTCCAATGTTGTTATTTTATTAGAAAATATATTTTTTATTTTTGTTTTTTTAATTATTTATAAAAATTATCAATTTTATTTATTAAATGAGTATTATTTAATTAGTCTATTTGATATTTTGAGATGGTTAAAAGATTCTATTGATTACTTAAATGCAATGCTTAATTGTAATATGATTTAGGTTGTGACTATTTTTATGCAAGTCATTTATATTTTGTATGACAAACAATTTTTTTTTTGTTTAAAATTTTATTAAATAAGTTTACATATTTTTATGTCAAACTTCATTTTGAAGTGTGTTATTAAAAGTTGCAAAACTTCGTAATATAAATATGTAATATTTATTTTTATTAGCATAAATTGGTATGTTATTTTTTTATTAAAAATACTCATAATTTTGTATTGTATACTTTATGTACGAAATATTTGCCTTTTTATTTCAAATAAACAAATAAAAGAATAAATATAACTATATTAAATATATAATCAAATTCATTATCTTTCTTTGTAATTTATTTGTCATATATTTAATATGTCGGGCAACAACACAATAATAATTTGCAGCATAACTTTTTTAATACAATCAAAATAGCAAAATTTACATTGAACAAAGACTAAGAAAAGGTTTCATTATAAATTTTTTAACTTATTATTTGGTGCCTACTATTTCTTACTAACAGGGCAAAAATCATTAATCACTTAGAAACATAATTTTGTTTTTAAGATAACACGTTGGTGGGTATCCGACTCAATGTATTTTGTGGCCTATGACCCGATCCGCATCATATTATCTTAAGTATCATGATTTAAAAGAGTTGAGTCTTTAATCTCCCCCTTAATGAAAGTTAAAACCACATTTTCCTAAATAATATTTTTAAGTACAAAACATGTAATAATCTATCAACAATATAAAAAAATATTCATCAATATCAATCATAAGCATAAACAATACGCTAACATTCTTTGATGTACAATAAAGCAACATTAAATCATAAATAGTTATCTCATGCGAGTATGGGATGGAATGATCCAAGAACCCGCTTAATAACTTCAAGATTGATGCCACGACCACTCGTGACACACAAAGAACAGATAAACCTTCTGTTTTGTATGAAAACAGAAGGGTGACAAGAACAATCCCTTAGGATGGTTCTATGTCTTGTATGGAGACAATGAACCTTCACTCAGTCCCTGGCCTCCTCCGCACACTCAAGTTAAGATTCACTCTCTTAACCCTCGTGGAAATGACTGAATACACTCTTTGCTTTACTCACAAAGAACACACTCAAGTTTGTAATTGCACCAATTACTTTGAATGAAAATTCATAAAACCAAATCTGAATCTGATACAAAGAGGTTGCTCCTTTATATAGAGCTATAATGGCTATAATAGGGTGTCTAACAATCATACTAACCCCGTGCCTTATTACTAAAAACACGTGCAAAACAAGAACTAAAAACAGAAACATAAAAATAACTCTAACACATTGAATCAGCCATTTTCAAACAACTGGCTAACACGCGACCTTGGAGCTGTTCTCGTGGGTTCTGTGAGGGCTATCTCCATCATCCTTGGGTCTTGGCTTCCTATTTCATGTCCAAAGATGACAACCCTTGGATTTCCTCGCTCATACGTGCACCAGGTTGGGCGTTCCATGGTACGCAAGGTAGGCTGCCCGGCAGATTGATACTCTACTTGTTCTGTTGCTGGCATGCTTCTTTGTATGCTTCTGTTCTGTTTGCGTGCTGCTGGGAGCTCTTCTTTTGGTACCTCATAATCTTGCCATGCTTTCATGTTGATGTATAATCCAAATTTAAGATGATCCTCCTTAGTCTTCAAGAGAAAATCAGCAAGTTCCATAGGTTCAATGGGTTGAGCAAGTGCAATGATGCAATTATGCTTTTCTTCCTTTGCTTTGGACTGTAGGCTATCCATAATTGCATCAATCCCTCCTTCTTTAAACAGAATTGTCCTCAATTCTATGTTGCCCTCATGTTTTCTGGAATCATCTACGTTGAACGCCTTCGAGATTCTATAGCTGTCCAGGAGATCCAAATGCATCCAAGTCAAGGTTCCTTCCTGCAGTTCCCTTTGCTCAATGTCTCCTTCTACTTTGGTACTGCATTGTTCCTCTCTCCTGTGGTGCAAGTCATGCTGCTAGTTCTTTGTTGCTGCAGTACCCCTACAGCTTGTTGTTGAGCATCTGTATGGTGCCTGCAACAAAAAGGAATGTCAATGATGGTATCTTCCATGAAATAAAAACCACTTACATCACAGCATGAAATTGAACTTTCTTGGTGCAGCTTGTTCAATTCAGTATCATTATTAGTCATAGGTTTAAACAACTCCAGGTCTACTGCTTCATCTTCTGTTGAATTGAATGCTTTGGTTTGTTGTTTAGCTTGATCCTCACTAATCTTTTTAGTGGACAGACGCACAGATTCCCTCCCCTTTTGAATTTCTTTTTAATATACCCTCTCATTCAGGATATAGCTGGCTTTCTCCTCTTTCATGAAATGAAAACCATTCACATCACACTATGCAGATGAGCTTTCCTGATGCAGTTTGTTTTTTTCAATATCATCAACAGTCATTGGCTTAATCAGCTCAAAGTCTACTGATGCATCCTCTATTGTTTCTAATGTTTTGTTGTGCTGTTGGTCTTGTTCCTCATTAGTTTCTTTCATGATCAAATGCCTAGATTCTCTTCCATTCTGAACTCCCTCATAACAGTCACGTTTGGTCAGCACATATCTTGCTATGTTTTGTTTTGTAGGAGTAGTCATGGTCTTGCGTGGAGATAGGGGTTTAAAATTTGTTAATTTTTCCTCATATTGGATAAGTTTGATCACTCTTTGTGCAAGTTGTTGAATGGCAAGGGCCATTTCAGCAAGCCTCTCATCCGTGTTCATGATGTTTTTAATACCAGATGCAAAAGTCTTTCAGATAACAAATTTTCAGAACAAAGACAAATGCACAAATACCAAACCCTAATTTTCAAGAAAAAATTTCGCAAATCAGATTGTTATGATCAATTTTTGAAAGAAAAACGTAATACTCAATGATTCACAACAAATTCTTTCCAATTCCTATCAGATATTACATTAACAACAATCAGAAAATCGAATTCAAGAATCAGAAATCGCATATATTAGTTTTCTCCGCGAAGACTATTGTTCGAATGTTTAAATCGCAATTGCCATCAAATTTCAATGAATATTCATTCCGAACATACAAGAATTGAATTTAAATGAATTGGTCGAAAAAATTTGTTATGTATAATGACCCAAAACAAATTTTCAGAAATCAAATGGATGCACATTCCATCATACGATAATCAGAATTTCAGAAGTTTTCATTCCACATTCAAATTCGTATTATGATCAGATATAACACGTATTACTTAATCACAAATTATTAAATAAAAAAGAAAGATTGAATTATGAAAGTATAAGACTGAATTCGTACCTGTATTCGTGAAAATTGAAAAAAAATGGCACAATACCGGATTTTCCAGATTACTTCTTACCAGACGTGTTTGTGATCTTGATTACCTGCTTTCCTCGACTCCTCTTGGTCGTGTCCCTTCTCTACAGCCTTGCTCTGATACCAATTGATGCGAGTATGGAATGGAATGATCCAAGAACCCGCTTAACACCTTCAAGATTGATGCCACGACCACTCGTGACACACAAAGAACAGATAAACTTTCTGTTTTGTATGAAAGCAGAAGGGTGACAAGAACAATCCCTTGGGATGGTTCTATGTCGTGGATGGAGACAATGAACCTTCACTCAGTCCCTAGCCTCCTCCTCACACTCAAGTTAAGATTCACTCTCTTAACTCTCGTGGAAATGACTGAATACACTCTTTGCTTCACTCACAAAGAACACACTCAGGTTTGTAATTGCACCAATTACTTTGAATGAAAATTCATAAAACCAAATCTGAATCTGGTAGAAAGAGGTTGCTCCTTTATATAGAGCTATAACGTCTATAATGGGGTGTCTAACAATCATACTAACCCCGTGCCTTATTACTAAAAACACGTGCAAAACAAGAACTAAAAACAGAAACATAAAAATAACTCTAACACATTGAATCAGCCATTTTCAAACAACTGGCGAACACGCGACCTTGGAGCTATTCTCGTGGGTTCTGTGAGGGCTATCTCCATCATCCTTGGGTCTTGGCTTCTTATTTCATGTCCAAAGATGACAACCCTTGGATTTCCTCGCTCATACGTGCACCAAGTTGGGCGTTCCATGGTTCGCAAGGTAGGCTGCCCTGCAGATTGATACTCTACTTGTTCTGTTGCTGGCATGCTTCTTTGTATGCTTTTGTTCTGTTTGCGTGCTGCTGAGAGCTCTTCTTTTGGTACCTCATAATCTTGCCATGCTTCCATGTTGATGTTTAATCCAATTTGAAGATGATCCTCCTTAGTCTTCAAGCAAAAATCAGCAAGTTCCATAGGTTCAATGGGTTGAGCAAGTGCATTGATGCAATTATGCTTTTCTTCCTTTGCTTTGGACTACGGGCTATCCATAATTGCATCATTATCCATCATAAGCAATAGTCACTCAAACTAGTAAATAACAGTATATAACCATATTTAAACCCGTAGCATATTATAGCAATGTATGACAATTAAGACATTTAATAACATTGTTAATTATATTACCACCTACCAAACGGGCCGTTAAATTACAAGTTAATACAGTTAAACAAGAAAATGTACCCGCCCATTTATCTTGGATGGCGGGAATTATCGAGGTATATGGAATAGAGGTGTTCATGGGTGAGCTTGGGCGGGTAGCAGATCGAGTAGTACCTAAAAATTCCACCCGCGGGCTCAAATATTCAAAAGCCCGATTCAGGCTTATTTTTGTCGCTACCCGCCCATTTTTAAACCAGGCGGGACCTGCAGGTAGGCGGAAATTTGTTATATATAAATTAAAATATAATACAAATTATAAAGTTAAGTTTTAATAGCAATTAAAATACTCCAAATAGATAAGAAGTCTTAAAATACTCAAATTACATGAATATAAACATCATGTTGGATAATCCAACAAAAATATTGCATCATCGATTTATCTTACTACGGAGTACGAAGTTCAGACATATACTTCTCCAATCATAATAAATTAAAAAAATTATAAAAGTGTGTATGAACACTTAAAACTAAAGTTGGCTATGTAGTAGACTACTAGTACTAGGCAGTAGACTACTAATTTCATAATCAATAGAATTAATTATTTGATAATTAATATATTAAACTTAGCGGGGGGGGGGGGGGGGGGGGGGGTATACCCGCTGGTATTTTTTAGCGTCGCTACTCGCCCATTCATCCGTTCAAATTTAATTTTTTAAAAAAAAACGTTGTCCAAGTCCGGCCATTTTTCGAGCCGAATGGGTCGAACCTGACGGATAGGCCGCCTATGAAGAACTCTAATATGGAAGCATCCATGACACATACTCTTATTAATTACCCATACACCTTTTAGAAAAGTCATGTGTAGAGTTATGTATATTGTAGGCTTGTAGCAACGTGCTTTGTGCAGATAGCATTTTAGGGTGTTTACATTGTGTAGCTAACATTTTAGAGTTATGGTGTATTAATGTAAGTATGCAACTATATGTACATATACTTTGTGGAGCTAGATAGCTTAAATGTAGAACAATGAAGAGATGGATCAAGGATGATGATGTTATGCACTGAGTTCAAGCTCGATGGACTATAATTAATTGCATTACAATTTATTTTCCTAAATAAATTTAAAGTTAAATTAGGTAAGTATTTTAAATAAAGCCACAATTAATTGCGTGGAAATTTAATTTCCTAAACAAATTTAAAAATTTTATTACATTAATCTTTATACAAAAAGAAGAAACTTAAGTTGAAACAATTGTTGTTGAAATGGTTGAAATTATATTCCACAATGAATTTGTATTTGTGATTTCGTGTTAAGATTTATAAGGATAATTAATTAACACAGCGTATTAGGTAATAAAGCAAGTTTAGATTGTTGTAAATTTGTAAAGTTACTACATTAATTTATAAATTGTTGTAATTAATTACCGTTAGCGAGCTGTATTATTTTTAAGGCTCCAATTAATTAACTAGACCTTGAGAGAGAATACGTACTTGTGTATCAACTAAAAAAAATTGCACATAATTACAAAAAAAATATCATCTTAAAGTTTCTTATTTTGTTATAAAGATTAATTTAATGAAATTTTCTAATACTTATTTTATTTAGTTTTATATTTGTTTAGAAAAATAAATTTCCACGCAATCAATTATGCCTTTATTAAAAATACTTACTTAACTTAACTTTAAATTTATTTAGGAAAGTAAATTGTGGAGCTAGTCTGTTAGAAATAAACTATATGTTAATTTTCTTGATGTATGTTAATAATGCCATGTATTGATCATCAGAAAAATCATGGATTGTTTAAAGAAATAGAAGACTCCCTACTGTGTATTTGATTAACCATTATTCTAAATCCTCTTAATTTGTTAATTCTCTCAATAAATTCTTTTGGTTTTGGCTTTTATCTTCACCTTTTTTTATGCAGTAGG